>NW_020954642.1:8367817-8450375 GCF_900497805.2 Vombatus ursinus
TTTCTTTCTTTCTTTCTTTCTTTCTTTCTTTCTTTCTTTCTTTCTTTTCTTTCTTTCTTTCCAACATTCACTTTTATAAGACCTTGATTTCCAAATTTTTCTCCCTCCCTCTCTCCCCCCAACCCCCCTCCCAAGACAATAAGCAATCTGATATAGGCCACACACATGCAAGCATATCAAACATATTTCCATATCAGTCATGTTGTGAAAGAAGAATCAGAACAAATGGGAAAAACCATGAGAAAGAAAAAACAAAAATAAGTGAAAATAGTATGCTTCGATCTGCATTCAAACTCCATTGTTCTTTCTCTGGATGTGCATATCATTTTCCATCATGAATCTTTTAGAATTGTCTTGGATCATTGTATTGCTGAGAAGAGCTAGTTGATTATCATACAGTGTTGCTGTCCAATAACATTTTTATGAATTATTTTACATTTTAAATCAATGATTACCTAGATTTATGTATCACTCAACTTTATCAGAGAATCCAAAGTTTTAGGGTTGAGGCACTCTCTAGACTCTTTTTGTCTCTTAATTTTCATGATTATTTTGTACCCATTAACCTTCATTAGGAAATGTTGATATCTGTGCACTTATGTATTTCCCATTTTCATCATCAATAGTTTGATTAATTGGTCAATATGAAGGTGTTTCAATTGTGTAACATCATTTTTATCACTTTTTACTTATTTTACTTGGTATTGATTTTGATCCTTGCACTGACAATTCAAGGATCTGACTGAAAATATAAAGCAGATACAAGAATGACTTCAAAATCAGTAATGAGTCATTTCCTCTCAAAGTGTAATTTATTTTATTTTTTTGTTGTGTCAATTTCTTCTTACCCTGACCAGAATCACCTGACTATCTTTTGCAATAAAATACATTTGATAAAAATTGGAAGGGACTTCCAGAAGCCAAGATGGCAAAGTAAGCAGTAAATTACTGTAGCTCTCCCATATTCACCTCCAAAAAAAACCATAAAATAGAACCCCAGAACAAATCCTGGAACAGCAGAGACTATGGAAAAAATGGATGGAACAGTCCCTTAACCTAGGAGACTTGGAGGATTGGCAAGAAAGGTCTATATCACTGGGGTAATAAGGGGATAGCTGTCCAGGACAGAGAAGCATCCCAGTTAAGCCAGCAGTGAGGCCTGCTTCAGCAACCAGCAAGAGATACTGAGTCCCAGTTTGGTGGAGCAAGCAAAGACCAACACCAGATACCCCCGACCCCACACACATACACATGTGTTTGCATAGTCAGAGAAACCAGACAACCTTAGCTGTGAAAACCTCCACATGCTTCAGCACAGCTTAGGGAGGATGTACATCTTCTGGCTGCTGGACCTCCCTGTCCTTTAATACAACCCTGAGGGTAAGGGAAAGGTGCAGGTGTCCTCTAGTGGCTGGACCTCCACATGTTTCAGTGTAACCCTGTAAAAATGCAGGAAAAAAAAGCCAACTGGCCTCAACACATGCCAGGTACCACCACTAGGACTCGAACTCAGCACCATGTAAGCTGCCAGACCCTTCCAGCCTCCAGCCACCAGCACCTGAGACCACAGCACACAAAGCCAGTGAGCAGGACCCTGGCTCCCCACACCTGAAGCTTGGGAAAGTGTCCACAAGGAGAGTCCAACTCTAAAAATCACAGAAGAGGCAAAAACCAAAAAAAGCGAGCAAGAAGTAAAAACTAATATTGCCCATAAAAAGTTACTGTGGTGACAGGAAAGATCAAAATACAAACTCAAAAGAAGACAACATTATCAATAGACTTGCATCCAAAACCTCAAAGAGGTTCTCAAGTCCAAAAAGCCTCCCTGGAAGAGCTCAAGAAGGATTTTAAAAGTCAAATAAGAGAGGTAAAAGAAAAATTGGAAAAAAAGAAATGAATGGTACATGAGAGCGAATGAACAGCTTGGAAAAGAAAAGGCAAAAATTGACTGAAGTAACCAATTCCTTTAAAAATGTAATTGGTCAAATGGAAAATAAAATCCACTGAAGAAAAGAGCTCCTTAAAAAGTAGAATTGGCCAAATGCAAAAGGAGGCACAAAAGCTACCTGAAGAAAATAATTTCTTAAAAATTATAATTGGTGAGGTGGAGGTAATGACACTATGAGATATCAAGATTCAGTCAAACAAAATTAAATGAATGAAAAATAGTAGAAAATGTAAAATGTTCCATTGGAAAAACAACTGACCCAGAACATAGATCCAGGAGAGATAATTTAAGAATTATTGGAATACCTAAAAGCCACGTTCAAAAGACAAAAAAAGAGACTGGATAGTATCTTTCAAGAAAATATCAAGGAAAATTGCCCTGAATTCCTAGAACTAGAGTGTAAATTAGTCCTTGAAAGAATCCATCTATCACCTCCTGAAAGAGATCCCAAAATGAAAACTCAACGGAATATTGTAGCCAAATTTCAGAATTATCAGATCAAACAGAAAATACTGCAAGCAGCCTGAAAGAAATAATTTAACTATCATGGAACCACAGTTAGGATCCCATGGAACTTAGCAGCTTCTACATTAAAAGACTGGAGTGCCTGGAATGTGACATTCTGGAAGGCAAAAGAGCTTGGATTACAACTAAGAATCAACTACCCAGCAAAATTGAGCATTATCTTTCAGGGAAAAGATAGGTATTCAATGAAATAGGGGCCTTTCAATCATTCCTGATGAAAAAACCAGGGCTGAACAGGAAATTTGATCTTCAAATACAAGACTCAAGAGAAGAATAAAAATGTAAACAGGAAAGAAAAAAACCATGTAATTCAATAAAGTTAAACTGTTTACATCCCTACATGGGAAAATGATACTTATAACTCTTGAGAGCCACATCTTTATTATGACAGTTAGAAAGGGTATATGTAGACAGAGGGTATGGGTATAAGTTGGTTTTGTGGGAAAAAAAGTAGATAAACTTTGATTAATTTGATTTTTAAAAAAAAAGTAAAAAGAAAACCAAATTACCAGTATCAAAAATGAAAAGGGCTATAAAAATGTGCATACCTTTTGATCCAGCAATACCACTATTAGTCTTTATCCCAAAGGGATCACAAAAAATGGAAAAGGACCCAGATGTACAAAAATATTTATAGTAGCTCTTTTTTGTGGTGGCAAAGAATATAAAATTGAGGGGATGCCCATCACTTGAGGAATGGCTGAACAAGTTGTCGTATATGAATGTAATGCAATACTATTTTGCTCTAAGAAATGATGAGTAGGAGGGTTTCAGAAAAACCTGGAAAGATTTACATAAACTGATGCTGAATGAAGTGACCAGAAGCAGGAGAACATTGTGCACAGTAACAGCAACATTGTAGGATAACCAACTTAGCTCTTTTCTTTTCAGCAATACAGTGATATAAGACAATTCCAAAAGACTTATGATGGAAAATGCTATCCACACCTAGAGAAAGAACTATGGAGTCTGAATGCAGATTGAAACACAGTATTTCTCTCTCTCTCTCTCTCTCTCTCTCTCTCTCTCTCTCTCTCTCTCTCTCTCTCTCTCTCTCTCTCTCTTTCTCTCTCTCTCCCTCTGGCTTTCCTTTTTTTGTGTGTTCTTTTTCCATTTTGTTCTGATTCTTCTTTCACAACCTGACTTATATGGAAATATGTTTAATATGATTGTACATATGTAACCTATATCAGATTGCTTTCCATCTTGGAGGAGGGGAGAGAACAGGCAGGAGGAGAAGGCGGGAGGGAAAAAAATATTTGAAACTGAAAATCTCATAAAAGTGAATGTTGAAAATTATCTTTATATGTAATTGGAAAAAATAAAATACTATTAAATGGGGAAAAATATTGGAGGCCAGAATAGTTTTTCCTTCTAAATTGCTTTTTGAAGGTTTTAAACCATTCTCCCTAGGCTTACAGATGGATCAAGTTCATCAAGTATTAAAATATATGGATATTTCATTTTGGATAATTTTATGGAATTTAAGTAGAATTTCTCTACCTTGTAATCCCCTTAAATTCAATTCCACAAGCAAGTATTAATCATCTATTCTATTATATATCAAGAGCAACCTTAAGCACCTATTATTTTTAAATGGTCCCTGCCTTCAAGGATGTTATATTTTACTTGGGAATAGTTGTCTGCATCAGAAATAAGCACATTCTTATGAATCATTTTCATATTCAGTCTTTTTTTTTAAGTGCATGAATACAATGCAAGAAGTGCAAGATGAAGTGTTCCATGAAATTATATTTCCTCTTTCTGTTGGACACAATATGAGGCTACATTAGCCAATACTCTCACTCTCCAAAGGAAAATTCTGTCTACATAGTGCTATCGAAAGAGATGGGATTTGGAGTCACATGACTTCACATTGAATCTTGGCTCTCACATCTACCATCAATATGGCATTGGGCATTTTACCTCCTGGGTCTCATTTTCTTTACTCTGTACATGGAGAGAGTTGGTCTAGATAGCCACTTAGGTGTTTTTGAGCCACATATGCCATGACTATTCAGGTGGTTATTTGTTTTAACTCAAGTATAAAATTTTACCTTCATCACTACTAAATGTAGTCTTGAGTGGTATCATGGCATAATATATTGAAATCTGGCCTTGGTTTAAGGAATAACTAAATTTAAATACTGTTTCTGATATACAGGGTGTCTCAAAAGCCCTCATGGAGTTTTAACTAAATTATTAAAGCTTAAAATAGCACCAAGGTTTTTGAAATACTGTGTATAAATTCTATGACCAAGAATAAGTTATTTAAAATCTTAGGATATGAGATACCTAAGACTTTAAGTTGTAGAGCAGATGTTGATTTTCATCGGTAAAGGGCATATCTCCTCCCATCACAAGTCTGAATGATTTTTCCCACTTCGGAAAAATCCTACTTAATTTAGCCTACTATTTTAAATTTCAAAGAATATTTTGTAACCTAACTAGGTCATTCAAAAGTTTAGTTACATCGCTTACTTTTGTCAATCACAAGTCAGACAAATAAATATTTTATGGATTTAGCTCTGCAATTGATAAAAATTAAGAAAATGTAGAGCAATGGATGTGTATTTCTGAAGCTTTCCACCTAACTCATGCTAAACTAGACTTTTCCTTAGTAACATTTGTCTCTTTATTGCTTAGTAAAATCTGCCAAATCTTACACTATAATGCCATAATTTCTGAGAATACTTATGTCATCCATAGCAAAGAATTGACTCATGTTCTCTGTGATTCAGGAAAATATTAAATGATCTTACTCTTAATCTGATATGAAAGTCAAATGGTTTCATTTCTAGTTCACTTAAGATAAATAGCAACTTTATCAAGGTCACACTATGCTTTGAAACTTGTGGCTTTCCCATCACCTCTGTTCTTAGGTATCACTGGCTATAAATTGTGCCTGCCTGTATTGCAGATTGAGTCTAACACATCAGATTCAGATGCACAGAAGCATCTCGGCAATGCTGTATAAATAATTTATAGGAAAACAAAGACTTGCTCTTAGGCTAGTTTAAAATTTTTCTTCCAAACCCCTACACACCACTCCCCACAGATAACTACTTCTGCCCCACCAGAAAGTATCCATATGTATCACATGTACCTCTGTCCCTGGGTACAGATCAGGTACTTGATGCGATGGACAAAGGCTTAAATAACAGATTGATTGTGCTACCTGTCTAGATATATGGTATATTTAACAGATGGGTTTGGTCTTGTGCTATGTTATGAGGAACTATAATTCCCTAGAAAAAAGAATTATTAAGGAAAAATTGTTATTTAGTTTAAGAAAGGAAAATAATTATTACCATGAAGAAGAAGATAAAGAAGAACAAGAAGAACAACAACAAAAACAAGAAAAAATTTCTCTGCCTAACTCCTTTTACCTCTCCCCTAATGTTGAGTAGGAAACAAAATCTGAAATTGTTCATAGCTATACTTGAAGTCTTTCCAGAAAATAATAATAATCTCAATTTCCTCCTATTAACTATTTTAACTAGTTACTTCAAAATTGGACTTCAGATAAAATGCATATGTTATCAATAAAAGATGGGTTTATGAAATGAAAAAGTATTGGATTTGAGTCAGATAACTTGGTTTCAGATTCTAGCCAATTTTTTTTTCCCTCTGGGTATGACCTTAGGAAGGTAACATCACCTCTTTGAACCTCAGTTTTCTTATTTGTAAAATGAGGAAATTGAATTACAAGGCTTTTGAAATCATTTCTAGTTCTTAATTTATGTTCTTTTAGCCCATGGTTTCTTTACCCACTATTTTATAACCCATGGCTCAGAGCACCCCCATGATCTTGGCACTCCCTTGGACTGGAATTTTTTCTGATAGTTGACCATCTAAGAAAGCCAATTTGCCATTCCTTGAATCTTTTCCCCCACCTCTAGTAAATTAGGAAAATCTAACTACACTATGTAGTTTCTCCAAACATGGGAAATAGAGAGTTTGGGAAACTTCCACAAAGTTATTTAAAGAATAACATGTGTATTGGATATAGAACAACTTTTATTTCAGCCTTTAGTATAAAGATATTAAGGATTCATGGGAACCTATGAACAAATAGAGAGATATAAAACAATCCAAGAATTGTCATTACTTGGGCTTCTTGTCAAGGCAACCTTTTAACTTTCAAATGTGTCTCCCTTTCCCACTGAGTCCTAAACTACCTCTATAAGATTTGGATTACTATACTGGATAGTTTAAACTTTCTCCCAAAGTAAGCATGCCATAGAGGTGGTTGGAAAACTCAATCTCTCCTCATTATACCCTCACTGTCTCAAAAACTTCCTGACTTTATTGCACAAATGATACACTGCACAAGAGTCATATGGGTTGTCTTCTTTCTCCAAGTAATATATTGAATCAGGAAATCATCCCTCTCTAAAGTAGAAGTGCTTAACCATTTTTTAGAATGGTGAAGTTTTGGATCCGTTTTCAAATAGTATATTAAATGTCATCAAATAAAATATATAAAATTGAAACAGATACAGAGCTGGGTACAGAGCTGGATTTGAAGACAGAAAGACCTGGTTTGAATCCAGATGCTTACTAGTTATATGACCCTAGGAAAAAGTCACTTAACATCTCTCAACCATAGTTTCTTTAACAATAAAACAAGGATAATAACAGCACCTATTTCACAGGGTTTCTGTAAGGACAAATGAGATAAATGGAAAAGTGCTTTACAAACATTGAAATACTATATCTATGTCAGTCATTTATATATCTTATATGTACAGTGTTGTTTGCAAGTTGTCTCCCTCATTAGTGTCATCTCCTTGAGGTAAAGGTCAGTTTTTATTTTTCTTTTTATCTCCAGTGCTTAGAATAATATCTGGCACAGGTAAGTCTTATTAAATAATTGCTGATATGTTAAAATCAATTGTATTAGCATGAAGTTACCAAAATATTTAAATATATGTACCTATATTCATATGTTTACATATGCATATATATGTGTGTATGTATGTATAAATATGGACTCTGGATTAATAAGCCTTATTCTAGAAGAACTGGTGCTCAAACTCTCATATGCTTGTTTTTAATAGGCTGAGAAAAGGGGAGGGTGATCCTGGACTAGGCAATCATGAGCACTTCCATGTGTCCTAGTAATTGTATCAAAAAATGGCCCATGACATGTTACTACACCATTGAATTTAATTGTTAGAAAATTTCCCCATATAATCAGGGACGCTTCTCCTCTACCTTCCCTGAATTTGAATAAGAAAATGTCTAATGAACCCCATACCTCTCCTAAGAAATCTGTGGACCCCTTTTCAAGGTCCATGAAAACTATGAGGTAGCTTTGAGGGAAAGCTATCTCAAGGAGGAAAAATGCCTTGAATTCTTTAGAAGTATAGTAGTCTAACAGGGGTTGGAAGGAAGATGGAATTGATTGTGTGAGTCTCCAGGATTTTCTGTTTATTTATGTGATATGATCACTTCAATAAGACCATGAGTAAAGGAAATTTTCTGTTTAATATACTAAAATCCTGTACTTCAATTTTATTTCTTAAAATTATCTTAAATCAATTTAAGGTATTGCTAAGGATTTAGTATATACAGAACACTGTGCTAAGACGTGAAGATCCAAAGGTAAAATATGGAATGTTCCCTGCTCTAGAGAAGTCAATATTTTTCTGATATCCTTAATTTTCCTCTGGTTTGGATCATGAAAACACCTACCAATTTGTCATACTTCTTCACTACAGGAACTAGGTAGCACAGTGGATATGGTACTGAGCATAAAGTCTGGAAGACCTCAACTTGTAGCCAATCTCAGGGATTTACTAGCTTTGCCGACTTGGGCAAGGACTTAATCTGTTTACCTCAGTTTCCTCTACTATAAATTGGGATCGTAATAGCACTTACTTCACAGGGCTATTGTGAGAAACAAATCAGGTAACATCTGTAAATTGCTTAGCATAGTGCCTGTACAGAATAGTGCTAGCTATTATTAGCATTATTATCAGTGACCATAGGCTTCTGGGATTTCCCAACTCCTTCATCACTGGTCCACTACTTTCTTCTCCCTCATGAAAAAAAAAATAAAACAAACAAAAGAGAAGATTAAAAGGATCTGCCTTTGATTTATAGAGTCACCAAGGAGTACTAGATATCATTTGTCAGTCTGCTCAAATTTCAGGTAAGAAATCACGTGCAATGAAAGGTAGACTCTCCAAAATTCAACTAATTACATGTGTAGAGAATGATATCAGATATATGTAAAGCAGTAACTAATAACTAAAGGAGATCATTGCATATATACTTGGGCTCAAAAAGCTAACTTTTCAAATTCAAGATGGCAGAGGATAGGAAAATGAAAGTTACTTAAAAAAAGATTGAGGTTTTAGTTGATTGCAGTATGTAAATTCTGGCATAGTCTACAAGAGCCATGTAGGCTACATATCTCCCTCAGGGTTCTGGGGTGCCCTGAAAGGTTTGGGGGTATATCTTCTCTACTGCCATTAGCTTGAGCCCCTAATGACTATGTTCACTTAAATGATTTGTGCAAGTGAGTTTGTTCCTTGAGGGCAGGTTCTGGGATATAGTCATTTATAATCTAATGGGATGGGTACAGTTCTTTAGTAGATAAGTATTGAGTTGAATGCAACTCCTGTATATTTGGATAAAAAATCAAATATATCAACCAATTTTGAATGTTCTAACCTGACAAATAATAGTAGACATTTCTGACCAAGGGATATAGGGGCACAGGCTCTTGTTGAGTGCTATCTACCACTTATTCACATGTGCAAGTTATTTCTAGGCCAGGTTTTTCTAAGTCTTAGATTACCTGCAGCTGAAGTTTAAGTGATTACATGGTTTTATGGAGCAAGTAATAGTGGACTCTTTTATGAATGAAAATGATAATCAGAACACTGTCTGGACAGGTTGATAATGAAGAGGAATGCTGCTGAGATAACCCACACTATTTTACAACCTTGTTTCAACAATTTTTTTTAACAGAATGGCTGATATAAAGTCATTCTTGGTTTTTTGTTTGTTTGTTTTTTAGGCAATTGGGGTTAACTGACTTGCCCAGGATCACACAGCTAGTAAGTGTCAAGTGTTTAGGCTGATGCCAGATTTGAACTCAAGTCCTCCTGACTTCATGTCGGTGCTCTATCCACTGCTTCACCTAGCTGCCCCTCAAGCCATTCTTCAAGAGATATTTGTCATCAACCAAGCCTCTGACACTGCATTTGATCTTTCATCTCAAATTCATATCTATTGACCTACCAAGAAATATTCCTTGAGGTAGAAGGGATAATCATTTTTCATTATTACTTGAGTCCTGTTGGCAGACAAAATGAGTTAAGCTCCACTAAAATCAGTATAAAAAGAGATGTTCTATGAGTTTAATGTAAGTACTTTTTGCCTACCAAATAAAGCCACTCAAACAACTTCTTTCTTGCCTATACAGAAGGTTTCAAAGTGTGAAGGATGAATAGTCAACATCAGATAGAAAGATGGTCCTTCAAAATTCGATCCAATTAATTTCTGCAAAAAGGTAGATTATACAAATGTGAAATGTATATTTTTGGGAGCTAAACTTAGGATTTAATCACAAGCTACCAACTCTGAAGTTTAATTTTGGTCATTTCAGGGATTCACGTACAAATCTTTTGAAAGCTTTATTTCATATCATGGGATGACACTGGTTTCTTCTGGAAAACTAAGAGAAAGATGAAGTATCTATCTCCAAAACTAAATCTGGGGCCAAAATTTGATGGTGAAATATATATAGAGAGACATATAGATGTCTGTAGATATGTGTATGCATATGTGTATGTGTGTATATACACATGTATGTGTGTATGTCTATACATACATACATATATGCATGTGTATATATACACATACATACATATATGCGTGTGTATATATAAACATACATACATATGGGCGTGTGTATATATACACATACATACACAATTATTAATCTCTATAGACATATGTATCTATGTGTTTATATATGGACCTAAACATATATCTGTGTATACATATATGGGTACACACATATATGCACATACACTTATGTGTGTGTGTGTCTGCTAGGTGGCACAGTGAATAGAGTGATAGGCCTAGAGTCAGGAAAACATTTTCCTGTGTTCAAATCTGGCCTGAGACACTAACTAGCTATGTGACTGTGGACAAGTGATTTAACCTTATTTGCTTCAGTTTCTCATCTGTAAAATGAGCTAGAGAAGGAAATTGGAAATCCTTTCAGTATCTTTGCCAAGAAGACCCTAAATAGGGATCATGAAGAGTTAAACATAACTGAAAAAAAGACTGAACAACACACACACACACACACATTTGATAGACACACCATTGCCTCCCCTTAAGAAGCAAAATTAGAAATGGGATGGCTCCTGAAGGGAACATGATATAGTAAAAAGAGCATACTACTGGAAGTCAGCTTATCTCAGTTTATTTATCAGCTTTCATGGTAACCAATGGTTTGATCATAAGCAAGTCACAGGTTCTAAGGCCCCCAGTTCCTTAATGTGTAAAATAGAAATAGACATAATATTTATAATAACTACATTCAAAATGAATAATGTATCACTAGAAAATAATTAAACTCTATACAAATGTGAGTTATTATGGTTATGCATCTCAGAAGGATAGTGATGAGGAGTTTAATGGGCTAGAAAAATCAATATTGGTCAAAAATATGAGATAGGAATGACAGAAATTCACATAGTAGTAGACTACATTAAAAGAAGAATAGTGTCCTGAAAGAGCGAATAGTCAGCCCATCTGTGATATCCTAAGTCATACCATGCATAGAATATAGTTGTACATATTGTTTACATAAAGAATAATTGACTTAGAGGGAGATACCAAGACAGTTAGTGAACCAGATATCATGCCAAATAAGTATTGGTTGAATGAATTGCAGATGTTTAGTTCAGGAAAGACATGACAACTAATTCTAAGTTATTGAAGAACTTTCATGTAGAAATGTGACTTGACTTTATTGTCTTCATTATCATCATCATCATCATCATTTTCATCAGATTATACCTAAGAGGATTTTTAGAAATCCTCTAATCCATGCCCCTCATTTTCCTCCAATAGTCAAAATTAGGAGCAAAAGAAACAATGCCAGAGAAGCAGGTCTATGTATGGTATAAAGGAAATCTTCCTAAGAATTGACTGAAAATTAAATGTCATGGTTCAGGAGTTTGTGAGTTTCCTCTCACAAGGAGTCAATAAGTGGAGGTCAAATGACAACTTATTGGTAATGGTAGTGAGGGGATTCTTTTTCATATAGCAGGTTGCAATAGATGTCTATCAACTCAAATTGTATGATTCTAGATATAAGCAAAGACTTTTGAGCTTATGGCCCTAGAGCTCCAAATAATGCCAAATAGGATCAAAATCATATTTTGGCTTAAGTCCCCCAATATCATGATTTCTTTTTGGTATATTTACACTGTTTTATTCAAGATAGTTAGTTGACTTAGCAGAAATTTGTAGAGTTTTTTAAATAGTTTTTTTTTCTAATTACATGTAAGGAAAAATTTACACATTCTTTTTTTAAAATTTTGAATTCAAATTTTCTCTCTCTCTCCCTGCTCCCTTCCCCAGAATAGTAAATAATTTGATATAGGTTATATATGTGTAAGTATATAAGACATATATCTATATTCATCATGTTGTGAAAGAAAAAGCCGATCAAAAGAAAAAAAAAGTAAAAACATTATGATTTAATCTTCATTATACTACATCAGTTCTTTCTCAGGATGTGGGCAGTATTTTCCATCATGAGGCCTTTGGAATCATCTTGGATCATTGTATTGCTGTGAAGAATTAAGTTATTCATAGTTGATCATTGCACAATGTTGCTGTTACTGTTCACAATGTTCTCTGGGTTCTGTTCACTTCATTTTGCATCAGTTCATTTAAGTCTTTCAAAGTTTTTCTGATATCTACATACTCATCAGAAATTTGTACAGTTTTAATGAGATAACTACTATCTCTTGGACAGCAGCTAAATGAATGCTTGATTAGCATGCTCAACTTATGATAATGTGTGATCCATCTTCAATGGGATGTTTAAATTTCATTAATAGTAGCTGATTCTGATATGTGGTTACCTGTCTTGCCAAGATAATTTGATTATAGTTACTAGACTCGAGAAAATGCAATCAACTCATTTGGTTAATGCAAATCACAAAGAAAAATAAATAACACTTATTGAAAAGCATCAGGAGAGATCCTGGGAGAAGCAGAGAAGGCTGCAATCTGACCTAAGGTGATTATTTTTTAAAATAGAACAACTAAATATGCTACTTTCGCTTAAGCCACAACTCATCTTTGAACTTATTACACAGCATTAGTTTCCCACACATTGTGCACATTACATCCGATAATGCTCCATGCCACTTCTTAGTGAGGATTAGTATTTACACATGAATTAACAATTAGAATTGCAAGGATGGGAACTGAGTCTGAGAGGCAGCTTTTCAAGGGCAGCTAAGGGGGACGACAAAATGATAAACTTCACTGGTCCCAGTGTAGTCCTCTAAGATAATACACAAATGTCTGGAAACCCCCAGCAAACATCCAGAGTCTCAAATCCTGTTCCATTTATACTGAATGATATTTAAATAATAATACTCTCAAAATGGCAAGATATCATTTAGAAAGATTATTGCATCATATAAAATCCAATATGAGTGCCATGAACTATGACGAAGAATAAGACTCAAAAAAAATTTGCAAACACTTCTAATTTGGTTTCTTAAAAACTGTAAAAAAATCTTATTACTGCAGCCAAAATAATATTTCAGGATGAGCCCACAGTACAGAATAAATTCTCTGAACATAAACCTTAGATGTTAATTTACACTTTGATGTTAGTAACATAAAATGCATTTTCAAGACTTCCTATGGATTTTAATGAATCAAATTAAAATTGAATATAGTCTCAGCCCACTATCACATTTTAAGGGTTTTTATAGCAAATAGGTATGCCAAAAGTTGTCCGTTGTGATCCAGGATGCTGGAGTGACCTTAGACCTTAGGTAGGTTTCTCTCTCTCCAGGCTTCACTTTCTTAATTAGTTAAATGACTAAGTTGAATTTAATAGTCTATAAGTTGCCTTTCATTTCCAGCATCCTATGAAGATATGATACACTAAAAGTCCCAGGGCTACAATTGTTCCACTCTCCATACATAGATATTTAAATTTTCTTACCAAAACCATTAATATCTATCAAATCAAGGACAGTTGACAATCATTATTCTTAATATATGAATGTATTGGTCATTAAAATGAAAAAATATGAAAATGATCCATTTTATCAACACAAATAATTGAATAGTATGTAAATGCATTTTATTATTTCAATTTCTCTTGATATGATAGCAGGACATTATGTTTAGCATATACCTGAAATTATTTGGCAGATATACAATTGTCTATTTAAAATTTTACATTGGATGTCTCAGAGACATCAAAATTTCCCAAAATTTACTTATCCTTCCTTAAAAATCTTGCCATTTCCTAATTTACTTGTTATTCTAGAACAAGGGTGGGGAATCTGTGGTCTTGAGGTCACATGTGGCCCTCTAGGTTCTCAAGTGTACCCCTTTGAATTAATCCAAACTTCACAGAACAAACCCCCTTAATAATAAAATCCATAAAAAAGGATTTATTTTGTGATGTTTGGATTCAGTCAAAGGGGTACGCTTAAGGACCTAGAGGGCCACATGTAGTCTTAAGACTGCAGGTTCCCCACCCTTGTCTAGAGTACATGACCATCCTCTTAGCCACACAGGCATAGTAATCTAGGTGTCTTCCTTAACTTCTCATTCTAACTCCCCATCACCAACTTGTTGCCAAATTCTTTAGTTTCTACCTCCATAACATCTTTAGCATAGGTTCCCTTTTCTCTTTTGACACTACCTTTGACATCCTGCTGGTATAGACAAGACTCCATAAGTATACACATAGACTATTGCAGAAGCCTGCTGGATTTTTTTTTTCTGGACCCAAGTTTTTCCTCACTCAAATCCATCCTCTGCTCAGCTATAAAATTAATCTTTCAAAAGTGCAGGTATGACCAAATCATCTGTCAATCAATCAACTTGAGTGGTTCCCTAATGTCTCTAGTATCAAAGAAACTTTGTTGACTTTTAAAGTCCTCCAGAATCTGACCCCTTCTTACATTTCCAGACTTCTAACATCTTACTACTAACCTACTCTCCCACCAATGTACCATAAGATCCAATAACATCCTCCTCCTTGATGTTCCTTGAACAAGACACTCCATCTCTCAACACCATACTTTTTTTTTCCATTAACTGACTCCTCCCCCTGGAATTCTGCACCTCCTAATTTCTATTTCTTAACTTCTATGACTTCCTTCAAGTCTCAGCTAAAAAGCTAAAGTCTCACATTTTGCAAAAAGCCCTTCCTAGACCTCTTTGATGTCATTTTTATTTGATGAAATTGTCTACAATTTACCCTGTATATATCCTTTTTTTATTTGTGAAAGCATCTAGAGATCAGGGACTGTGTTTTGTTTTGTTCTATTATCTTCTGTTATCTTACGTTTACTTCCTTTCTTTGCATCCTCAGTGGTGAACCTGCCCCACTCAGACACTTTTGCCTGGCACAGAGTAAGGAATTAATAAATACTTATTGACTGACTGATTGACTACACTTTAAAGTTTCAATTAAGGACAAAATTAACTAATATCTACATTATCTAGGTATATGTAATTAATGGCCAGCTAAAGGATTACAACCATTTTGAGGAAACCAATAATTCTAAGCATCTTCATAGTTCTACCCATAATTTTTAAGTGAACTCCTCACCCAAGTTCCAATGCTAATTTTCTGAATAAGTAAAGTTAACATTAGACATAGTTTGGTCCTCATGCATGATGTACATACATAGCTATATGTAAATATGCACACAAATCAAATATGGATAACATTTAAATCATATATTGTAGACATATTTATGCATGCCACATATGTGTACTATATATGTATAATACGCATGCATGCATCCATACATATATATGAAATATAGTATTTACAGATGTATAGGCATATCAAACATGCATGCATATTGCCTGTTGCCATTTCTAAAAAACACCAATAATTTTCTAGATATCAAAATAAGTATTCTATTTAGTAATGGAAAGTGTAAAATGAATTACATTCTAAGGTAATGATAAGAAAGCATATTTACCTTATGTTTTGATTGACATAGGTTGTACTAAAATATACTATGACATGAGCTTAAATCCTAAAACACATAACTTGGGTCAAAGACTGGGTGTTGTGGTTGTTAATAGAAAATGTGAAATTGAGTCTATAAAGGAATTGAGGCAAAGAGTTTTGTCTATATATATAATAAAGAAAGCAGCAATGGGGAGGAAATATACATGAGGACTGAGATGTAATCAACAATACAAAAACCAAAGCAAGGTGAGGAAAAAAAATAAAAGAAAATAATCTGGGCCATGTCTACCTCAGACCACTTCAGTAATTCAGGTTCAGAGTTAGAGTCCAGTGAGACATTGAGACATTTGTAGACCACATTATGTATGAATGTGTGTGTGTGTGTGTGTGTGTGTGTGAGAGAGAGAGAGAGATCAGAGAGACAGAGACAGAGAGACAGAGATGGAGAATCTGCTAGAGAACAAAGCAGTAGATTGATTCAAAGGCACATAGACTTACTGGCCTTGTCAAGCAGAAAGAACTCCTCACTGAGAGTAAACTGAGAGAAAGAAGGACAAAATGAGAAATGATGTCAGAGGTTTAGAGATGAAGAGAAGGGGTTAAGAACTAGATGAAATCAAATGACCTCAACATTCTCAGAAACGTAAAAGCCAAGGAATTCGGTGGGGTGTGGGGAAATGGAAAATGTGGAAGGCTTAAGGAAATAGGATGTTTGGAAAAGTTTCAGTGTTATAGAAGAGAAGGAATTAATTGGAGGTGGATGAGAATAACAGAATTATATTCCTACAGTGAAGGCCCAGTTGCAGTTGGATCACATGTGTTTATAATGCTCTGTACTCTGCAAGGTTGCGTGACGTCTTGGAGTTCTGATCATAAGCCCATTATTAAGAGCAATGAAGACAGATGGTATGTGAATAATCCTGGTCTGAGATTTGGCAAGGGAAGAGCAATGATTACATAAGGCCATGTGGGACTCAAGAGTAAATGAGAGAGTAGAGGCAAAGTGACTGACTATATGGTTAAGTTTAGAAAGAAGAAAAGTAAAATAACAGAAGGAGTAAAGACATGAAAAAAATGGAGGAGTAGAGGGATTATAGCAAGGGCTCTTAATCTGGGTACCATAAAATTAAAGAAAAATATTTTGATAACTTTATTTCATTGTAATTGTATTCCTTTGTGATTCTTACTTTGTGTTATACAGATACTACATATATACATACATACTTGCATGCATGGATGAATATGTGTATCTACATACAAATATGTGTATATATGTACGTATGTGTATAAATAATTCCATAAACTTCATTACAATATCAAAGTAATTAATGATTTGGAAAATGTTAAAAAAAAAAAACAGGGTAGCTAGATGGCACAGTGGAGAGAGCACTGGTCCTGGATTCAGGACCTGAGTTCAAGTCCAGCCTCAGACACATAACACTTAGTGGCTGTGTGATCCTGGGTAAGTCACTTATCCCCATTGCTTAAAAAAAATCTAAATTAGAGGTTGGAGTGAGGGCAAATTATAATTTTTAAAGGGTTATTACATAAGGAGATATGGAATAATAATAAAAAGTGGTAAGACTCAGAAACATTGAAGGTTTTAATCAAAGAAATGGAACACTTATGGGTAATGATGAAATGAAATGTGATTACCTCTATGCATTGAAACAGAAGAATTGGGAGATCAGCAAGTTTAAAGGAGATGTAGATATGGAAGCCCCATAGTATAAGGTCAGGAATTGGGCACTGTGGAAGAAGACAGTGAGCTAGGTAATGAGCTTCCTGAGAAAAAAAGGAAGGAATTGTTGTAGTTATATAGCAGTCATGATGATCTGAATGGATTGAAAGGTTTTAATTTAACTTACTTTAAAGAGGAAAAATAATGGAAGCCACATGACTAGTAATTTAGGAACCAGGACTATAACCCAGGTTCTCTGAATCTAAGCCCATTGTTCTTTATACTACAACAGTCAATCAATAAATATTTTTAAGAGTCTTCTATGTGCCAGGCACTTAAGTACTAAGTATACAAAAAAAAATAGTCAAAAAATTTGCTGTTCTCCAGGAGCTTATAATCTGATGGTCCTAATCTCCATCAGCTGAACAAGAAAAACTCGGAGGGGGGGCATGGAATGGCAAATTCTGTTTCTAAGAGTATTGTCAGTACAATGTGGGTAGTAAGAAAATATGTTGGAATGAAAGTCTTATAGGACCAGATTTTGTACCACCTTGAATATGATGATAAGATGTTACAACTTTAACCTTAGGTAAAGGTATTATATGATCAGAACTGTGCTTTAGGATATTAATCTGTTTGTGGCAGGTAGGAGGCATGAGACAGATTAGTATGAAAGATTCTAGTTTTGAGAGTATTGTAATTGTCTACATGAGAGGTGAAAAGTACCTGGATTAGAGCTATGACAGTGAGAAGAGAAGGTATGAATTCAAGATATATTGAAGAGAAAGAATCCCTGATATTTGGTCATGGTCCAGATGTTAGGGTTATGGAACGGGTCAAATATGACTCCAAGATTCTGAGTTCTGATAACCAACTAGGAGGATAGTGGTTTCATTAACAGACATAAGGAATTTGTGTTGATGAAGCCAATATACTATTTAGTTGAGAGTAGTATGTTTTATATGGAAGATGGTGAGTTTAGTTTTAGATAGGTTGTGTTTCTGTTCTTAGCAGGATATACATGTAGATCTATGTAATAGCTAGGTGAAGATATAGAGAGAAATTAAGGAAAAATGTAAATGTGAGAATCACATTCATTGTGTGCATAACTGAAACTATGAAAGTGAATGAAATCAGTATAGGACAGAATTTAAGTAGAAAAGAGGGTCAAGAACCAACACTTAGACCAGATAATTCCCCAAAACACAAACTCACTGAATCATAATGTTTAAAAAAAAACTATGCTGTTCTGATTCTCTCCAGAAGAAGCTATCTCTTCCACAATTCTCCTGAAAGATGGATATTTAGGCTATGTTTGAACACTTCAAGTGATGTGGGATGTGGGAGTTTGCTCCTTTATTATGGATGTTTTAAGAGTTGTCATGCACTTAAAATATTGAAATAAAAAATTATGTGTTTTCCCATTTACCTGTTAATTTTAATGCTAAAGTTATTCCCCATGTATACAAGTTCCACTCTCCACTGCCTTACAGTTCTTTGTGAGGACTTTGTTTATATTTTTCCATTTATAGCTTATTTCATAACTATGTTCCAATAAATACTTAAGTGCAGCTGAAATTGATGTATTTCCCCCTCGGTGGCTGGTTTGGCTGATTCTGAATGCTTAACAATATGATATTTAGCAAAAATGTACCAAAGTGTCTAAATTAATTTGAGTAGAATTGATCAGCAGACAACAGCTAACTTCTGAGCACAACAGCCAGAATTGCTATTCATCCTTCTCATTTTATGAAGATAATTATTTAGGGCCAAAGATGTATAATCAGAAATGAATTTTGAATCCAGTTTCCTAAGAAAAGTAAAGAATCAAAGTACATCTTGATTTGAATTCCATTTACATTAGTTGCAGAAATTTATCACTGACTATATTATAATATAAGGAAACATAGGAAATGTTAGAAATTTATGTAGAACTTCAAGGTCATTTGATTTATTGCTAAAATGTTATATTGAGTCTTACTGTATCACTGTGGATCTTAAAAATTACTTCCAATGATGCATCAAAATCTCATAACTACATTCAAGGCAAATTTTTCTATAATTTTTCTTACCCTTCTTTCCTTGATTCTCTTTATGTTGCCCTTGTTATCCCCTCCATCTCCTCTTTTCCTCCCTTTTCTCTTTTTAGAACATCTTTCTATTAGCTTTATTTCATAGAAAGAAAAACAATTAGCTAAACTATTATCTAAAAATTTCCCACTCCCTCCCCCAGAGAGCACTGAGACTTTAGATGACCAAAGACTTGGGGAGCTGAAATGTGTATAAACATGCATAGTTTACAATTTCTTTGACCTTGAAGGGATTTCTGTCTGGCACATTTGACTCTAGGAAATGTATGTTAGAAAACATTCCAGCTTATAAACTTTATACAACCTCTCTCAATTTAGAGTCAAAATCTTAGCCCAGCTGCCTTCAAATCTGAAATACAAATAGATCAATTTCTATCAAAAATATGAATTCTTTTTATAACAGCCTTGATGAACAGAACTTCCTTGGTTGACGCAATTATTTCCCTTATGTTTTATCATTCCTTTTTTTGTTGTTGTTACCAAAATGATCACTTCTGAGATTTGTAAGGGAATTAAGTCATGATTTGAGCAGATGTTTCTTCTACATCACCACTGACAAGTGGTTATCCATACTTTCAGTGATATGAAACCCACTATCTCAAAAGACAGCTCCTCTTGCTTTGGGGAAACTCATTTTTCAGAGATTTTTTTCCCTTAAGTTGAGACCAAATATGTCTCTTTGCAATTTCTACCCATTGTTTCTAACTCTATCTTATACACCCAAGTCAAATAGATCAATTCTTTGCATAAGAGTGATTTTTGAATACTTAGGAGGAAACTATAATTTCACCCCAAGTCTTTTTCTGAAGAGCACTTATCACAGCATGCCACAGTAAATAGAGGGCCAGCTATGAGTCAAGAAGACTTGATTTCAAGTTCTATCTGGGACAAATATTTATTTACCTGTGCAACTTTGGCCAAGGCACTTAACACTCCAGTTAGGCAGTCAACTCTCTAAAACTGTATGTTGCAGGAAAGATTCTCATTTCCATTGATAGATGATGTTTCTTCCCTGTATTCCCTATACCAATTCAATCTCAGTCATGGATAAATCTGAGTATGAATACATGTATATGAATATGTATACATACATGTATATTATATATATACACATTCACATGTATATACATAGATATATTGCATATATACAGAGACAACATACATTAACTAAATATACACATATGTATATAATGCACACATATAAATATACACATGCATATGTTTATGTGTGTGCATTTATGCACCAGTGTATACATATGTATATGCCTACATGTACATATACACAGTAGAATATGCATATGAGTATATACTTTGAAGAAAATATACCTTATACAATACATAAAATTTGACTCAAATGATTTTTATTGGTTTAAGGCACCGTGTTTACCCCCCCTTAACTTCCTCCATGTGAAGTTTTTATTCCATGAATAAGTGATGATGCTAAACACAAGATATTAGAGAAACAAATTCTTGATTAAGCAGATTATGGATTAGTAAATGCTCAGAGGGAAAGCTAATACTTTGGCAATGGAATTAGAATCCTAAAGGACCTTAGTAGGCCAAACTATTATAATGAAATGTAATAGGATAAATATAAAGTTTTTAATTTAGATTTTAAAAATCAAAAACACAAGCAGATGATTGGATGTGGATGAATAAGCAAGAGTTCATTAAAAAAAATTGGGTGTATTCATGGTCGTTTATGCTCAATATAGTGAAACAACAGCTAAAAATGTGTATATGATCCTAATCTACATTAAAAGAATCATTGGAGCTAATGTAAAAGATGTCATGATCCCACTGTCTTCTGCTCTAGTCATACTAAATCTCAGTTGTGAGAACCACATTGTAAGAAAGACATGGACACCCTGAAATGTATCCAGTATAGGGTAATGAGGATGGTTAATACACTCAAAACTATGCCAAGCAGGAAGCAAATAAAAGAACTAGAAAACGAAAGTGTGTGTGTGTGTGTGTGTGTGTATGTGTGTGTTTTTAGGCAGTGAGAAAATGTGATCACTTTCTCTGACATTCTCTGAAGTGGTAGAGACTTAGCCAAAACAGTGAGACTAGGAACAGGTCGAAATTGGAGAGAAATATTGTAATGATTAGAAAGAGGGAACAGAAGGCTTTCAGGCAAAGACTGCTATACCAAGTGTGGATAAAATTAGATGACCTCTGAAGTCCATTCTTACTTAAAGACTGTATGTTTCTAATACATGGGCAATCTAAAACCCCATCCCCAATACTCTTATACAAGGTAACTTAGGTAAACCCTAGAATTTCAAGTAAATAAACAAACATTTGAAGAAATAATTAACAATGAGAATAAGTAGTCACACTTAAGGTTTTTTCTTATTCTGAAGAAACTCTAGAGAATTCTAGTACAGAGGTCAATGTAATTTAAAGGAGAAGAACAAATAAACAAAAAAAAACTCTCTTTACATCATCATCTTTCTGTTTTCTTTTCTTTAAAGTTGGCTTCACATCACTTCCAAAAAAATTACCTTAACTACAGAATGTGTGTCCTTTCCATCTGACTGACATAGTACAAATAGCTCATAAACTCATACAATTTCAGAGTTTGAAGGGATACCAACAGCAACAACAAAAGAGTAATGGCAAACATTTCTAATGTGCCTCTGTCATCTGGTTCAAAATATGCATGAAGAACAATCCCTTCCATTGAGAGATTCAAGAGACGCCAGCCATGAAATGTTGAAAGTTATGTATTAGAAAGCAAAGGAAGCACACAGGTACCCCTAGTTGGTAATCACTCTCTGAACTATAAAAATAGGCCAAGCTATGCTCCTACTGTTGATGATTATGGGTTGGCATGATGGCAGAAGGATTGTATCCAAGCATTTGTGGCAGAGGCTTTTAAGTATGAAACATGGAATTTCAGAGTATGGCATATTCAGAAAACTAAGGAGAGGTATGAGAATTAATGTTGTGGCCAGTGATTGATGATGCATACTGCAGGACTAACATCCAGAGGGTAAAAATTAAAGCATCATTACTGTGTTATTTCAAAAGGCTTGTGGACATGGCTGGGCATAGATTACTGAAAGTTTATGAGGGAATCTGGGTATGGATCACTGGAAGAATGGAGTTGCTTCTAGGGTAAATGTTTTTAACTTTTTTTGTATCTGTCCTGGATCCCTTTGGTAGTCAGATAAAGCCGAAAGACTGTTTCTCATCATGTTTTTTTTTCTTCTTTTAATTCATAGTGGAAGGAAATGCTAAATTAGGGGTTACTGAAAGTAGAGATTTATTTTTTCTATCTAAATTCACAGACCTCATGAAATCTCTTCATAAACCCTTTGGAGGAGGAGAGGAGAGATTAGTCAATGAACATCCGAGTAAGAACCCTATTTGGGGATGATTTTTCATTTGTAAGAGCACAGAGAGGGTCTTTAATACTAGAAACTTCCCTCTGAGTTCAACCGATCTATCTGTATTTCATTGATACATAATTGTTTGCTTCCCCATTAGCTACGATCTTCTTAAAAAGAGGGAGTGGTTTTACCTTTCCTTCTATCCTCAGGGTTTAACACAGTGCTAGCACATACATACTTAATAGACACTTGTTACTCAACTCAACTCAGGAGGACCCTGACACATTGTACTCATCCTTCAATCCCTGATACTAACATAGCTCTGATTTCCTTTTACTTGCTATAGAGAGATTATATTTGGGGAGCAATGGGTAGCGTATCCTCTGCAAAAACAACAGAATTTTCAAGTGCCTTCAATCTTCATAGAGGAAAACACAATACCTGGATCAGCAAAAAGGGAGATCAATCATTTCAGAACTTGGAGTGCAATGGAACACAAGTAAGGATGAGTGAATGGGTATATACTGGTGTGTTACCTATGTACTATAGAATCCTTTGAAAAGAAATACTGTGGCATTCAGGTGAATAATTCTATGAAGATATTTGCTCAGCATGCTGAAGAGGGATTAAACATAATTTCATCTCAGAAGATGTCCTTAGTATATTTCAAAAAGTATTACATACCCAACAAGTAAGATTTCAGAATGATAACACACTGTATCCTTGCTATCTTGTTACCACCAAAGACAGACCAATTTCTGACAAAAGGCAGGGTGGTGAGACTACAGTGAAATTCTACATCTCTTAGACTGAATAAAGTCGCTTATTTATGCTTCTTAGTAAACCTCAAAGGTAGGAAAGTGGAATCAAAAATAACCAAGTCACTTGATGTGTAAAACTTAGTGAAAATGTTTTACTTTCGAAAATGGATGCCGAAGAAATTCAAAGGCATTATAATTCTGGGTGAGAGTCATAAAAGTTGACATTGTTGAAGAAATATAATGATCTAGTAAAAGGCAAAAGGATCTTATTTTTAGAGTTCTTTAAGTGAGTCAAACAATTTCCCTACCCACTATCTCCATCAGTGGTAAAATACAGCTAGGTCCTGGTTAATTTATTTCATTGTTCTAATGTATCTGTGATCTCCCAGAAGTGCCAATTCTTTACAATAAATCAGATTTTAATCCATCCCTGGATACCAAATCTGTGAAACCTTTGACTATTCGGTCTGATAAGTTCATGACAGGGAGAACCTCAAAGACAGAAGCAGGCTCCCTCAAGTTCCTGCCATACAATGCTAGAATATAAATAGAATACACAGACTGAAAATTTGTTTATCCCCTCACTCTTAAATTGAGACAACACAATTCCATTTTTTTTTCTGATTACACACTTACTTGACGATATTCTTTGCAAGACTTACTCCCTGTCCCATGTCATTCCATTTGAGTTGTAGCGTACTCATGTCCATCACCTGACTTTCTATTGCTGTTTGCAATTGTTAAATTTTTAGAGAATTTAAGATTCCAATTTTTGTTGCTATATAGTATAATTTAAATATTGAAACTTTTTTAAAAGGATATTTAATCCAAGGAGAAGTTTGAAGCTGTTAGTAAATTTTTAAAATTTTACAAAGGAAATCTACCCCATTATTTTCTTTACATTAATTTCTGGGCCCAATGCATTATCCATTTGTAATGTCTATACAAGATATAAATACTGATGGGTAACCATTTAGTTTTTCTTTCTAATTGCATATAATCTGAACATTAGGCTTTCTTCATCCATTTTGTTTTTGCAATATGTATAATCAAGTCAAATTCTCTTTAATGATTATATCTCTAATTAAGAAGGTCCCAATATATTCTGTGATTTGATACAATTAGCACAATATCCTAAAAAAGAAACAGGAAAATCTTGAAATCCTTATCATTTGTAAAAAAAAAAAAAAAGCTATGCTCACATGGGTCTATACTTATCCTTATCTCTGTCCCTATCCCTATTCTTATCCTTATTCTTATCCCTATATAAACAAACATAAAATACATATGCTGTGATCTTCATTTGCATGTGTATGTACGTATGTGTCAGGCACTTTCTACAACTAATTGTTCATTTTAGTAACTATTTATTAAGCAAGTATTATGTGTGGGAATCTATTTAGGTCTACACATGCAATGGCATAAGTGAAACAAATCCTTATTTCAAAGAGCTTATTGTCTGTTGGATCTGTCCTCATATTTAATACCTGTTTGTGGCAGACAAACTGACATTAAATCAAAAGAAATACTTTTGTGTATCATAGTTAGAATGCTCCTAGATCCAAGCAAAATGATGATAATTCAATTTGCTCTATGTTTTTAAGATTATAAGAATTGGTGTTTCTAGTTTCAATCCAATTTGATATACATTCATTATTTACTATGTTCAAAACACCATTATCAATTCTGGAGATATAAAGAATAAACAA
This sequence comes from Vombatus ursinus, assembly GCF_900497805.2. NCBI lineage: Eukaryota > Metazoa > Chordata > Mammalia > Diprotodontia > Vombatidae > Vombatus > Vombatus ursinus. The sequence goes on from NW_020954642.1 coordinate 8,393,101, forward strand.
AAACATAGTAACTGACCTCAAGACATTTATATTCTAATGAGAGTATAAAGAGATATGTATGTATACATGAAAATTTAAAAATAAAGAAGGAAAAAACATTAAAAATTATGTATACCAGGGAAAAAATTCCCCATGGGAAGGGATGGATTAGCCAAACATTCAAGAAAGTCACAATTCACTTATATCTTACTGGAAGAATAGGAAGTCCTTTGGAAAGGAATCAATCATCTCTTATCTATTTGGGACCTGGGGAATTCAGAGACCTATCTAGTCTGAGATTATAAGATTATGAGGAATAGCTTTCATGGATTAAATATGGATCAAGACTTAGCCTAGTCATTTCATAATCAAGATAAGCTCAGAGGTATCCTGTAATTCTATTTTTAAACTAGGTATCCATTAGTATCAAATTCAAAATGTCCTAGACAGAACTAAATATCTTGCTTGTCTATTTCCCAATCTATCCCTCTTCCTAGCTGCCATGCTACTGCTTAGCACACCACCAGGTCTACAGCTTCAAGGTCCTCATCAATACATTATTGTCGTTCTTTTCATATATCTAATATGTTGTCAAATCTTCTCATTTCTATCTATATTTACATATCTATATCTATACACTTGAATGTCCTATCTCCCCCCACACAGCTCTCCCCACAGTTTAGGCTTCAGCACCTCTCTCCTATACCATTAACACTGTCTCCTTTTGACCTCTCAACTTCAAGCCTTTCACCACTCCAATTCATCCTCCACACAATCAACAAAGTAATTATTCTAATGTCACAGGTTTGCTCATATCACCTCCTTCCCCAGGAATTCCAGTGGTTCTCTATTATCTTGAGAATCAAATGGAAACTTTTGTTTGATAATTAAAACTCATCACAACCCAGATTCTTTACATTTTTCTAATCTTCTTATATATTGCTCACCTACATGTACTCTATTTTCAAGTAATACTGCTCTAATTGCTCTTCCTTTCACATGATGCTTCATATAATTTTTCTTTGCCTTTGAACTGGCTGTATCCCATGCCTGGCATAAATTCATTCTTCACCTATGTTTCTTGGAATCCCAAAGTTCCTTCAGTATCACATCAAGTGCCTTCTACCTTTGTGAAGCTTTGCTTGAAACCCAATCCCGTCTCCTAATCTCTTTTGTATATATTCTGTATACACTTACATATGTTTATGCTGTCTTTTACTATTAAAATTTAAGATGTTTGAGGGCAGGTCCATAATATGGGAAGGACAATGACAAGTAGCACAGTTGCTACCACCAGGAGAACAATAGTAGCTCATGAGTATAAAACACAACTAAGGATTAAGTATTAAAAATATATTTAGGAAATCTGTGCTTGAACTCTGCATCATGCAGTGTTGGGAAGTGATTTAACATGATGCATATCTGTTCCTTTGACTATCCATTTTTGTTTTGTTCTTTTTTTCCCCTGTATAATTCAAAATTGATATTCATAGGGAATCTTGGTTGAAGGTAACTTTTTTTGTTTAAATATATTATGGCTAATACTTTTTGTTCATCATTTACATTCCAAAGGAATTACTCTGGTGCAAGCAAAATTGTCATTCAGAGAATAAATCCTGAGATTTCTTGCTTTTATAACACCCAATTCATGCATATTTTTGTCAATACAATACATCACATTGTTACACATTGGGATATGTAAGAAATAATGTTTCAATCTATGGCAACAATCTTGTGCTCTGTTCAGTTTGATCATACTGGTAACTCAAGTTCCCTAAGAGAACATTATTCATTTTCCAATTGTTGTTTTGTGTAGGATTTGGCTACACACCTGACATGAAGGTTTTGCAAAAATTAAAAAATAATCTCACCTTTTTCTCTAACTCACCAGATGGGATGATCAAGGTTCTTTTATCAGTAGTAACCTGACTTTAATCCAATCAGTGAGGTATAACATTAGAGGAGAATTTGTTTTGCAGCTAGACAGAAATAATGTGTTTGACACATACAGGGAATAATAAATACAGTCTATTTATGCTTACCAGTCTTTGAGGGAGATGTTCATTGGCTCATTGAAAAGAGCTTATTCCATAGACCTCTTTACTTATCAACATTTGAATGTACCAAAATTCCTTTTAGAGAACAGAGTGTTCTCTCCTTTAAAGGATGGAAAAATTGAAAGCTTGAAGGGACTTTAGAGATCATTAAATCCAAGACATCCTTTTGTAGAGAAAGAAACTGTGTTCTATTGTAAATGTCACATTTTAGCAAGAACATTAATAATCTGGAGAATATAATGAAGATTAAAAAAAAACAGATTAAGTCATTTGACAATAAATTGAAGGAACTAGGAATATTACCTCCTGTCATACTTTCCTTTCCCTGGAAGTTATGTTTATCCAAGGTTTCTACTTATGCTTTCTACCATAGGGGATTTCTCTCTTCCTCTTCTGCTGTGTTGGGATGTCATTGTATACAGAAATGAAGATTACTGTTGATATACTGTGATGATCTTGAACTATAGATTACGAACCTCAGTTCTAATCATTATTCCATAACTTAAATCACTAGGTTACCTCAAGCCACAGTTTTCTCACTAATCTCTCTATGAAGCTTGTCAGACAATTTCCATTTGACAGTATCAGTGAGTAGGACCATGGGAAGTAGACAGTATACTTGCTGTCACAGTGCAGTTATCAGTACCCAAATGCAAATCTTTCTCCTCTACTAGCAGGCATGCTTCCAGGTATTAAGGTACTCATTATCTTTAAGATCCATCCAATAAATTAGCTTCAATACACATATACTGATGGCCTATTCTGTGCAAAACCCTAACCCAATTATTAAGGATAAAAAGCTAAAATAAAAACATTCTTGAACTAAAAGGGATTGAATTGGTTTGGGACAATGCAATGTTTTGATGAGTGACTTTAATACAAGTTAAACTGAGGAAGACAATACTAATGAAAAGGATCAGGGAAGAATTCATCAAGCAAATGACAATAATGTAGAGATGAAAATGTAGTGAAGAATTCTGGAAAACCAATATTTATAAGCAATGTACCTTAGGAATTCAACGAAGCTACAAATATTCAAGACATTATATGGCAGGCACTATGTGAGGCACTAGAGACATGAAGACAAGAATGAAATAGTTCCTGTGACTTTTTTTAAATATTGAGGAAATTAAAATTGTTCTGTATCATTTAATAATTGATTCTATTCTGTAATTGATCCTATTCTGTATTGTTGCCTCATTTTTGTGTGATTGTTCAAACCATATTTTTACATCTTTGAGTTAAGTTCAGAAATATAGATTTACCTCTGAGTTCATTTAAAGGTGTAATTAGAAGGAAATGTTGTTATTACTCATATCCCATACCCATAGGACATTTGCTCATTGTCTGTAATCTCCAACCAGCTTAACCTGGGGCCTTCCCCTAAAGCATATGTCTCTGCCCTTGCCTGTCTTTGCACAGTTAGAGAAGATTCTAACCACTCTCAAGGGACAGGCAGTCAAATGATACTGATGCCCTAGCAAAGATTACAAGATGCATATGAATTCCATAAAATAATTAACATTTCTTAATTGTCAGATAGGGGAATGCCAAGTTACACTTGAATGTCAATACACTTTTCTTGGTATAGCCAACTGTAATGTTCCTAGACCCCCTTGCTTCCTATGTGTCAATAAAGAGGGTCTCCATCATCTCATTGAGGTCACTTGCCTTTCTGAGGTAGTTACTCTGACCCACTTTGTTAACAGTTATACATGTCACTGTTAATAAACTATTTTTGCTTAAAGTATGTACTTCAGTTTGCCTTTATTTGATTTGCTCATAGTAATATCATGAGAAATATATATCTAAAACCAAAAGCAAGTGTCAAATGCAATAAGAATATTCTAAAAGCTATCCTATTAAATACAGGAGTAAAACAAAGATATCCACTGTCCCCATGATTATGTGATACAGTTCTAAAATTGTCAACAAGAAAAATGAGACAAGAAAAAGAAAATAAAGGCATAAAATAGATAAAAAGTAGATAAAATAGTGCTTCTGCTAATGCTATGTCTTATGTAGTCCTAGGCAATCAGTTAGTAAAGGTAACAATTGACACAGTAAATAAATTCAGCAAAGTAGAAGCCTACAAAATAAAGCTTCTAAAATCAATAATATTTCTATATAATAATACAAAAATCTAATAAATAATTATAGAAGAAGAAATCTCATTCCAAATAACTACAAAATGCATAAAAGACAGAAGAGCTGAAATTTAAGATTCCTTGCCTTGAGGGTATTATTTGTCACTAGGCAGCTAAGTGACACAGTAGATGGAAGACTGGGCAGGAAGTCAGGAAAACATGAGCTCAAATATACCCTCAGAAACTTAATAACTTTGTGTTCCTGGGCGATTTATTTAATTTCTATGTGCCTCAACTTCCTCAACTGTAAAATGGGGATAATAACAGCACCTACCTCAAAAGGTTGTTGTGAGGATCAAGTAAAATAACATTTATAAAGTGCTTAGTATAAGTGTCTGGCACATAGAAGGCTTAAACCTCCCTTCTCCATTCCCCCAATAAAATCACTTTACATGACTTCATCATAAATTCAAGACTGCTAGCACAACTGGAAAGACACAAATCCTGGGCTAAAAGTTGTTATTTCACTGAAAGAATAAAAGAGCTTAAAACTGCTTTGGTGATGTGAGAGTAGCAGAGAAGTCATTTCACCCAATAGGGGAAGGAAAAAAAAAAGTCGATTGTAACATTGTGGCTGATTTGCATAAATGAAAGCACACTAGTGGGGACTCAAGTGACAGTATATCCTTCACCTCCCCACCCCCCCCCACACATAAACATGCACACAGCAAGTTTACCCTTAGGATCCTCAGAATGAGTTAAAACTGAGTGGTTACAGATATAAATGCGGCCAGACTCAGGCCTATGAAACATACACCAGGCAATGTTTCTTCTAATTGTTTTTAAATTTTAAAATGATCATGCACAGAATCTCAGAGCTGGAAGAGTCCAGAGAGGTCATCTAATCTTACCCATACCTAACAAGGAATATAATTTATTTTCCCCCGGAGAGTTGGTGTTAAATATTTACCAACACACATCACAGGCAATTCCTGATCCTGGAAGTTCCTTCTTCCTTATCTTCACACAGCTCCCTTTAAGCTTCTAAGATCTGCTCCTCTCTTGAATCCATATCTGGTACTTCTCTCCCCCCACAATGTGTCACACTCCCTAAAATTATTCTTGGTTTATGGCTCTCCATTAATCCTCACATAGACTGAAATTTTAAAAAACTAGTTTTTTTTGATGGATAGATTTGTTTGCTTTATGTTTTTGTTACATAGTAGTGTGCCTTACCCATAGTAGATGCTTAATAAATATTGTCTGAATTGAATTTTACATTCTGTCCCTTTGCACACAGTGCCTAGAAGAGGACATTGTCTGAATTATATGCTCAATAAATTTTTAATGATTTGATTTTTATAATGAATAAATGTTTAACTGAAATTTTCTTTGAACCTAGTTCCAATGTATTTTATTATTAGAAAAGAATAATGTGGCCATGATATGATTAGGAAGCTGATTTATTAGAAATAGAATATTAAGCCATTTGTTGTTATTGATTTTTTTTCTTGCCTTTCCCAGTAAACATACAATTAATGTATTGGAATTAGATCTAACATCATTATTCCTGACACTAAAACATTTTTTTTTTCTGGGACAAATCTCTCACTTCCTGGGATATGACACGGACACCTACTGTCATTCTCTAGACTAACTTGTTCACCCATCTTTCCCTTAAACTGTCAAATCTGGAATTTTCTGAGAAGAGCCACCACCATGCAATGAGTTACCATGTGACTCAAAATCTTGCCAGGGTACCAGAGGGAGAAAAAACTAGTGTGGATAAGTTACACTCCTACTTAGTTCAGTTTTAACTTATCAGCTCCTACTAGTGTGTTTCACATTTCAGTCATACTGATGATGAAATTCATTTTTAAACATAAAACAATCAATGATAAATTAAAAGCAAGAATATTCATTCAATTTACTTAATAGAAGGCAAAAGAAAGGAAAATTAGATAAGTTATTTAATAGAAACTAAATGCAGGAGTACTTTAAGCATCACAATACATTCATTAACCTTGGTCCCACTCTTGCACAAATGCCCAGTGTTCATGAAAGAGAGCAGGCCTATGTTTATAGAACCCTAGTAGAGAGACTCATGAATAGGGAAACTTCGTATTGAGGTCCACTCAGCTACCTTTAAATGTTGAAAAAAGTGTTAAACTATTTTATTACAAATCAGTTCCCTTAAGTCACAGAACTCCAAAGCTCCTTGGGTTGACTCTTTGGAAATACAGATAAGATCAGAGACCTCTACTCTAAACAGGATTCTGTTTTGTCAAGGCAGTTCTCAGAGTAACTTCTCACAGATAAACAGAGCTTTTTGCAACAAAACAGATATAAAACCTCTTTCCCTCTCTGTTTTCCCTCTCAAACCAGAAGGCAGGAGAAAGCAGGAACCTATGAGACAATACACTTTCTCAACCTATAGATGGTGCTTAAGGGCAATAAACTCATGCAGCAGTGTACCGATCTCTTCCAATGAGCTTATCAACCAGGCATGTTTTGGAAGCCAATCAGCAAAGAAATACTACTTTTCCAATCAACAGGCAGACTATTGGAAAAGAATCTGAAGCTTTCCTCTCAGTGTAATATTCTGTTTCTTCACAAATGGATTTTTCATATTGCCAATGATTTTATTTAGTGATTTCTGATGGTTAGTGACTCACATTTACCTTATGAAGTAAAATATGAAGCATAGACCTTTCTTTCAGTTATGAATCCAATGGTTCCCATTGGCTTTCTTCCTAGTTTTCAAACAATTATTTGATTTACAACATTGTCAGCTATAACCTTTAAGACAAAAAAAAAAGTCACATGTAAATGAGCCAATGCCTTATACTCATCACTGCCTTGGTTATTTATCTGTCTTCAAATAGATATTCTCAATACAGTCATCTGAGAGCTCATTCTTTATGTGGTCTTCCTCTCAGCTTTTGTCTCTCCTTACCAGCTTATCAGTGATATTCACTAGTGGATTTCATTCATCTTCCTTACACAAAGGTCTTCCCCTTTTGACAAAAAACTATTCACATATGAACGGTATAGTACCTTAAGGTTTGTGTTTTCCTCCTTTGTAGGGTTTGCCTGAGGCAAAATTTGAAAGAGAAGAATCATTGAATAGTGTATAAAACTCTAGCCTTAGAACCTGGAGGGTTTGAATCCCAACTCAAACATATATTAGCTATGGAATTTTGGGAATTTTTTTTTAACTTCTTGGCAGCTCAACTTAAACTTCCATAAAAATGTCATTTATAATAGGGTAACTTCTTGTTTCACAAGTATAATTTGTGAAGAAAATAAAAACATTGCAAAATCTTTTGTGTGTGTGTGAGGCAATAGGTGTTAAGTGACTTGCCCAGAGTCACATATTGTTATGTGCCTGAGGATGGATTTGAACTCAGGTAATCCTCACTCCAGGGCCACTACTCTATCCACTGCCCCACCTAGCTGCCCCACAAAACTTAATGAACTATATAAATTTGAGTTACTATTATAATGATCCTAACCTCACACCAATGCTTTCATGCTCTTCTCTGGGTACCTCTAGCCCTATATTTGGCCATTCTTTCCCTCTTCCAGAAGACTTTAATAGCTTATATGTAAGATCATAGATTTAGAGCTAAAAGGGGCCCCAGTAATAGTCCATCTCCCTCTTGATTTTATAGCTAGGGGAACTGAAGTACAATGACTGGTCCATATCACATAAATAATATGCACCAAAACTGGGATTCATACTGAGGTCATCAAATTGTTGACTAAGTGTTTTTTTTTTTTTGAGGAAGAATACGGAATCTGCTGACAAACCATCTGGGTTCAAATCTGGGTTATCTTACTAGAGGTCATGTCATAACAATATTACCCATAGTAGGAAAAGCAGGAATAAGTGTAGAAGTTCTAATAATAGATATCCTAGAATCATGATTGAGAGCCTGGAAATGGTATCTGACCTAAGGGAATTTGCCACAAATAAATAGGACACTGGAGAAATCAGTCCATAGGATGAATGTGTGTGCTTTGGATGCTGTTGCCTGTGGGCCTTTGTAATACCCACAAGGCACCCTTGCTTTCTGATGCACCTGGTTAATCCTCAGTAACTGTTCTTACCATCAGGTTCATGGATAATTTTATTTGCATATGATGCTTTATTTAAAAATTTTTCAAATATTCCATTGCCTCACATATAGTTTAAATGTCATTTAGTTTTGGATATAGCAAGATGCTTCAAATAAAAATTTAATTAGATGTGTTTTTATGACAACAAAATTCATCAGAACCCCTCATATTGGCAAGCAATACAATCTCTTTCCTTCTTTCTAAGTAATAATGATCATCATAGCTTTTTAGAAACAATAGGAAGAAAGTAGATGATAGGGTAATCAATCCCTCCCATGCTAAAGTCTACTAGAAAGATTATTTTCCATTAAAAGTTAAATATAGACATTTTATTTTTATATAAGCCCTGCTTTCATCATCATGTGTCTTTTGAGCAAAATGGAATGAGGTTTTTATTCTAGAATAATCAATGCTAGTTACATTCATAGAGATTTGACAGAGGCGGAGTTTCTGTGTCCTTCATGTAATAACTGGACCCAGGGTGGGGAACCTGCAGCCTTGAGGCCACACGTGGTGTCACCTAGTAGATGCCATGGTTCAAATTTTATTTTAAGAATTGTGATTTATTTTCTATAATCCTTTCCCACTCAGTGGAGAAACAATTGTTAGAGGACTAAATACCTGAATTGTCATTCTTGGAGTCCACAAGTTTGGAGTGAAGCTATATGTATTATAAGTGCAACTTGGATCTAGGAAAATTTGTGGAGATGCAGTCATATGCTAGATAGTCTATTACTTGTTGTTTATTCCATTTATTCATTTTATATAAAACAAGTAATACTATATTTATGGATCTCTTTTTTATAGAGGCATATGGTGTTGATTCCATTATCAATTAATTAACAAAACTTTATTAAGTATTTACTATGTGCCAGACATTGTGTCACGTTCCAATGACTAACGCTCAGTGAAATATATCAGATTCAGGGAGGAGGCAGGATTTGTAATATTTAGATAATTTATAACTGTTTTGAATAGGCAAATCTATACCAGGTCCACCAGGACCATTTTTTTATTAAATTTGTTGTGTGTGTGTGTGTGTGTGTGTGTATGTGTGTGTGTGAAAGAGAGAAAGAGAGAGACAGAGAGACAGACAGACAGAGACAGAGACAGAGATAGAGAGAGAAAGAGAGACAGAGAGAAAAAGATTAGTTTCTTAGTTAGCAATACTGCTAGAAGGCTGAATGATTTTGTGGATAAAAATGAAAATACTACTACATTAAAATGATCATATAATTATTGCATGATTTACTTAGCATTTATATTTTTTTTCATTTTACAAATTAGAACATTAGGACCTCAGGTTGGTTGAAGGACTTATTCATGGTCATAGAGAGATTAAGGGGAAGAGCTAATACTCAAGCCCATGTCTTCTAATTCTGAGTTGACTTTTTCTTTTCTACCAGAGCACACTATCTTTCAAATATTGAGTATAATACCTGGAAAGGGCCTTAGATATTATTCAATCATAATCTCTCATTTCACAGATAAGGAAATAAATATTTGAAAAAGGAAATTACTTATCTAAAATTAACCAGTGAGTTTTTGGTTGAATCAAGATTAAATCACAACACTCTTAAAAAGCTATGAAGTACTCAGTTGAATGTACCATTCTTATACTCCAGTCTATTTCATTCTCAAAAATTTCAAAGACATTCTCAGGAAAATTCTAAATACCTTTAATTATTTATTTTCTCTTGTCATGATAATGTAGCAGAAATAGGATGCTGAGATCCCTGGAGATTCTAGAAGATGTAGATTAGTTGAAGGCATTGAATGTGTATAACATGGAGAAGAGAAGACAGGGTATGCATGACACCTATTTATTTATTTATTTATTTTAACTAGTAAAAAGAAGGTAGAATATCTTTGTACTGCAAATTCCCATCTTGAATTCCATGCAACATAATGCTCATCACTGGAGGTATAGAACTATGTAAGATACACATTGTTTTTAAGTAACTTAAGGCATGTGATAGATAGGGAAGTATGGCATATAGATAGATAGATAGATAGATAGATAGATAGATAGATAGATAGATAGATAGATAGATAGATAGATAGATAAAGGAGACTATATTAAATGCAAAAGAGAGGACAGATAGTATAAGAAAATTGAGCAGAAATAAATTATCATTTGAAACTTGAGGAAGGTATCAACATTGCTGACAGCTAAGACACATTTTAAATTAAGCAAATTGCTGTAGTTTATGGAACAAAAAATGTCAAAAGAGAGTTTTGTCTCTGCTGTTAATTAATGCCAAGTTCTGTAACAATTTTCAACTCTCTGCTCTTTAGTCTTTTTTATGCTAGAATCATTAAAAACAATAATTAAGCTGATCAACTAGAGTTTTTTTTTATTGCAAATTCCAGAAGCACAGTCAAGGTACACAAAACATGAGTATTGGCTGCTCTTTTCCTCAACCTTTTTCCTTTTTCATCTTATTTTAAACACTTTTCCATTAACACTCTTTGTTATTACCTAGAAATACAGCGAATTAGATGCTCTTTTATTTGTTTATTACATTGTATTCTTATACTCATTTTGTGCATTTTTTAAAAACTACTGTGTCCCCTTGTGTGTTTTTCTTCAGCTATATTCAGTCTTACACAGAGAAAGAAAAGTCTACCATGTCTGATATGAAGAGAATCCTCTCAAGGCATAATGAGAAAAGCAAGGGGTTTGAAATCAAAATATTTAAGTTAAAATTGTAACTTAGCTTTCATTAGTTTTGTGACCTGGGTAAATAATTACTCCTAGCTGGGTCTCATTTTCCTCATCTGTAAATTGGAGAGGATGGATTAGATGTTCTCTTAAATCTCTTTTAGTTGTAAATCTAATAAAATATATACCTAGATTCTGGTTAAGATACCATCATGGAAAGTAATAGAAGATCTCGTCTCTTCTCCCTATAAACCAATCAAGATCTGAAAAGGGTACCTGATGGAATAACTATCAAGAAATAGAAAGAGAAACAGGATTAATCTTCTCTATCTAGACCAGGGGTGGGGAATCTGTGGCCTCCAGACCACATTTGGCCTTTTAGGTCCTTGGGTGCGACCTTCTCACTGAGTCCAAGTTTTACAGTTTTAAAAATTGTTGTTATTATTGTTTTTACAAGTTTTACAGAACAAATTTAAGGGGATTTGTTCTGTGAAGTGTGGATTCAGTCACAGGGCCATGCTTGAAGACCCATAGGGCCACATGTGGCCTCAAGTTTGCCAGGTTCCCTACTCCTGATCTAGCCTAAATGTATAAAATGCAGCCAGAAACTTTCAGGGATTTTGAGAGAACCCAGCCAGGGAAGAAAGAATGACCTAAGATGAATAAGCCTGAAACCTATCAGTGTTTTAATGACACATAATACACAGTGATATGAAATCTTTAGTGCTCTGATTAGTACTCTCTGGAGTCCAGATTTCAGTGACCACTTATAATAAGTATTGTCTTCACCTCCAGAACCACACAAAAAGTCACAGTAGCCCACAAGCAATCATAAGTGGGACTGCCTACAATGTCAACACTAGTAAAAAAAAAAAAAGACATCAGACTATGAGAAAAAATAGAGATATATAGAGATGGGTGAATACGTGAAGAAAAGGTGAAGTATTCAAGGAGCAGAGTCGAGAGATAGGAAGAACAGAGGTTTTCCCACAAAATCCCAGGTTAAAAAACTTTAGGATCTTTGAAAACCTTGTGCAGGATACTTGGAATGCACTAGGAGTGGCAGCAACCAATGCATCGTTATAGTTCTAAGACTAAGACATTCTAGGTTTCTGAAGTTCATAGAAGTAAAAAAAAAAAAAGCAAAATAAAGTGAGCAGAACTAGGAGAACACAGTAACAGTAATATTATAAAAATGATCAATTGAAAAAGACTGAGCTTCTCTGATCAAGACAATGATTCAAGACAATTCCAAAAGACCCATGGTGAAAAATGCTATTCACCTCTAGAAAGAGAACTAATGAAATCTGGATGCAGATTGAAACATGCTTTTTCACTTTCTTTTTTGTTTTTTGGTGTGTGTATTTTCTTTTGCAATATGGCTAATATGGCAATATGTTTTACAGGACTTCACATATATAATTGATATATTGATTGTATTCTCAAGGGTTGTGGGAGGAGTAGAAGTTAGAGAATCTGAAACTCAGAATTTTAAAAAATGCAAAATCTACATTTTTTAAAAATAAAACTAGAAAATTCTTAAACAAATATACAATATATGTATATATGTGTATATATGTACATATATATATATATACATATATATGCATGTGTGTGTATATTAAAGATGTGTGATCTGAATCTGAAAGATCCATGGGGAGGAGTGCCAACCCTAGCAGGTGGATATCAGAACAGGAATCCAGGGTCCCACAGGGAGATGAAGTACGACCAAACATCTCATTCAGAAGTTCAGTGGGGTAATAACACACAGCCCTGGCAAAAGCCCCAGTTTATGTAGAAGAAGATAGCAAACAGTATTTTTTAAATATGGGGAAGAGATAGAGATCTACCAAAATCCAGCCTAGAAAAACAGAATAACTCCCTTAACTACAACAAGAGAGGCAAAGAGAGAAACTAGATTTTCTTAAAAGAATATATGAAAATGTCAAATAAATGAAGCAAGAGATGAAAATGAAATAAAAATTCTGGAGGAAAGAATTGGAAGGAGAATAAATAGTTTAGAACAGAAAGTGGTCAAATTTACACATGTAACATGCTGGCAATTAAAATAGACCAAAGAGAAATAAATTAATTACATGAGACATCAATAAATATTTGAAAAGAAATTAAAATTTGAAGAAATTGAAGAAAATGAAATGTAATTGATATTAAAAACACTAATCTAGAAAAAAGTCAAAGAAATAAATTTAAAATTATTGGGTTATCAAAAAAGCCTAGACATATTTAAAAAATCAGTAATGAAAATTGTCCACATTTAATAGTACCAGAGGGCAAAGCTAAGATAGAAAGAATCTTATTAATTCCTGAAAGGAATCTCAAAATGAAAATCCAAGGAATTTCATTAATGAAATCCAAAACTTTAATATAAAACAAATATTGTAAATATCCAAAATGCGTGTGTTCAAGTAAAAACAAAATAAGATGAGAAGCTTGTCACTTACTAGCTGTATCACTGTGGGCAAGTCATTTAACCTCAACCACCTCACCAAAAAATAAATAAATAAATAAATAAATAAATAAACAAACAAGCAAGCAAATAAATAAATGGATAAATACATGAAAAGTCAGAATGATACAAAATGGATGATTCAAAACCCAACAAGTTGTATTTAGATGAGAGGAGAGGTTGAAATGAAACATTCCCAAAGGCAAAATATACTGGCCTATAAACAATAACTTATACCTTAAATATTTTCTCCTGTGGGGTTAGAAGCACAGCTTTCATCAAATAATGGACTTTTAATCATTTCTAAAGAAAAGATCAAACCTGAGTAGGAAATTTGAAAAACAAACACAAATCAAGAGAAACCAGGAATATATATTGAGCTGAGCAATTAGAAGAAGTTATATGGTGATATAGCACTTACATTTCCATAATAAAGAAGAAACAAGGGTCATTTAGAGCAATTCAAAATTTGCTGAGGATGTTTAAAAAAATTGGAGGATTGGGGATGTATTTATTCTGTTCTTAAGACTTCAGAAAGGGAAAAGAAGGGAGAGTGAAATGAAGACAGTAGTGTAGGGAGGGGTTAGAACTTGTTATTCTACATAATTGGGATGTGTATAATTGGAGAGTATACAAACATGGAGGAAGACATGGGGAAAGAAATTGTGGGCTAAAATTCATTGTTACACAAATCTGACTTGTGTTTGTGTGTATGTGTGTATGTTAGTGTGTGTGTCCATGAGCACATGCATAAAATTTGATCTAAAATATATAAAATTCAACATGGAAACAAGTATGGATGGTGGTAGGGATTGAGAGAGGATAAGAGGATACAAAGCATAGTCAGAAGGGAAATAAAATTCCTAATACTGAAGGAGTGATTAAGAAGATGAAATTGAAAGTAAAGGGAAGAGAACAGAAAGGAGGCCAGGGCTGGCAAGGCAAGGCCAGAAAAGGAAAGGAGGTGGTAGGGATTGAGAGAGGATAAGAGGATACAAAGCATAGTCAGAAGGGAAATAAAATTCCTAATACTGAAGGAGTGATTAAGAAGATGAAATTGAAAGTAAAGGGAAGAGAACAGAAAGGAAGGCCAGGGCTGGCAAGGCAAGGCCAGAAAAGGAAAGGAATTTAAGAGTATATTTGTCAATTGAGGAATGGTTGAAAAATTTATAGGATATGAATGAAATAAGATTGTATTACACAAAAAATGATGAAAGAGAAGATTTCAGGGAATCTTGGGCAAAATGAACTGATGCAGATCGAAATGTGAGCACTTACAAGGACAACAACATTGTAAAGAAAACAAAAACATTTTGAATGATATAAGAATTCTGATAAATGCAATGATTAAACATATTTTCAGAAAATATATGATGGAACATTTTACCCCATGCTGCTAGAGACATATTAGATTCAAGGTACATCAAACAAAATAACAAACATGAATCATGGTCATTTCGATCACGGTCATTAATTGGATTGCTTTTCCTTGACTATGTTGTAGATTTGCTACTTGCACCTCTATTATCTCCCTTCTTAATTAGTGGGGCTTGGGGAAGTAGGACTTGCATATAGGATTTATATAGTGAAGCAAGAAAAAGAGAAGGGCATTGAAACTCTGATGTGTGTTTGTGTATAAAAAGAAGAGAAGGAAACACAAATAAGATAGTTATAAAATAATATGTGGAATTTATTATATTTTTTACAAAAGGAAGTTGTATGAATTTCATTAATTTGTGTGCTATACTCTGTATTCTGTTAAACAAAAAAAAGAAAAAAAAAGTTAGTACATCTCAATTTGTTTTATTTGAGTAATAATAATAATAATAACATTTATATAATTAAATTGAACTGAATCTATTTATTTGAAGGACAGAGTTCAATTTAATGAAAATTGAATCAATTCAATATTTATTGAGTTACTAAGGTAGGCAAATCTTTTGTACTAAATAGTCCATGTTGTGATGTCTTTCTCTGTCACTGCCTTGTTTCTTCTCATAACTTATTTATCACCATTTTCCCTATAATCTAGGAAAAGGGATCTGATAAATAGTATGAGTCACTGGTTTAATGAACCATTGGGTATGTTAACCACTATAATGAATGTCTGACATGTTTGTAAGGCTGAAGATTTTTCATTTATTCAGTAGATTAGAAGAAAGTACAATAGATTTAGAGTTGTAACTCTTGGTTTCAAATCACTACTCTGCAACTGACTACATGTACGATATTAGACAATAAAGTGACAATGTGTTCTTCTCCTTCACACACTTAGCAAAATGTTATAGTGTTAGAATGAAAAGGGTCCTAAATCAAGAGTCAGGAAGCCCAATCTCTGGTGCAAGCTCTCCCAATAACTGTGTGATCTCATATGAGTTCTTTCCCTTCTGTATATATATACATACATACACATGTATGCATGTACATATGTGTATATATATATATACACATAGCTTTTACAAAAGGATATATATTTCAAAAATATAACAAGAACAAACATACATTTTCTCCCCAACACCTCAGAGATATAATCCTACAACCATACCTCTAGCCTTGAAGGTGGGGGAGATAGATAGATGGGTGCTAATTAGTGTCACAACTTAGTTCAGTTCCTATAAGGCATTAGTCCCATGAAATCCAAGTTCTCTGGCTAGAGTCCTGGGAGCCTTACTCGTTAAGGTCTCACTGCTGGGCATGCTGAAATACCTGGTTTAAACTCCTAGACTCCTAAATTCTTACAGCTTAAGCACTCAGACAGTCTTGGAGGCTGCACTCTCTGCACCTAGAATGGGAAAGAAAGGAGGAAAATACAAATGCACAGACCCTTTTCTCTTTTTTTATCATTCACTATGCCTTTCATTCAGTTACTTCAGAAAATATTTTGTTGCTCATTTGTTTCAAAATGCACATTTTTTAGGCTATACATTTACATTCATATTAAACATATTTTCACATTAGTGATGTTGTAAGCAAAAATTAAAACCAATAGGAGGAACTATCAGAAACAGGAAACAAAACTCAACAGAAGAGAAAAAAAATAGCCATTCAATTTCCATAGTTTTTCTTTGGATGTGGATAGCATTTTCCATCACAAGGCCTCTGGAGATGTCTTAGATCCTTGTAGTGCCAGGAAGGGTTGAGTTTATCAATATTAGTCACCACACAACATGGCTGTAATTGTGTACAATGTTCTCTTGGTTCTGCTCACTTCACTCAGCATCAGACCACACAAGCCTTTCCAGGTTTTTCTCAAGTCAGCCTGTTCATCATTTCTTATAGCACAATAGTATTCCATCACATTCATATACCACAACTTGCTCAGCCATTCCCCAATTAATAGGCATTCTCTCAATTTCCAATTCTTTGTCACCATAAAAAGAGCTGCTATGAATATTTTTGTACATGTAGGTCCTTTTCCCATTTGTATGATATCTTTGGGATATAGCCCTAGAACTGCTATTGTTGGGTCAAAGGGTATGTGCATTTTTATAACCCTTTGGGCATAGTTCCAATTTGCTCTCCAAAATGGTTGGATCATTTCACAACTCCACCAACAACGCATTAGTGTTCCAATTTTCCCACATCTTCTCCAACATTTATCATTTTCTTGTTTTGTCATGTTGGCCAATCTGATAGGTGTGATGTGGTACCTCAGAGTTGTTTTGATTCGAATTTCTCACATTAATAGTGATTTAGAGCATTTTTTCATATGACTATAGATGGCTTTAATTTCTTCATCTGAGAACTGTCTGTTCATATCCTTTGACCATTTATCAATTGGGGAATGGCTTGTATTCTTATAAATTTGACTTAATTCTCTATATATTTTAGAAATGAGGCCCTTATCAGAGAGACTGGATGTAAAAATTCTCTCCCAATTTTCTACCTTCCTTCTAATCTTAGTTGCATTGGCTTTGTTTGTGCAAAAACTTTTCAATTTAATGTAATCAAAATTATTTACTTTCCTTTTTGTAATGTTCTCTATCTCCTGTTTGGTTGTGAATTCTTCTGTTCTCCATAGATCTGATGGTAAACTATTCCTTGCTCTCCCAGTTTGCTTATACTATCAGCATTTATAGCTAAATCATGAACCCATTTTGACTTTATTTTGGTATATGGTGTGAGATTTTGGTCTATGCCTAGTTTCTGCCATACTCTTTTCCAGTTTTCCCAGTAGTTTCTTTTTTCAAAGAGTGGGTTCTTATCCCAGAAGGTAAGGTCTTTGGGTTTATCAAATAATAGATTACTATAGTCATTGACTACTGTGTCTTCTGTATTTAACCTATTCCACTGATCCACCACTCTATTTCTTAGCCAGTACCAAGCAGTTTTGATGATTGCTGCTTTATAATACAATTTAAGATCTGGAATGGCTAGGCCACCTTCCCCTGCCTTTCTTTTCATTAGTTCTCTTGATATTCTGGACCTTTTGTTCTTCCCAATGAATCTTGTTATTATTTTTTATAACTCTATAAAATAATTTTTGGTAGTTTGATTGGTATAGCACTGAAAAAATAAATTAGCTTAGGTAGAATTGTCATTTTTATTATATTAGCTCAGCCTATCCATGAGCAGCTGATGTTTTCCAATTATTTAGATCTGACTTTATTTGCATGAAAAGTGTTTTGTAATTATGATCATAGAGTTCCTGGGTTTGTTTCGGGAAGTAGACTCCTAAATATTTTATAATGTTTACAGTAAGTTTAAATGGAATTTCTCTTTCTGTCTCTTGCTGTTGGGCTTTGTTGGTAATATATAGAAATGCCAATGACTTATGTGGGTTTATTTTATAGCCTGCAACTTTGCTGAAGTTGTTTATTATTTCCAGTAGTTTTTTACTTGATTCTCTGGGATTCTCTAAGTATATCATCATGTCATCTGCAAAGAATGATAGCTTTGATTCTTCTTCGCCTATTCTAATACCTTCAACGTCTTTTTCTTCTCTTATTGCTAAAGCTAACGCTTCCAGTACAATGTTGAATAACAGTGGTGATGATGGACATCCTTGTTTCACACCTGATCTTATTGGAAATGCTTCTAGCTTGTCCCCATTACATATTATGCTTGCTGAAGGTTTTAGATAGATGTTATTTATTATTTTAAGGAAGACTCCATTTATGCCTATGCTCTCTAGTGTTTTTAATAGAAATGGGTGTTGTATTTTGTCAAAAGCTTTTTCTACATCTATTGATATGATCATGTGGTTTCTGTTAGTTTTGATGTTGATATGATGAATTATGCTGATAGTTTTCCTTATATTGAACCAGCCCTGCATTCCTAGTATAAATCCTACCTGGTCATAGTGTATTATTCTTGTGATAAGTTGCTGTGATCTATTTGCTAACATTTTGTTTAAAATTTTTCCATCTATATTCATTAGAGAAATTGTTCTATAATTTTCTTTCTCTGTTTTGACTCTTCCTGGTTTAGGTATCAGCACCATATTTGTATCATAAAAAGAATTTGTTAAGACTCCTTCTTCATCCATTTTACCAAATTGTCTATAAAGTGTTGGAATTAATTGTTCTTTAAATGTTTGATAGAATTCTCATGTAAATCCATCTGGCCCTGGAGATTTTTTCCTAGGGAGTTTATCATGGCATGTTCAATTTCTTTTTTCTGAGAGGGGGCTATTTAAGTATTTTACTTCCTCTTCTATTAATGTCAGTAATTAATATTTTATAATATGTATCCATTTCACTAAGATTGTCAAATTTGTTGGCATATAGTTGGGCAAAATAATTCCTAATTGCCGTGTTAATTTCCTCTTCCTTGGTGGTAGCTTCACCCTTTTCATTCTTAATACTAGTACTTTGGTTTTCTTTTTCCTTTTTTTAATTAGATTAACCAAAGGTTTATCTATTTTACTGTTTTTTTCATAAAACCAGCTCAGTTTTATTTATTAGTTCAATAGTTCTCTTAATTTCAATTTTATTAATTTTTCCTTTGGTTTTCAAGATTTCTAATTTGGTGTTTAATTGAGAAATTTTAATTTGTTCTTTTTCTAGTTTTTTTAAGTTGTATTCCCAATTCTTTGATCTCCACTTTTTCTATTTTATTTATGTAAGCATTTAGAGATATAAAACTTCCCCTAAGAACTGCTTTTGCTGCATCCCATAAGTTTTGATATGTTGTCTCATTATTGTCATTATCTTGAATGAAATTATTGATTGTTTCTATGATTTGTTCTTTGACCCAATCATTTTTAGTAGTTCATTATTTAGTTTCTAATTATTTTTAAGTCTATCTTTCCATGGCCCTTTATTCCTTATAATTTTTATCGCATCATGATCTGAAAAGGGTGCATTTAATATTTCTGACTTTCTGCATTGGATTGTGAGGTTTTTATGACCTAGTACATGGTCAGTTTTTCTGTATGTGCCATGTACCACCGAGAAAAAAGTACATTCCTTTCTATCCCCATTCAGTTTTCTCCAGAGGTCTATCATAACTAATTTTCTAATGTTCTATTCACCTCCTTAATTTCTTTCTTGTTTATTTTGTGGTTAGATTTATCTAGTTCAGAGAGGGGGAGGTTGAGGTCCCCCACTAGTATAGTTTTGCTGTCTATTTCTTCCTGTAACTCCCTGAACTTCTCCTCTAAGTATTTGGATGCTATGCCATTTGGTGCATATGTTCAGTAATGATATTACTTCATTGTCTATAGTGCCTTTTATCAGGATGTAGTTTCTTTTCTTATCTCTTTTGATAAGATCTAATTTTCCTTTTGCTTTGTCTGAGATCAGGATTGCTACCCCTGCTTTTTTTACTTCAGCTGAAGCATAATATATTTTGCTCCAGCCTTTTACCTTTACTCTATATGTGTCGCTCTTTTTCAAATGTGTTTCCTGTAAACAACATATTGAAGGATTATGATTTTTAATCCATTCTGCTATACACTTCCATTTTATGGGAGAGTTCATCCAATTCACATTCACAGTTATGATTACTATCTGTGTCTTTTTCTCCATCCTTGTTTCCCCTGTTTATGCTTTTCTTTCTCCTTTCTCCTTTCCCCCACCCCTAGTGTTTTGCTTTTGACCACTACCTCCTTCAGTCCCACCTCCCTTCTATTATCCCTTTCCCTTTTCTTCCCCTTTACCCTTACTGCTTTTTCCCTGCTTTTTATCCCCCCTCCCTTTTCTTTCCCCTTTTGCCTCCTACTGCCTATAGTGCAAGTTAGATTTCTATACCTAACTGATTATGTTATTCCCTTCTTGAGCCAAATCTGATAAGAGTAAGGTTCAAACAATGCTCATCCCCCTCCCTTCTTTACCTCTGCTTTAATAGGTTTTTGTGTCTTTTCCTGTAATGTAATTTACTCTTGTCTGCCTCCTCCTTTCTCAGTACATTTTCTTAGCTCAGACTAATCCACTTACTTGGATCCATTTAACCCATTTGATTAGTTTTTTTTTTATCATTACATCAAAGTCAACTGATATCCACGCCCTTTATGTATACTCCTTTAACATGGTATAATAACAATACAGTTCTCAAGAGTTGCAAGTGTCTTCTTCCCTTGTACAGATGTAAATATTTTGCCCTTATTAACAACATATTGTATTGTTCTGTCCCATTTACCTTTTTATGTCTCTCTTGAATCTTGTACTTGAAGATCAAATTTTTTGTTGAACTCTGGTCTTTTTATCAGGAAGGTTTAGAAGTCCCCTATTTCATTAAATATCCATCACCTTTCCTGAAAAATCATGCTCATTTTCACTGGGTAGTTAATCCTTGGCTCATTCCAAGCTCCTTTGCCTTAAGGAATATTATGTTCCACACCCTATGGTCTTTTAATGTACAGGCTGCATGGTCCCATGTAATCCTGACTGTGGTTCCATGATATTTAAATTGTTTCTTTCTGGCTGCTTGCAGCAATTTCTCTTTACTCTGGTAATTTTAGAATTTAGCTATTATATTCCTTGGTGTTTTCAATTTGGGATCTCCTTCAGGCAAGGAGCGGTGGATTCTTTCTATAGTTATTTTGCCTTCCAGTTCTAGGACTTCAGAGCAGTTTTCCTTTATGATTTCCTGAAGGATATTGTCCAGGCTCTTTTTTTCATCATGACTTTCAGGTAGGCCTATAATTTTTAAGTTGTCTCTCCTGGATCGATTTTCCAGGTCAGTTCTTTTACCCATGAGGTATTTTACATTTTCATCTATTTTTTTCATTTTTTTTGTTTCTGTTTGACTGATTCTTGCTCTCTCATAGTCATTAGTTTTCATTTGTTCAATTCTAATTTTTAACGTATTGCTTTCTTCTGTTAGATTTTGTACTTTCTTCTCTAATTGGTCAATTGTATTTTTAAGGGATTTGTTTTCTTCAGTGTACTTTTTTTTTCCAGTTGGCCAATTGCACTTTTTAAGGACTCCTCTACCTCTCTCATTTGACTTTTAAAATCTGTCTTGAGCTCTTCCAAAGAGGCTTTTGGGACTTCAGATCAGTTCATATTCCCGTTTGATGTTGCAGATGTGGGTCTGATGACCATGTTGTCCTCTTCAGAATTTCTGTCTTGATCTTCACTCTTCTCATAATATGAATCTATCGTACGTTTCTTTTTACTCATGGTGTTTCTTTATTCCCTGGCCTTTAAAGAGATTATGCTCTCCTGCTAGGGAGCAGAGGGCACTGACCCAAGCTTCTTGTGTTGGGAGCCTAGGTCTTGGTCACCGGTTTTGTGCGCTGAGGCCTCTTATGTTGGCAATTGGAGGCTGTAGGGTTCTGACAACTTACCTGGTGTTGGGCTGGAATCCACAAGGCTGGGACTTTCAGGCAAATCTAGCTTGCCTGCATTTCCTTTCCTTTAGCTTTGTTCAGCTCCTTTTTTATGGGTGCTGCCAGGTGTTTATCTGCCTGGGACCCCTTGCAGTACTGCCTCCCTTAGTTCTGTTGAGGACTGGGAGACTCCTTTGCTGGCGGTTTTCTGAGCTGGTTTCCACTGGTTCCCCAGCCATCACTGAGGCACTTGGAGGTCCAGCTGTTGGTGTTTGCCTGCTTGACCACCTGTGCCTCAGGATCTCCTCCTGGATGGCAGTTGGAGGCTGTAGGGTTCTGACAGCTTACTTGGTATTAGACTGGAATCAACAAGGTAGGGACTTTCAAGCAAATCTAGGTTGCCTGCTTTTCCTTTCCTTTAGCTTTGTTCAGCTCCTTTTCTATGGCTGCTGCCAGGTGTTTATCTGCCTGAGGCCCCTGGCAGTGCTGCCTCCCTTAGTTCTGTTGAGGCACTGGGAGATTCCTTCGCTGTAGAATGCCAAGGCACCTGGTGGTTTCCTGAGCTGGTTTCCACTGGTTCCCCCACTCAGGGGCACTCAGAGGTCCAGCTGTTGGCATTTGCCTGCTGGACCACCTGGGCTTCGGGATCTTCCCCCTGGTTGGCAGTTGGAGGCTGTAGTGTTCTGACAGCTTACCTGGTGTTGGGTTGGAATCAACAAGGCTGGAATTTTCAGCAAACTCTAGGTTGCTTTCTTCAGCTCCTTTCCGACAAATGCTGCAAGATGCTTATCTGCCTGGGGCCCTTTGTAGTGCTGCTTCCCTTATTTTTGCTGAGGCACTAGGAAAC
Organism: Vombatus ursinus; assembly: GCF_900497805.2. Lineage (NCBI taxonomy): Eukaryota > Metazoa > Chordata > Mammalia > Diprotodontia > Vombatidae > Vombatus > Vombatus ursinus. The sequence goes on from NW_020954642.1 coordinate 8,416,041, forward strand.
CTGTTTGCTGTAGAATGCCGAGGCACCAGAATCTCCTCCTGGTGTGCTAAAGTGGGTCTTTCAACTAGCTGGCTGGGCGACTCCCGGTTCCGTACTGCTCCCCTTCCCAGAGAGTAAGAGGGGCCTTTCCTGTTAATCCCTCTAACTATCTGGGCTGCTCTGCACCCTGTCTTTCTTCTGGTTCAGCTGTTCCAGGGTTTTTTCTGGAGTGATATTTTCTGGGTTTTCAAAGGTTAATAGGGGAGTGTGAGAGTGATTATGTTTTTACTCAAACATCTTGGCTCCCAGAAGCAGAAGTCCAAAATGTACATTTTAAACAACAACAAAAAAAGTCCATACAAAACTATAACTTTTTAAATTGGGAGAGGGAACTATGGAAAAGGAATTTGGAAAAAGTTGCATCGAAAGTAAAAACAGATGAAACACCCCTTATACACAGATGCATAAATATGGCAGGTACAATTTTCCTTGAGTTCCTTGTTGAACTTTGGTCCATAAAATAAACAAGTTAAAACAGTTTTTTTTAAAGGCAATGTATCCATCTTTGCATTATGGTCTGCTCAGGGCACCAGCAGCTTCAGTATATCTTTCAGCTGTTTATTAAAATGGGGATTGGGAGATGCTGTTTATAATTTGACTCCATCATATTTACATGCAAGGAAAGGGCTGAGTTTGCAAGCACATAGCCAGAGAAGAGAGTAGGCTCACCCGTGCCTTGTTTGTACTGAAAACTACTTCTTGTGAACAAGAAGCATCCTCTCCCATCTGATACCCAGTGTCAGGGTCCAAAAAAATGCATTGGCAAAGTAGGCATTTATTATAGCGAAATGATAAATCATTTGCTCCTACGAATTACAAGACTGCTACAAGGAGTTACTAAGGATAGGGGAACCAACATGGATTCAAGGTCTTGATGCATTTGTTTTATAGCTCTCTTTGAACCCAAGGACAATCCAGTAAGAATAGTTAGCTAGAAGAGGGTTAAAGGCAAGGAGAGGGTTGCTCTCTTGGCCTTTAGAGTAGGAAGTTTTAAACAACTGTGCACTGAGGTCCTGCTTAGAAGGTCAAGGCAGGCCAAGGCTTCTTCCTTGGCCTGCTGCCTAACTACAGCAAGATCTGATGAAGTCTTTTGTTTTTCCATCTTCTCTGTGTATCAGTCACCTAGCCCTGCCTCAGTGAGGTTAACCAAAATACTAAAAAAAAAAAACCCAAGACCTCCTGAAGTCTTATGGCCTCAGAAACAAGGACACAATTCAGATGAAGGATAAATAAAGGACATGAATCAGGCATTAGGATGAAGGAAGGAAGCCTACTGAGAGCCATCCTCCCTGCTTTCCTCATTCACGTTAGTACTTTTCTGGTACCCAGAGGGGGAGGGATTGATTATAGGATCAAAAGTCAGGACCATTATGATTTTAATACTAAAATTCTAGGAAGAGAGGAATTGGAAAACTAACAGGTGGATCCAAGCCTACCCAATAGTCTCTTCTCATCCAAAAAAAGCAGATTGAGAGCAGGTAGGGGATACTTAAGCATCTGGAAGAAATCCAGACCAACATCTTGGCAGTATGCTCAAGTTCTAAAATCTAAGCAGAGTGTGCTCCCACTGCCTAGAGCCCTTACATTGAACTGATAATATGAAGGAGAGTTATCAGGAAAGCTTTGCATACAGACACAACTCAAATTCAAAACAGACTTTAGAGCTTTGTTGTGTCCTATGGGGATTTCAAAGATGAACAGCCAGAGCAGAGAAGTATACTTTGAGGCAGTTCTTTAAAGCCTGAAATGGCAGACAGTGTGACAGGAAGTATATCAGGTTTCCAGGAACCATTTGAGTCCTGGTGCTAGGTCAAATAATACTGTAAACAGATGAGAATGAACTTTGAGAGTTAAGAAGCAGGATCCCTTTCAACTTGGCCCTATCACCTCTCCCTAGAACAATCCATTTGAAGCTAAATAGACCCTTTCCCATCTGTCCAAACTTCTTGCACAGACACAGGTACACTAGGCCAACTTTACAAATGCTTGTCCTGGAGCCCAGATGTTGGGCTACACATGAAATACCCCCAAACCATACCCTCCCATACTCCCCCCCCACTCCAAGGATGAAGACAGGCATCTGTCCCACAGTGGCACATTAACATACCCTTATTCTTCCCTTTAATTCCTAGTATACAACGCCACATACACCAAGAGACCCCATTGAGAGAAAGACAATGGTTGAGATGGATTAGACTCATTCCCATTCCCACAGGGGAATGAGGGTAATAGAAGACAGGCCCCAAATTAGATGGTAAAGATGAAAGCAGGGATTTCACTGGTGTCTTAGTACTTTGGTTGAGTGGGTTCATGGGTAACTAGTCATCACCTCTTCTCCCACGAATTAGGACAGAATGGCCGACCTGCCCAAGAATCCTAAAGATTATGGATAAAATAGAGATATCTTAGCCCAGCCCCTTTCAACACAACTCAATTCAGTGTTGTTGCAAGGCCATGCACTGAAATGAATTTGCCAGGTATTGTGCCTCCACTAAACCAGAACTCCCAAGTTTAATACCATTAGACACAGGTCTTATTCCTGGATTCTACTGATGTGCATATGCCCTGAAAAGAACCACTGTTTCTTGCCTCCTTTTGGTCTTCTAAGTCCATCTAGGGTACACCACATCACCTAGAAACCTGTTGGAACCTCCTAAGGACCTGTCACCTGTTCCCCATGAAACTAGAAGAATCTGAAGACAAAACATGGGCAAATGTTTGTGAGCAGTATGACTAGTGTTCACCTCAGGTGAATTTTGGCAGGGAGTAAGTATGGCTCTGTCAGTGACAAGACTGAGTGAGTACCAGAGATTACGGGTATGAAGAGAGATAGAAGAGTTGGTTGGTACCTTAAGAAGTAACTGGCTTAATAATTAACAGTTCACTGCTCTTAGAGAAAATTCTGGAAGCCACAGCCTCTGTTAGTCGATGACTAGACAACAAAGTGCTGAAGAAGGCAGGAACTCATTGCTACAGATTATCCTCTACCAATTTGAAAGAAACTGAGAAAGCTCTCAAACATACAAAGGCCTGCCTAGCCAAAACCACTCTATCTGTCCTTAGCACTGAGAAAATTCCAAAGGAAGAGGAGTCAGAGAGAGGAGAAGCCATCTACTTTTATTCAACAATGCCCTGCCAGTTCTCAAAGGAAATCGATAAGCTCAATGATCTATACTCTTCCCTGTTCATAACCTGGTCCTAGAAAAAGAAGAAGAGGGGGTCCAAATGATAGAAGATCTCTTTCCAATTAATCCGTGTTGACTGGCAAATGCAAGTCCATCTATCTATGATATAACTGCCTTGGGGTTTCTACATAGAAATCATTTTTTGAGGGTACTTTGAGAACAGAGTGACTGATCTTGCTCAAGAAGCCCCAAAGAAGTGAAAATATCTTAACCCAGCCTCTTATAACACAATTCAATCCAGTCTTTAACACCAGATGAAGGTAAGTTCTTGCATCAGTCATTCTGGGCACCCGGAGTTGCTCCCTTTCACCTCTACAGAGATTTCAGGATTCTTAACTCCTTTTCTTTCCCCATAGGACTTCATAAGACAGCATATAGAGCCTTAAAGATTTTCTCTTGGGGGCAAAGATATCAAGAAGATGGGCTTAGCATCTTTTGCACATTGGGGTATATTCAATACCCACCAACCATCCATGATGATGAGAACAATTTGCAGGAAAAAAAAAAAAGCACCAGTAAGTCCAGAGAGTCAGTGGCTTATCCTGCCCTTCAATACTAAACAAACAGGATGAAGAGGTGGGGGCACAGGGTTTGGGGGGTAGGGACAGAAAGGTTCAGGATTGAGTGAGACCACCTAAAGAAATGAGGAAATCAGAGAGGTTTTAAAAACAAGATGCCAAGTCTTATTTCAGAGAGGAACCTAAGATTACTTTGGGCCTAAGATTACTATACCCTTGGTTCTCTTCACCATGTTTTGTTTGTTGTTTTATTTGGCATACTTATCAATCTGTCAATAAAGCAACTGCAGATTGGGATGTAGAAGAAAGGAGTTGATCATCATTGCATCTGTCTTATACCCCACCTTCCAGAATGAGCCTCTGCCTCAACATACTTTGCCTTTTCTTTTGCCTTTGGGCATGAAGAGGAAAGGAACACGACCCTCCAATAGCACCTACCTAAAGGAATAGCAGCAGGCAAGTATCCCTTCAGTCCTAGAATCCAAGAGTCAAGACTACTTTTCATGTTTTGTCTTCAGATTGAATTACTACATCCCAATGCCAAATTCTTCAGGCAACATTTGAAACCATTGTCATATTTCTTTGGTTTGGGACAGCCCATGGGAAACTGGAAATAAAATACCTGGGCAGCTAAAAGGAGCTATTAAATGACTAGTCAAGAAGGGTAAATTTTAGGATCCAGTCATTTCTCCTTTTACTGCCTATCTTATGTGCTGACCACAGGGTGCAACAGTCCAAGAATATGGATATCTGTTAACAGCCCAAAGTGGGTGCTCCCTGGAAATGCATTAGGCCCAGAAGAAGCTGAAGCTGAACATTACTGGTGAAAAAAGTGGGCCTCCTTAATCACAAAAATCAGGCATCAAATAATTGCACAATAATGTAAGAAAAATAATTTGCAAACAAAAACAGCAAAGATACAAAGGAAAGACAAGTATAAAGATCAAGGATTCTAAGTTCCCCAGCAAACAAAGGATATGAGGAAGTGAGTTGGCTCAAGAATATAAAGAAAGGAGAAGATTTTGGGTTTTATTAAAATTGTATTGTAAAAAACAGGGGACAGAGAAAGACAGAAAGATGAGAGAGAGACAGAGAGAGACAGAGAGAGAGAGAGAGTTCCTAAATACATGTTTCAGCTGTTCAAGATGGGAGTGGAACAAGCAGAAAAATAGGGGCAGTAACTTAGTCCTGGGCCTGTGGCCTCTATACTGCACACCCCACTAGGAAGAATTCCTGTTCTCCACCTTTTGCCTTTAAGGAGCCTTCAACTTCATAGTGTGTGGGGACATCCCATTCTCTGCTTTCAGTACTCCATTTTCATGGTAACCAGATTCCCTTTTAATTAGGTTGGCTGGAAGTATGGGTGCAAGCATCACTCTGTTCTTGGCACTCTTCTTGTTCTAGTATCCCTGCCACATCATCCAGGCCTGGGAGGCACACACCAACAGCAGCACACACAGCCTGAAGAGTAAGGTATTGAAGTTGTTTTCTCCATATCAAAAGTTTGATTTTCCATACTAGCCAGTGGAAAACTAATGGCCAGTACAGTGAGGGTGAGGGTAAAGATGTGGTGACCACAAACACCACTGTCCAAGCATTAAATAGCTTCTCATTGTTCTCAATTGCAAAGTATAAAAGCCGTGCCATGTGGAAGAGAAACTCTATCATGCACTGCAGTAGCAGCACGATCAGGCCCCGGTGAGTCAGGTTTAAGAGGTATGCTCCAGCTATGCGAACCAAATACAGACAGACTACAGCTGATGCGGAATCTCCTCCTTCTGCACCTTCTGGAAGTACAGCTACAGAAGGGCATGTTGCCAGTATGCCAGCTGGCAAATGTACAAAAACTTCACCTGTAAGGGGAGAGACACATGAGGGGAGTTTCCCCAGAGGCTTCTTGGATTTGTTAAGTATCATTCAAACACAACCACATACAAGCACCAGACCAAGGAGGTGAGATGAAAGGCTACCAGCTGTCCAGATTCATTGAACTTGCTGTCTTTAACCTTGGAGAAATGAAGTTGCCTGATGATTTTATCCAAGATGTACTCGTACCATGGCATTCAGGATGATGGTAATGAAGATGTAAAGCAAGATTGTGACCAGATCCTTCAGCCCACAGTGGTATTGAAATGTTTGCTTTCTAATGAGGGTATATTAATATTATACTAAAGTAAAATAAATAGGAAGGCAGTCTTGGCCATGACCTCGACATAACCCCAATGAGGACGCAAAGCACCAGGCAAAAGTGGATATCCACATGGTTGTGAATGACGAATTCCTGGCTGAAGAGTGGGTAATTTTTCATCCTCCAGTGGAAAACCATGACAGTGGGTACAGGGAAGCCACCACCAGGGCCTGCACCCTTCCTTCTACTCCCTAGGTAGGGAGCTACTCAAACTTCTCAAGCTCCTGGGTCCCACAGGCCTTTTCTCAAGGTCATATAGCCTTAATTGGGGAGGGAAGGAACAGAGGGAGCCCAGGGCCCTCTCTCTCTCCACTAACCACACATTCTTTCTAACATGCAGATTCCATAAAAGCTTTGACAGGTACTGAGTTAATCCATTTTAAAGACACTCACATTTTCAACTAAACAGCCAAGGAAAAATAGACTAGGACAACACAGAGTGACCATACCTCCTTCAGTCTGCTAGCCTCTTGGAAGCAGGTCCAGACAATTTTCCACATGGAAGACACTATCTTAGGTTGTCTAGGCATAGACCAGAGGCTATTCTAATTTGATAAACTCAAAGATACCAGATGTTGAGGTAAAAACTCAGTGTTGTTCCATAAATACTAGGAAAACAAGAGAGCAATATGGCATAAACCAGTTAGAGATGAACATGTCAAATCATATGCTAAGATAACCTACAAATGCCCATATGACAGGTAAAAAGAGTAATATCACCAAGAAATTAGAGGAGAGAGGAAGAAAATATCCTATCTCTTGGTTCCAGGGAAATGGTATGATGAAAGAAGGATTGCAGAAGATCACAGAGTTAGTCTCCTGGGGAAAAAAAATTGATAATCATAATATGCAAAATGAGAGTGGAACTGCTGAACTATGAGAAACAGAAGTACTTTGAACTGAGTCATAGGAAGCAAAGTCTTTAGAGGGCAGTGCAAGGGATGCACTGAGAGCTCTAGGGAGGTATATTAGAGCTAGAGAGAACAGCCATTACTGCGGACATCTCCTAAGAATGTTGGGAAGTAAAAATCGTTGGAAGTAAAAAAAGCTACTTAGAAAGAAAAGAATTAAGTAGAGTACCAATATGGGGGATCAAAACCCAAATTCTCTGCCCAGGGAAAGACTTTAAGTTACTGGGAATTTCCAGGTTTTTAGGAAGGTATTTGCCCACCAGAAAATATCATGACTCTGTGAACTCTGTTGCAGCTTTTACCTGTTTCCATTTAAATTGCATATAAAATTGTTCTAAGCCCTATGTGCATATGTGTTTACAAGATAACTAGTGAACTACTCTTTTGCTTATTCATTCATTTATTTATTTATTATATCTTTGTTTGTTTGTTCACATATTTTAAATTTTATTTATTTATTTTTGCTATTCAATATTCACTTTTATAAATATTTCCCCTTCCCTCCACTCCCCCCTCCTCAAGATGGCAAGCAATATGATATAGGCTATACATGTATGATCACATCAAACACATTTCTACATTGGTCATGTTGTAAAAGAAGGAGCAAAACAAAAGGGAAAAACAATGAGAAAGGAAAAAAAAACAATACAAATAAAGACAAAATAGTATGTTTCGATTTGCATTTAGACTCCATAGTTTGTTCTCTGGATGTGAATAGCATTTTTTATCATGAGTATTTTGGAATTATCTTAGATTATTTCATTATTCAGAAGAGCTAAGGCTAAGAAAGTCAGTCATCACACAATATTGCTGTTACTGTGTACAATGTTCTCCTAGGTCTGCTCATTTCACTCAGCATCAGTCCATGCAAGTCTTTCCAGGTTTTTTCTGAATTCCACCTACTCACCATTTCTTTTGAAACAATAATATTCCATTATATTCATAGACCACAATTTGTTCAGCCATTCTTTAACTGACGGGCATTTCCAATTTCCAATTTCTAATTCTTGGCCACCACACACACACAAAGAAGATGCTATATATATTTTTGTACACGTGGGCTCTTTTCCATTTTTTATGATCTCTTTGGAATACAGACGTACTAGTGGTATTGCTGGATCAAAGGGTATGCATAGTTTTATAGCCCTATGTAAAGTTATATAGACCTTTATAGCAACTTGGTCATAGTCCCAGATTGTTCTTCAGAATGGTTGGATCAGTTCACAACTCCACCAACAATGCCTTAGTGCTCCAATGTTCCCACATCCTCTCCAACACTTATCATTTTCCTATTTGGTCATGTTAACCAATCTGATGGGTGTGATGTGGTACCTTAGAATTGTTTTAATTTGCATTTCTCTAACCAATAGTGATTTAAAGCATTTTTTTCCACATGGCTATAGATAGCTTTAATTTCTTCATCTGAAAACTGCCTGTTCATATCCTTTGACCATTTATCAATTGGGGAATGACTTCTATTCTTATAAATTTGACTCAGTTCTCTATATGTTTTAGAAATGAGGCCTTTATCAGAGACACTGGCTATAACAATTGTCTCCCAGCTTTCTGCTTACCTTCTTAACTCAGTTGCATTGGTTTTGTTTGTGTAAAACATTTGTTAATTTAATGTAATCAAAATTTTCCATTTTGTATTTCATGGTGTTCTCTATCCCTTGTTTAGTCATAAATTATTCCCTTCTCCACAGATCTGACAGGTAAACTATTGCTTGCTTTTCTAGTTTGCTTATCGCTCACTCTTCATGTCTAAATTGTGTAAATATTTTGACCTTTTCTTGGTATCTGGGGTAAGATGTCAGTCTGTGCCTAGTTTCTGCTATACTGTTTTTCAGGTTCCCAGCAGTTTTTATCTCTGAGTTCTTATACCAGAAGCTGGAGTCTTCGGGTTTATCACACAGTAGATTACTACAGTCATTGACTATTTGTGTCTCATGTGCCTAACCTAATACACTGATCCACTACTCTATCTCTTAGCCAGTACTAAATAGTTTTGATCAGTGCTGCTTTATACCACAGTTTTAGATCTGGTATGGTTAGGCTATTTTGGTGAACTGCTCTTAGTGAAGTGTTTAATACCAGTTTTTCTAGATCATCTGGATAGAGCAATAAACCAGAGAAATTCAAGGTTCCAAAGTATCCCAAAAACATTACTATAAGTTCAATACCTGACACAAGGGTTACAGATGCAACCTACTGCTCATATTCAGACTTGAAGACACTGATTTTGACAATTAATGACAAGATGTCAATTTATTGTAGACCTAGATTATTTAAGCTAATCATCCAAGCAACATACTTGCCACTCTTTATGACACTCATTATGTCTCATAATGTATATACATTTTATTTTCCCTACTAGATCATACCTGTATCGAAGGCAAGAGTGTTTTCTTATTGATCTTTAAAAAATCATTTAGTCTTGAACACAAAATGAACCACAGAAGGCATTTAGTCCCACATGTTATCCCATATATTAATCCTCTTTCTTCCCTTGAGCTGGACATTTTACCTTCAAACACCTATAGTGGTGGGGAACTACTACCTTTATAGACAGCATATTCTAATTTGTAACAAATGTATGGCCAAAAAACTACCTCTTTTTAAATTTCCCCTAATTTATTCTACTAATACTCTCTGGAATTAGACAGAAAAGGAATAATCCCTAAATTACATGAGAATCCTTCAATAGTTAGAAAGTAATTGATGCTCTCAGGGTCAAAGTCAAGTGTCATACTATATGGTCAAGCATAGCAATATATAGATATAATGATATAGATGTAGATTTATAGATATAGATACACATATCTATATAATGCTCAACAGAATTCTCCTCCACAGAAATTAATTTCTATTTTTGGTTTTTGGTTTTATTTTCAACTTGGAACTACTGAACATACTTTTTATTACTATGATTCTAGGCAAGATGTTTCCCTAAAACTCATTATCAGTCTATATCATGTTCTTGAGAAGATGTATGTGTGTATCTCCTTTACAGGATTGTTTTGAGGAAAGTACTTGTAATTCCTAAAGTACCCCATAAATATGTTATTATTGTTAAAACATGAATCATACATTCTAATATTTGTTAGTTCATATTGCATATACTTCTTTCTCTTTGACTGATATATATGTACATATATTATACATTGTACATATGTACACATATAATATATACATTATAAATATGTACATCTATAATATATATAATGCATATATTATTATAACACATATTTTACTTTCCATTTATATCTCGAAACATTCTCATTGAAACAAAACTTTATAGTTAGAAAAATTTAAATTAATGATCAAATTTGGCTCTTACAATGGTAACTGAGTGATGCAGTGCAAATATCATTATCCTTTTTAAAGATGAATAAATAGAGGATCAAGAAGGGGGCTTGACAGATAATAAGTGGCAGAGCCAAGGCTTGAAAGTAATTATCAAATGCCAAGTGTGTTGTTCTTTCCATTGCTCCAACCTGCCTCTCCTGTGAATACAAAGAACACAGCTGTTCTGTGGATGTTTCCATGCCACAATCATTTATGTGGGCAGAAATGGCAAGTTACATTGTTTGATAGGCTATGATGTGATAATAACTCTACTTCCAATCTGAGAGCTTATTTACTATTGCTTTGAAAAACAAAGTGAATTTAGTAGAGTCTGACAGAAATATAACACTAACAATTGATGCAAATTACATTGTTGGTGAGATTTATGTCCATCGTGTTACTGTTTGCAGTTTCATAAATTGGGCTTTTAATGTATTGCAGGCTGAAGGGCAATTTCCTTAATGCAGAAAATGGATTCTGAAGCAAAGAGATGATCTGTTCTCAGGATAATCTTAGATTTGGGGCTAGCCAAAATGGCAATGTCCAAAGCAAGCAGACAAGATGAACATCGCTTCTTCCCTACAGGTTTTTATTATTGATCTTTAACAGAAAGACCTTGTGAAAAAATATGTACCATAAGATACAAATCTCTTATTTTCTCAATAATTTTTCAAATTATTCTATAACTTCTTAAATAAATGGATAAAAAGTGGACAGTATCAAGTCTATAGTAAAACTGATTTTAAATTGCAAAAATTGCTTCAGTGTCTTTGAAATTTCAATGTACACTTTTGAAAAGAAGAATTTAAGTCAGAAAAGCATATTTTTATAAGATCAAATGAAGCTGATTGGCAGGCTTGATTTGATTTTACTTTTTTTCAAGAATCAATTCTTCATGAATTCTTTCCAACCTCACATTGTAACATGGATATAATTTTGAAGTCTTTTAGGTGATGTCAGTTTAAAACAAGCTGCGACAGCCCAACCAAGATGTAAAAGTTTAGAAGATGCCTCCTTCAAAAAGCAATTTCTATTTTTCTGAGGATCAATATAAACTAAGTGTGGAGAAACTTATCGCTAAAAGCTTACTTATCAGTTCACACTGGCAACACACAAATCATCATACTTAAGGACTGCGAGTTAGTGGGGTGACCCAATGAAACAATAAACTTTTCATCTTATTAAATTCAATCACATGCTCAGGACTGTTGAGATTTCTTTTCTTAAGGCATCCTTTTTCTTTACTGTTATCTCTTCTAGTTTTATGCTATCTGCATATTTGATGAGTATATCATCTATGTCTCTATTCTCCAAATCACTAATAAAACATTATCCATGGCATAGGACTGAGCAAAGCTCCCCAGGTATACTCCAATGGAGACCTTCTGCAACAGTTCTATTGAACAATTAAAGACTACGCATTCAGTCCCAGACACTCAGACATGGCTGAAGTCAATTAATTATATTATGGTCTAATCCACATCTTTCAATCTTCTCCACAAAAATTGTATGAAATATTTTATCCAAGTTTTTTTTTAATCTAGATAAACTATATCCAGATCATTCTTCTAATCTACTAGTTTACTCAACCTTTCAGAAAAATGATTTGGCAGTAACTTTTACCATCACTTCCCTTTCTATATGTGTAAACACCAGATTAGTGAGATCTTGAATCAGAATTTAAGACATGTGGATACTATTTGTTAGAATAATGAGGGTTCTTAAATAGGGTACTGATAGAATCAAAGCTACTTGTATGTAAGAATAAATTTTAATAGTTCTGGTTTCTATATTTATGATCTCTTACTGCTTTTTAGTACATTTATATGTGTTTTGTTTTCTCTAATATTAGACATTAACACCCCTTTTTCCAAACCAGTTGATAAAAAGCATGATTTTCTCATTCTATGTTAGCAGCTAGAGTCAGTTGCTTGTCTGGCAACATTCAGTGGAAGATTGAACCCTTCCTCTCACAATCTGATGCAGAAGGTAACAAATATTGCCTCTTGTCTCTTTTGAAAGTTTGCAGAGAGATTCCTAGCCCAGGTTTACAAAAAACCCTTCATCAGATGCACATTGTAGGGCACAATGGAATAGCAGTTCTATTATTAGAATAAGTTGAGTGTTCCCTCTACTGTCAGGACTGCAGGAAACAAAAAAAAATTGGCAGAAGCATTATTCTTGGCACATCTTGCTTTGCAGAACTTTTCTTTGGTGCTTTACTCTCAGCGTCCTGAAAGTGAAGGAAGCTATTGCCCAGAGACACCAGGGAGAAGCAATGTCTTTTACAAACTGATAAGCCTTAGAAGAGGTGGTAAATCTAGTGGCAGCCTATCAATTTTCCTACTATGGTGAGAATCAAACATTTTATTTTGTGAACAACTTCCATTTTGAAACTTCAGTTTTGTTTTTCTCCCCCTCCCAATTCAGAAAGTCCCAAATTTATTTGTCAATAAGGAATCATATAACTTGTACTCATTCTTGTTCTGTATATTATTTATTGTTTTCTTTTAATGTATAACAATCCTTGCAAAATCTGAATTTATGCCTGTTGAAGAGCCTTTAACCTAGATCATTATGATTATATCGCTAATAAACTGCATAGTTCAGAATCTGTTTCCTCAGTTATCATAAATTTAGCTGTAAGAGTGTTTGGTAAAGCCAACCAGGATTTCAAGAGGGGATCCTGGCCCCAATGATGATTTTTCAGAAGAAAAAAAAAACAAACTACCTAGACTGCTCCACTTAATATTTCACCAAAGGACTTCTTTGGGGAAGACTACCTATGAGGTGGACTACCCCTTGATCTCAAATTGTTTTGAGCTAAGGTAAGCCCCCACACTGCTGGAAAATCTCCCACATTATTGGGGAAGCTTCCTTAAAGGAACAATAAGATCTAGTAATAGCATACCAATGAGAATCACCTTGGAAAAATTTCTTCCATCCTGGAACTAGGGGAAGCTCCTGGTTCAACCAAAAATGACCAAGAAGTCTTCTGTTAAATTATGTGAAATTTGAAGTAAAGCTCCAACATATTCAGCTAGTTATTATTTTGGCCCCAATATGACACTTTTCATTATTGCAAATTGAAGAAATTAAGGCTAGCCATTGAAAATATTCGTTTCTGAAGCAATATTGGTTTTGCTGGACCATGATGACTAACAGACTGTGCCCAAAACCCCTAAAGGAGTTTCTTCTCCATATCCAGTCTTGTGTGTTTCTATCTAGCCTTTTCCATCTAGCACCACTCTTTTTGCCACTTTGTCTTCTGTACTGCATGTTGCTAGACATACTGCTATACAGGATTTACTTCCTCCTTCCTTCTCCATTCCTCCATCATATTCCCCTCCTAATGTAACAGTACTTTTCATCTCCTTTGAACATGAAGGATGTGCTGCAAGTGTTTTTCCTTTCCTGGAAAGGCTTATACCTAATCCAACTGATCCAGATATTCTGTTATCCATAAGAAATCATTAACTTTTCAGTCCCTCTGATCTCTCCACAAGTGGGACATACACTTCTAAATTTCATGACTATCCTGGGGCCGTTATAACCCATTTCCAGGTCATGAGTAGAAGTTATAATTCCACCTAAAGAGATGTAACTGATTTAATTGATAGTTTACTCTCCTCAGGGGTAGGAACTCCTACTTTTGAGGCTGTAAACAGACAGGCCCCAGTAGCAGGAGTACCTGCTGGCTCTAAGGGTTTTCACAATTGGTCATTACAAGACTTTCATTGGAACCCACATATTTCAGATGACTATCTTAGACTTGATCAGGGCATGGAAATGTGTGTGTACTATCTGCATGAAAATTGGAGTAACTTCCAAGAAACTGTTCTGAAGAAAGTGAAACTCCTAACCACTTTTATTACAACCTACGTAATATTGCTAAGCAGTATGTGGGATTAGAACCACTCAGCCCACGAGATGCAAGAATCCTTAATATGACAGTCAATCACAGTCAGAAAGGCAAAAATATTTCCATAAGACTTGCTCTGGATGGCATAAAAAGGCATTGGTAAACTTAAAAGCATTGTTCAATGTGTTTTTGAAGGGAGAGATAAAGAGGAGAAACCTAAGGCAAAACCTCAAACAATCTTGGACCCATCCCAAGCAGCTCCAGTTCCCATTTAAGAGGGGTTAGAGAACTGGGGCAATGTCTTTGCATTTTATTTTCACATACACATACACATACACACACACACACACACAACACACATACAACATTTTGCCAGAGAACATAGAAATAAGTGAGACATAAGGAATATAAATATTGAATACCCTGGATGAATCCCTAGACAGTCTTCAGCATGAGGGTGTGGTGGATGTCCTTGTCCCAACTATCCCAGGTTCTACCTCTACCCACAATAGTGGGTATTCCATGTATTTCTTAAAGTTGGTGACATGATTTATGACTTTTTACTAGATACAGGAGCTACTAATTTGGTTTTGATGTACAAACTAGAGTTTTTTTTAATTTAATATTTTATTTTTCCCACTTACACAACAAAGCAAATTTTAACGTTCCTTTTTAAAACTTTCAGTTTCAAATTCTCTCCCTTCCTCCCTCCCTAAACCCCTACTCCATTGAGAAGTCAAGAATTGATACAGGTTATACATGTGTAGTCATGCAAAACATATCCATAATAGTTGTGTTGTGAGGCATTTGGGGTTAAGTGACTTGCCCAGAATCACAGTTATTAAGTGTTATGTGTCTGAGGCTGGATTTGAACTCAGGTCCTCCTGATTCCAGGGCTGGTGCTCTAACCACTACACCACCTAGCTTCCCTTCCTACTGATCTTCTAATTTGTCTTTGGCATTTAGGGATTGAGAAGTCTGGAAACCACCACAGCTGTTAGTGATTCAGTCCCCTGAGACCTGCTTCAGATTTGCTGAGCCCCTCCCAATATGCTTAATGTTATCCCTCTCTCAGGAGAGCATTCTTTTTTACTTATGCCCAATTCTGTCAAAGTTTTAAGACTTTATCTTTTTTTTTTGGTTAACTTAATTTCTCCTCCTCAATGGATCTTTGTCCTTGCAACTTCCCGAGGACTCTCTCTGTTCCCTATATTGGTTCAGAATACCCAAAAGAAACCTGATGACAGTCTAGGGCTGACATGCCTGATTCTCTATGGATGACTTCAACTTCAAATA
Source organism: Vombatus ursinus (assembly GCF_900497805.2). Lineage (NCBI taxonomy): Eukaryota > Metazoa > Chordata > Mammalia > Diprotodontia > Vombatidae > Vombatus > Vombatus ursinus. Next base: position 8,431,388 of record NW_020954642.1, read on the forward strand.
AAGAATTGTTAAAATCCACTCTCCCCATCACCACCAAGACTAAGGGATGTTTCCAACAAAAATTCCTAAATATCCTTTATCCAGGGAGCCCATTGAAGGTATTACACCCATTATTGACTTTCTGAGTGATCAAAGTATTATGGCTCCATATAAATTACCTTGTAACCCTCCAATACTTCCCATTAATTAACCCAAGCCAGGTCTTGGTGGCAAACCCATTTATCACTTTGTGTAAGACTCATGTACTATTAATGTTTATGTTACAACCAGGTACCCAGTAGTTTCTAATCCTATAACCATTGTCTCCTCAGTTATCTGTTTTAACTGTGATAGATTTTTGCTCAACTTTTTTTTTGTAATCCCACATACACAGGCAGTTACTATCTTTTTGCCTTCCTCTGGAAGAACACACAATGAACGTGAACTCATCTGCTTCAAGGGTATGTAGAAATCCCTAAGGTGTTCCCTAAAATCTTACAACAGGACTTAGCTTCCATCACCTTCATGGACTCCTCCCTCATTCAGTACACTGATTATTTCCTACTAGTGGCATCATTCTCTGCTCCATCTCCATCTGAGGGGGTCGTACCGTTTCTAAATTGATGGTGCAGTACTGCCTCTCCCAGGTGGAATACCTCGGTTTCATTCTGTCTGCTGGCTCCCACTCTCTTTCCCTGAATTGCATTCAAGCTCTTCAATAATTGTCAGTTTCCATGACCAAAAAAAAACTATTATGTGTTTTTGGGGAGTAACTAGATATTGCTGCCAGTGGATTCCATCTTATGGTGAAATCACTAAATCTCCTATTTTCCTAACCAAAGATAACATTTCAGATAACTTTTCACCTCAAATTAGAACATCTTATTGCCCTTGTGGACCTCAAGAAAGCCCTGTTATTGACTCCAGTGATGGACCTTCTGGATCACAGTTAACCCTTTTCTCTTTTTGTACATGTAGCTTCAAGAGTCCCTACTCAATCCTTTGGATCCTTTCTTTGCTTTGTAGCATATTACTCCACTCAGCTAGATTCAGTGACTTCAGGGAGTCTGTTCTGCTTACAAATAGTAATAGCCATCACCCTTTTAGTTTAAATATGATATGATATGATTTGGTTATAGGGATTCCATTTAAAGTATAGTGCCCCCATGAGGTTGAGGCTCTCTTGTTGAGACATTACACTCAAACTTTCTCTGATCAAAGACTTGCTAGACATGAAGTGACTTTATTGGGCAAAAAAAAAAAATGTGAACTCTAAAGTATTCAATTCTCAATCTGGTCACAATACTTTCTGATATTCCTAGCTCAGAAGGACATTTCCATGACTGTTCTTTTGTTGTTCCCATGGCTGAGAGACCCTACAATGACCTGACACACTCCCTACAGAATCCTTACCATGTTCTATATACTGATGATTTCTCTGCAAGAGATGATGGCTAGTACATAGGTGCTGTCATGGTCTCTGACCATGATACTATTTGTTCAGCCTCTTTGCCACTTAACCTCAGCATTTAAGCTGCTGAATTGATTGTGGTTACACAAGCTTGCTTTCTGACTACCAAAGTGCAACCATTTACACTGACTCTAGTTATGTCTTTGGAGTTTGTCATGCTGCTGGAATGCTCTCCTTGCAAAGGGATTTCTTGAATTCTTCAGGTAAGGTCATTGTGAATCCACAATATATCAGTGAACTACTGCTCACTCAATGGCTTTCTAGTGATCTAGTCATTGTCCATTGCCCTGCCTGCACTAATGGAACCAATCCTATTTCAAGAGGTTAACAATAGTGCTGATGCTGATGCAAAACTTGCAGCCTTTGAGAGAACTGTGCATGTGTTTCATATTTCTGCTTCTGATAATGTGGATTTCTCCCTATCTTACAATGACTTGGAATTGCAAAGTGGAAATAGTATTCTCATGACAAGCAGGTACCTAGGGTCTAGGTGACTGTGGAAAGCAAACCACTCTTCCTTTAGAATTTCTATCACTAAGTATGTCTGTCCATAAGAGGTAACATTTTGGCACACAAAGAATTGTTTATATGATTTGGAGGGCATTAGTAACCCCTGGTGTTACCCCTATTGCTGTGTGTATTTGTGCTTCTTGTCCTACTTGTCAGGTGTTTAATCAACATTCATTCTGTGTTGTTGCTTTCATGGTCACCCTCCAACTTATATCTTTTGTGTACTTACAAACTGATTTACTATGCATACCTAAGTCTGGCCATTATAGAGTCTGCCTCCCTCATTGTCCTTGGTCAGCTCACTCATTGGGTCAAGGCATTTCTCAATTCTAAGGTCACAGTGAATTGTGTGGCTAAAATAATTTTAAAAAGATATTGTGCCCTGTTTGGCCCTCCTGTTCACATTGACTCAGACAGAGGGTCCATTTCAGTGACATAATTCTTTCTCAAATTTATTCTTGTATTGGGGTACTTCCTAAGCTTTATACAACTTATCAACCCCAGAGTACTGACCAGATTGAACATATGAATAAAGAATTAGAGACCTGGGTTAGCAAATTCATGTTCTGAAACATACTTTAAATGACCTGAATGAAGTATTCTCCCTTGCTTTATTTCATCTTTGAAGCAGACCAAGGAAGTTGGTGGAGATTATATCCTTATCCTTTTGAAATTATTTTTGGTGGTCCTTCTATGAAGCCAAAACTTTTCTCCCAGTAAGGATATAATTACTTTGAGGAGAATCTTCTGTTGCTTCTTACATACAGAAATTACAAAATAAACTGAAGAAAATTCATAGCACAGATGCTGCAATATAGACTGGACCTTTGGGATCTTCACTCCATGATTTTCACCCTGGAGATAAGGTCTATATCAAATATTTTCAGTAGACCAACAGAACTCAATGTGCATGGGAAGGCCCATTCCAAGTATAGCTGACTACCACAACTGCAATGAAAGTCAGAGAAAAAAGACTCTTGGGTATACTGTGCCCACCTAAAACCTGCTCCTTACTTTTTCATATAAGAACAATATATCCAAAAATCTTTTTGCTTTGATTTATCTTAATACTCTCACCTAGTTCTTCTCTTTTCCCAGTTAATCTGGAGAACAAAAATTATCAAATATGGGAAAATGGATCCTTTTTACAATACCATCAGCTTTATGCCTCATAATGATACTCATCATATGTTTTAAATCTTGCTATTTCTGTTGTTATTACCAGTTGCTCTTTCCAAATTTCATTCTTCCCAGGAGTTCTGGAAAAGACTTAATACTGTTAGCAAACTTCATGGTGATGTAGGGCATTCTTTGTATCATCTTAGAGCAACTGGGCTCCAAAGATGCTGGGTTTGTCATCCATATCCAGAGTGACCCTGATCAATGGGTTGTATTCCCAATTACTGAAAATGAAATTTTCCCACAACTACCAGATTACATTGATTCTGGGTGTCCTACACCGTACCTTTGAAATCAGCTTTTATACTCTCTGTTTTAGTCACTTGTACTATTAATGATCCCAGAAGGAAAATAGAAGACAGCAAGCCAAGACCAATATCACTGACCCAACTTTATAACAAATAAGCTATTTTAAAATTTAACAGGACCTTTGATGCCATCAAATTTAGGATGATATCATTTGTAGTTGACATTCCTCTTCCAATTTTCATTTCTGTGTCACAGAGAAGCAAAGTCCTAATGATACTGTTGATTTAGGAAATTTGAAGATAAGTAGATTAACTGTTGCTTTTCCTGATATTATAAAAGGAGACCCTTTCATTTATACTAAAACTTGCCTCTTTAATGGGATTACAGACAAGAAACCTCAATGCATTTCTTGGCCAAACATAATGGCTTTAGCTGAATCAAATATGATATAACCTTCTGTACAAATTTATAGTGTAAGAAAAATTGAACCTTTGGGGAATTAAATATCACCCTTCAGAAAAACCTTAAGGATTAATAGCCTCTAGATAATTCTTTGTTTGTGAGAGTAAAGTTTATCCCTCTCTTTCCCTGAATTGGTTTGGGACGTGTGGGATTGCCTATTTGGCCTGGCCAGTATCAGTCTTAAATCATACCATAGGACTAGTGGAAAGAAAACTACCAGAAACTCAGGAGCATGGTGGTTAAATGTCAAAAAAGGGAAGAGACCCTAGCTGGGAGTGGTGTGAATACAATCCAAAACAATGTGAAAGAAAATAGGCTGTAGATGAAGATCCTTTGGTCCCTATTTCCATTGTAGGAGTGACAGCACAAAAGCAGGTGGCAAGGAACCCCTCACTTGAAATTAAGAAACTTGCCCAGGCCATACATGAGTCTGTCTCCTCCCTCAAAATTGAAGTAGATTTTTTTCACACAGATGTTCTTACAAAACCAAATAGTTTTAGAACTTACTACAGCTTCACAAGGAGGCACTTGTGCTATGATCTATCAATCATGTTGTTCCTACATTAACCAATCAGGAGAAATCATGTCAAGCTCTTATACAATCTAACAGGTTGTAGCAGAAATGCAAATACCTAAAACAAATGACTCCTAGTGGAATCCTTCTTCTGGTTCACTTGGACTTAGGGAAGAGGCATATTAGCCACCATAGATAAATGGACTTTGTTCACTTTATGCAACATTATTATTATTATTATTATTAGATTCTGTATCAGTTGTTCTAAATCATTTGAAAGTCCTTCCCAGTGATCTTTTCTTAGTACATAATGCCAATAATAAGCCTATAAAATATTATTAATTTGACTTATAGATAGTAATCAATGGGGATGGGGACTAGCTCTCCTCCCCCCAAAAAAAGATCAAGGGATGAAATTATTAAAACCAAACTGACTCTATTTTGCAAACAAATTCTGTTTTGAGAATTCAGTTTCTTTTTTCCTGTAAATCATGATTTCATGGAATACCTTCTTGACTCAGAAAGTTCCAAATCTATCTTCCAATAAGAAATTAGAGTACCACCTAATCCCACATCCTGTTCTGTATCCTGTTTATTGTTTTCTTTTAATGTATGTAAATCAGTGCAAAATCTGTATTTGAGGTTTTTGTGCCTTCTAAGAGGCCTTTGATCTGGATTTTTATGCTTCTTACTAACAAATCACATAGCTCAGGAATCTGTTATAAATCCATCCATAACACTATTGAGCAATAAAGAGGGAAAAGTGGTTTAAAATGTTTTATCTTGTAATAAAACAATGTGAGTGAAATGTGGAACAGTTTTCTGAAGAAAAAAAGTGATCATTGAGAATTTGGCCTCAATTTTCCATTTTGTTTGTCTTGATGAAATGAGTATGGTATAAAATAATTTAATGCACTACAATGAAATTTAACAAAGGTGAATGGTTAAAAAAATCATCTAACGAAGTCAAGGTTGATAAGAGAGAAATTTTTATGAATAAAAGATACAGTGGTTTTAGTGAAGTTTAAGTTAACTGAGACCAGAATGTGACATGACAGCCAAAAAAAGTTTATGTAAACTTCGACTACACAAGGAAAGGTAGTATCCCTGAGTTAAACCATGTTGATTCTAAAAAAAAAAAAGTAGCAAGCTTTAGCATGCTTAAAGGAGGACATTTAGGGCAGATGAGAAACAATGGCATTAGGAGGTTACTTTAAAAAAAAATAAAGTAAGCATAAGCATCTTGGGCACGGAAAGAAATGGGATGGAGCATGATACTTCTCTTTTAGTTTTTCATGGGATTATAGCATCTGGATTTGAAAGGGACCTTAGCAAACATCAACTACAGCCTTTCCTTTTTAAAAATGAGGAAACTGAATTGCATAGAGTTTAAATTATTTTCCAAAGATCACAAAAAAAAAAATAACAAAGCCAGGATTTAAACTCACATTTGCCAATTTCAAATTCAAAAGAGTAGTATGACTTCTTTTTGGTGAACCCAAGACAATCTTAAGTCAATAAGCATTAATTAAATATCTAGTGTTTTGAGAATATTGTATTATTCATTATGGGGAATACAGCAGAATCCCAGTCCCCTATCTCTTCCCTTGGAAACTTACACAAATGAATATATAGCAAATATCGGATATATTTACAGTACATCCAAGGTCATAGGTATCTTACTTTGTGTCTGGTCTCAAATATAGTATATGCTGACAAGGATTTCCCCCGGGATTATTGACAAGATTATTCAAATTGTCACAGGGGCATTTCACCCAAAGCCAATGTGATTTGACAGCTAACTTGCTTTTAAGGAGGTCATATTCTAATAGGAAAGAAACCACATAGTAGGTTTGAGTAGTGAATTAGATAGAAAGACCCCATAGTCTTCTTAGAATTCAACATCAAGGCCACTAGAAATATATATTTTTAAGGTCACATCCAGTTATAAAATCATATAAATTCATAATGGTGAATGACATGAGAGTGGCAAGGATGTTAGCAGGAAGGACTTTCTTTTCTGCATCTTCAGTAGCTGTGATACCCGCTGAAGCAGTCTCTAGGTTTTGTATACATAGGGAGTGCTTTCCATGTTGATGTTTGTGGGGCTTGACTCCATAACCAGGACTGATCTTATTCTTAGTTGGTGGTTAAGTGTAGTTGTTAAGTAATTAGTAATAAATGGGGATCGATAGTGGTATGGGTATATTTTAAGAGTCAGAAGGTGATGGGCATGGTAATCAACAAATGACATAAAATAATTAAATTGAATTAAATTGTATATATCCAATAGATCTTGAAGTAGATTATTCTACTTTTATTACAAAGTGTGTTCTTCAAACTTAAATCTCCCTCTTTGGAATTTCCACCTGTACATTTCTTTGAGTATTGTTGCCTTATACAATATATGCTTTGGGGTAAGTCATATAACCTTATCCCAGCCTTATTTTTCAAATCTTTTAAAATGATATTAGAATAAGTGATTATTCAAGTCACTTCCAGCTCTTAATCCTATGATCATCATTCTCACTCTTTTACTTTCAACTGATATCTATTGTCTCGTTTATGGTAAGTATACTTAGAGGCACTATAAGAGATAGAAAGCTTAGTTTAAAAAAACAAAACAAAACTCTAAACATTCTTGGCAGCCTAATGATACACTGGAAAGATCTCTGGAGGCAAAGGAACTGGGTTCAAATCACACCCATGGTAGTCACTATCTGTGTGAAACTTAGGCAAGACACTCCTTGGGACAAAGTATTTTTTACATATAAAATAAGAAGGTTGGACTGCATAGCCTCTGAAGTCACTTGTAGTTCTAGATTTATGCAACATTCACATAGAGCTAATCATATTGCATGTCAGGTTAATTAAAGATGCCCACTAAAACATTTAATGAAGTCAACTAACTCAACACATTTTCTGAGGGTACTTTTTATTCTATTTCTTATAATTCCAACAGAACTGGAACAGATGTAAAGATGATCCAACCCAGGATTTTCATCCTATAGATGAAGAAACAGCCTGATGGATGAATGACTTGCCCAAGGTCATCTTGATAATAAATAGCACAGCTGGAATTTGAAACCTACATCCACTGTTCTTTTCACTATTCCATTTGGCTTTTCTAATTGTGAATTGAAAAGCCTTATCTCCTGTAAAAAAGGATTTTTCAGATCAGTGTCTAAGGTATGGGATAGCATTTTGTTAATGTAAGGGTCCAGGGCCATGGAAGAAGGGTCCTGGATTCAATTCAGACAAGGACACTGGCATAGACTCTCAGAAATAAAAGCAATTAGCACTATGTGGATAGAAAAACAGCAGTAAAAAACATAATTGGGTAGGGACAAAACATCTGATTCTGATTTGAATCCATTATTCCGAGGAATAATATTTTCAGAAGACAACATTTTAGCATACTTTTGTGTCAGGCCAGGGACCAGGAAATGCAGCTATTAATAATGCTTGAAAACAGCTTCAGATGTTTGACCTTTTTCAAAGTTACTTCGAACATTCAACACTCGGCAACTGCAATAGAATGATAAGAAACCATGGCAAAGAGACTGGGGAAAAGGAGATTATCAAATACCCAATAGTTAATTTGAGTGTTCCCCTCCAACCCAGTGGGCAGCAATGGTTTGCGTCTACAATTCTTTAAATTTCTGGGAAGAAAAAAATAACTTTTGAAATTTAGATTTTCAGTGGCTACAACTGAGAGGAATTTTAAAAATGAGGCAATGCAACTGATTTACTTTAAAAAAAAAACTGTCCCTATGAGGTTTAAGGGCAGCTAGGTGGCACACAGAGTGCTGGGCTTGCAGTCAGGAAGACTCATCTTGGCCTCAGACATTTCCTAGCTGTGTGATCCTGAGTAATTCTCTTAAACCTATTTGCCTCAGTTCTTTCATTTGTAAAATGAGCAGGAGAAAGAAATGGCAAACTACTCAGTATCTTTGCCAAAAAAACCCCAAATGGGGTTATGAAGGGTTGACCAAGACTGAAATGACTCAACAACAACAACAATAACAACAATGGAGGCCTGAGGCAGATTGTCTCATCTCATCTTGTTTCACATCATAATAGGTACAAAGCAAAAAGTCTTGGGAGATAAGGCAAGCAGTTAAGCACATATTCAATCCTAAAAACAAACAAACAAACAAACAAACAAAAAACATTAACTTTTAAGTTTTCTAAAGTCCAGACTTGAGAAAAATTATGTGCTCATTCAAGATCCTTTTGAAAATCCAATCTTAATGTCACATCCATGGGTGCAACCCTTTCTTCTTAAAGATTTAAGGTCAGGAGAAGGAGCCAAGATGGCAGAGTAAAGGTAGGGACTTTCCTGAGCTCTCCTCCAAACTCCTCCAAATACATTTCAAAAACAGTCTAAACAAATTGTAGAGCAGCAAAATCCACAAAAAGAGAGGATGAAACAAATTACCAGCCCAAGACAAGTTGAAAGGGTTGGCAGTAAAGGTCTGCTGTATCACAGTAAGAGGGGAGAGCAGTCCAGTGTCTGCCTTGCCGGGCACAGACCAGCAGCAAACCCAAAGAAGGCCTCTGGGTGATTGAATCAATGGCAGCAGAGGAAGTTTTCAGACCACTCAGTCCACTGATGCCAAAGACAACTTAGAAAGTAAGCAGGAAAGATCCGTCACATGTGGGTGAGAGTGGAACACAGTCTAGCATAGCCCTAGCCCCAGCAAACCAGGAGAAGACCTTGGGATTGACTGAAACATCAGTGGCAGTGGCAGTGGCAGTAGCAGTGACAGTGGCAGGGGTAGAGGCTGTTTCCTGAGCTCTTAGCCCACAGACTGTAAGGGGGCCAAACAACTAGTCACAAGGAGATTACAAAGGGGCAGCTAGGTGGCACAGTGGATAAAGGACCAGCCCTGGAGTTCAGAGGACTTGAGTTCAAATCCAGCCTCAGACACTTGACACTTACTAGCTGTGTGACCTTAGGCAAGTTGCTTAACCCCATTACCTCCAAAAAAAAAAAAAATAAAAATAAAAACAAAGAGATCACAGTTTTTTTTTTATTTGCACTGGGGTAGGACTCTGTTGCTTTGCCCATACTCAGATCCAGGTCAAACTGCTGGGGGGCAGTACTAAGGTGGGGAAGAGCACTATCATAGCAGACCTTGCAGCAGCAGTAAAAGGGGGATCCTCCTCACAATTCCAGCAAAGAAGAGTTTTTCTGGTCACTCACAGACCAGAGCACAGAACAGGAAAGTACTAAACACCCCTCCTTAGATCATATCCCTTTGGAAGAACTGAAAACTTACAGGTCCCTAGAAGTATCTCTGAAAATAGTTGCACAAGACCTCTGAAATTTGACTGAGTGCACCCTCCACACTGGAAGCAGAACCCTATTTTAACAGATAAAAGTTAACTAATAGGCTGGGAAAATAAGCAAACAACGGGGGAAAAATCTTCTATTGAAGTTGCCCTGGTGACAAGGAAGGTCAAAACACACTCAGAAGAACACAACAAAGTCAAAGCTCCTACTTCCAAAGCCTCCAAGAAAAATATGAATTGTTCTCCAACCATGAAAGAGCTCCAAAATGATTTTGAAAATCAAGTAAGAGAGGTAGAGGAAAATTGGGAAAAGAAATGAGAATGATGCAAGAAAATCATGAACAAAGAGTCAACAGCTTGGTAAAGAAGACCCAAAAAATACTGAAGAAAATAACTCCTTAAAAACAAACTAGGCCAAATGGTAAAAGAGTTCCAAAATGCCAATAAGGAGAAGAATTGGCCAAATGGAAAAGGAGGTCCAAAAGTTCCCTGAAGATAATAATTCCTGTTTTTAAATTAATTAATTTATTTTTAGCTTTCAACATTCACTTCCACAAGATTTTGAGTTCCAAATTTTCTCCCCATCTCTCTCCTCCCCCCACATGCAAGAAGGGATGCATTCTGAGTACCCCTTACCCCAATCTGTCCTCCCTTCGATCACACCCCTTTTCTTAACCCCTTCCCTACTATTTTCCTGTAGGGCAAGATAGATTTCTATACCCCATTGCCTGTATATGTTATTTCCCCATTACATGTAAAACAATTTTTAACATTCATTTTTGAAACTTTGAGTCTCAAATTCTCTCCCTCCATCCCTCCCACCCACCCTCATTGAGAAGGCAAGGAATTTGATATAGGTTGCATGTGTGTAGTCATGAAAAAACACTTCCATAATAGTCATGTTGTGAAAGTCTAACTATATTTCCCTCCTTCCTATCCCATTCCCAATTTTTTTTCTATTCTCTCCTCTCCTTCCTCAAAAATGTTTGCTTCTGAATACTCCCTCCCCCAGTCTGCCCTCTGTTCTATCACCCCCCCTTACACCCTTTCCCCCATTTTCCTATAGGGTAAGATAGATTTCCATACCCAAATGAGTATGTGTTATTCCCTCAACCCAGATCCAGTGAGAGTAAGGTTCTCTCATTCCCTCTCACCTCCTCCTTCTTCCCCTCCAGTGTAAAAGCTTTTACTTGCCTTTTTTTAGCAGAGATAACTTTCCCCATTCTACCTCGCCCTTTCTCCTTCTCCCAGTACAATCCTCTCTCTCCCCTTAATTGTATTTTTTAGATTATCATTCCTTCATAATATTGAACTCACATCTCTTGCCTCTATCTATCTATATATTATCTCCAACTACCCTAATACTGAGAAAGGACTTAATGAATTACAAATAACATCTTTCCATGTAGGAATGTAAGCAGTTAAACTTTAATAAGTCCCTTATGATTTCTCTTTCCTGTTTACCTTTTCATGCTTCTACTGAGTCTTTTATTTGAAGTCAAATTTGCTATTCAGCTCTGGTCTTTTCATCAAGAATGTTTGAAAGTCCTCTATTTCATTTACTATACATTTTTCCCCTAGGGATTATACTCAGTTTTGATGGGTAGATGATTCTTGGTTTTAATCCTAGCTCCTTTGACCTTCAGAGTATCATATTCCTAGCCATCTGATCCCTTAATGTAGAAGCTGCTAAATCTTGTGTTATCCTGATTGTGTTTACACAATACTTAAATTGTTTCTTTCGGACTGCTTGCAATATTTTCTCCTTTACCTGGGAACTATAGAATCTGGCTATAATAGTCCCAGGAGTTATCTATTTGGGATCTCTTTTAGGATGTGATCAGTGAATTCTTTCCATTTCAATTTTGCCCTTTGGTTCTAAAATATCAGGCAATGTTTCTTGACAATTTCTTGAAAGATGGTGTCTAGCCTCTTTTTTTTTTATCATGGCTTTCATATAGTCCAATAATTTTTAAATTATCTTTCTTGGATCTATTTTCCAGGTCAGTTTTTCTAATGAAATTTTCATATTGTCTTCATTTTTTTCATTATTTTGGTTTTGTTTTATAATTTCTTGACTTCTCATAAATTCATTTGCCTCCATTTCCTCCATTCTGATTTTTAAGGAATTATTTTCTTCAGTGAGCTTTTGGACCTCCTTTTCATTTGACTAATTCTGCTTTTTAAGCCATTCTTCTCCTCATTTTTTTTGGACCTCTCTTGCCATTTGAGTTTAGCCTATTTTTAAGATGTTATTTTCTTCAGTACTTTTTTGGGTCTCCTTTAGCAAGCTGTTGGCTCATTTTTCATGATTTCTTTGTATCACTCTCATTTCTCTTCCCAGTTTTTGCTCTACTTCTCTTACTTGATTTTCAAAATCCTTTTTGAGCTCTTCCATGGCCTAATACCAATTTATATTTTTTCTGGGGGCTTTGGATGTAGGAGCTTTGACTTTGTTGTCTTCTGGTTGTATGTTTTGATCTTCTTTCTTACCAAAGTAAGATTCTATAGTCTGAGTTTTTATGTTCTTTGCTCATGTTCCCAGCCAGTTATTTGACTTTTAAACTCTTTGTTAAGGTAAGGCTCTGTTCCAGTGTGGAGGGTTACTGTCCCAAGATTTGGGGATTTTGTTCAGATATTTTCAGAAATACTTCTAGGGACCTGTAAATTTTCAGTTCTTTCAAGGTGCTATGATCAAAGGCAAAGTGTTTACTCCTTTCCTGGCCTGTGCTCTGGTCTATGAGCACTCCTTTTTGCTTTGGAACTGTGAGGAGGACCCCTCTCTACCACAGCCACAAGCTCTACCTGGCCAGTGCTCCTCCTTGCCCCAGGACTGCCACCCAGGAGTGCAACCCAGATCCAAGCATGGCAAAGAAAGAGAATCCTGCCTCAGCACCAGCAAACAGTTCCCTGCAATCCCCCTCTGATCAATCACTTGATCCCCCCTCAGTCTGTAGGGTCTCCTGAGTCTCCTGAGGCCTGCTCTGGGTTTTCTCTGGCCTTGTCCTTGCCCGTGAGGCCCATACTGAACTATACTCCACTTCAAGCTCAGTGCAACAGACCTTTCCTATCAACCATCAAACTTGGTGTGGGCTAGAAATATGTTTCACTCTGTCTTTTTGTGGGTTCTGCTGCTCTAGAATTTATTTAGAGTAATTTTTCCCAGGTATTTGGAGGAGTTTGGGGGAGATCTCAAGTAAGTCACTACTTTTACTCTACCATCTTGGCTCTGCCCCCAAGAAAATAATTACTTTTTTGGGAGGTGATTGGGATTAAGTGAGTTGCCCAGGGTCACACAGCTAGTAAGTGTCAAGTATCTGAGGTTAGATTTGAACTCAGGTCCTCCTAACTGTAAGGCCAGAGCTCTATCTACTATGCCACCTAGCTGCCCCAAGAAAATAATTTCTTAAAAATTAGAATGGAACAAATGGAAGCTAATGCCTTTATGAGAACTCAAGAAACAATAAAGGAGAACCAAAAGAATAAAAAAAAATAGAAGAAAATGTGAAATATCACCTTGGTAAATTAACTGACCTGGAAAATAGATGAAGGAGAGATAAGTAAAAAAATATTGGATTACCTGAAGGCCATGATCAAAAAAATAACCTAGACATAATTTTTCAAGAAATTATCAAGGAAAACTGCCCTGATATTCTAAAACCTGATGGTAAAATAGGAATTGAAAGAATCCACCAATCACCTTCAGAAAGAGATCCCCAAAGGGAAACTCCTAGGAATATTGTAACCAAATTCCAGAGTTCCCAGGTCAAGGAGAAAATATTGCAAAATAATTCAAGTATTGTGTAAACACAATCAGGATAACACAAGATTTAGCAGCTTCTACATTAAGGGACCTTAGACCAAACACTTGACACTAGCTGTGTGACCCTGGGTAAGTCACTTAACCTCAATTGCCTAAAAAATAAAAAAAAAAATAGAGTGAAATATGCTATGCACAAATTAATAGCAATATTGTAAGATGATCAGCTGTGAATGACTTAGCTATTTTCAGCAATACTATGATCCAAGACAATTATATAGTACTTATGATGAAAAACACTATCCCTCCCCACAGAAAGAACTGATGATATTTGAATACAAGATCGAAGCATACTTTTTTTTTAACTTTCTTCATTTTTGTGAAGGAGGGTAGGGAGGGAGGAATGAAGAAAATTTGGAGCTCCAAATTTTAAAAATGAATGTTTAAAATGTTTTTGCATGTAACTGCAGAAAATAAAATTCTCAATAAAAGCTAAAAAAAACAGAAATTAAAAAATGATCTGAGATCAACTCTTTTTTCCATAGAGTAATTTTGTAGTACTAAAAACAAAGCACTAAACATAGAGTCAGGAAAAGCTGAGTTAAATCCTATTCTAGATATTTATTACTTGGTTGACTCTAGGTAAGTCACTTGCCTCTGACTCATTTTCTGCAACTGTAAAATGGTGACCATAATAGCACCTACCTCAATTTGAAATTTTATTTGTAAAGCACTTAACACATTCCCTGGCAACTAGTAGGTAATGTATAAAGGATGATTTCTATACATGTGACTTAGTTGCTGAAAGATGGACTGTGTGGACTTCCTGTTCCATTTCCAGCCATGAATAAGAAAACTCTTTCTGAAAAGATGTGCTTCCTATTAAGATAAAATAACCTATCGATGGAAAATCAAATCCTTCTCTCTGTCCCTGGTAGTTGACTTCATTCTCTACCTAGCACAATTTATAGTACCCATTTACATTGATGTATGTGTTTTAATCAGTAATCTCTTAAAATGATCATGTACAGGGATGTGGATGTAAGGGTCTTCAATTCCTTTAAGTGGAGGATATGGGAATTTGAAGAAAGATACCTAAATCCCCTGTGGAAATTTATCTAACATGTAGCTAGGAGTAGACTTTAGTGCATGAAATAAATGCACTACATACATCAGGGCAATTTCTGCTCACTAGTGGACATGAATTGGATACCCAAGTGTACATATAATTTATTGACTAGACAAAGTAGTAAACTGTTTCTTAATCATAGGAAATATGGAAGAGACTTCCTGCTGTTTGGGATAAGTACAAAAATGCCTCTGGAAATGTTATGGCTATTTTGTTGATGTTATCAATTTTTACTAAAATTCTTTATAACTGTTGAAAATCAACTACTCATTCAAAAACAAAATTCATTGGGAGAGGCAGAGGAAATAAATTTAAAATAATTCTTCTTGGATTTTTAATAGTAAGATGTTTATCCTCAGACTTCCTCTGAATTTTTTTTCTGCTGAACACAGGCTTAAAAATGACATAAGATAACACATTGTCTTTATTTAGTGATCTGTGATTTCATTTCTTTGGATTTTTCCTCTGCATATCACAGATTCATATCCAATTCCTCTATAAATTAGTAGAGAGTCTTTAAGAGTTGGTGGGTCAAAAGAAAAAAATTCCCTTGCAGTTAACAGCCAATCTGGTGATAAGCCTCACCATACTTAACTAAAAAGGTCCTAAGAGGAAAGTAGATCCATCATTAAACTCAAACTGAGACTTTTATGGTTTACTAATGTCTTTTGCAGGATTTCACATAACTGATGGTCACCTCCATATCACAAGGAAGCAACAGAGTATGACTTTACTTTAGATAAAGGCATCAGTTGAAAAATGATTATGCAAAATTACTCTATTAGCATGAAAACTGAAGAGGACTATATAGCATAGGAAATGGGATACAAGACCCAGAAATGTTTGGCAAATAGAACTGTAGCTAGTGAGAAGGAATACAAAGCAATAACAAAAAAAGGATGAGACTTCAGGGACTGATTTTGTTTAGGTCGGCCAACAAGCACTTACTAAGCACCAACTACATGCTGTTCTAAACTTTGGGAATATAAATACAAGCAAAAAGATAGAAAATACCTGCCCTAGGGGAGCTCACATTCTACTAAGAAAGACAATAAATTTAAAAAAGCAGGTGGTAGGGGATTCCAACATGGGAGCATGTTGTTGAAATCCAGAAAATTACATCCTAATAAGAAGATGGGAAATAAAGAGATGAGTGATATGTAGGCCTCTTTAGATGGGTATTTTAATATCCATTTACTATCCCACTCTCCAATCAGAAGGAGGGGCCCCTGGGGCAGAGCATATTTCTGAGGTATGAGTTCCTGGTATGGAATGATCTTCCAGGATGGTAAGGTTTCTCAGGTTTGATAGAGAAGTTCAGGAGGAGTATAATTTGAAAGGAAGGTCAGAAATGAAGAAGACTTGGTCATTGTTTGTTGTTTTTGTTGTTCAGTCATTTTTCACTCATGTCTGAATCTTTGAGAGTTCATTTCGTATTTTCTTGGCAAAGATATTAGAATGGTTTACATTTCCTTCTCCAAATCATTTTACAAGTGAGGTAACTAAGGTAAACAGAGTTAAGTGATTTGCCCAGGGTTACACAACTCATAAACATATGGTTTATGAGTATCAGATTTAAACGCAGGAAGTTCAACCTTCCAGACTCTAAGCCTAGCATTGTATCCACTTCATCACCTTGTTGTCTGGGATTGCTGATACAATGAAACAAAACAAACAAACAAACAATACCCCAAACTGTCTCTGCTTTAAAGCAGTTCACATTTTAGTGGGGGAGGCGATGTGAAAACAACTAGGTACAAACAAGATATATAGAGGATAAATTGAAGCTATTCGACAACAGAAATGGCACTGATCTTCCTAAAGGGGGTCAGGCAAAGCTAAGATTCTAACTGGCCTTTGAAGGAATTCAAGGAAATCAGGAAATGATGATGAGGAAGGAGAGAATTCCAGGCATAGGAGACAAACAGTGAAAATAGTCAGGAAATGGAGGATTTTTCAGGAAAGAACACCAAAGAAGCCAGCATCACTAGATCAGAGTATATTGGGGGAGCACAGGTAAGATGTAGGAAGACTAGAAGGGTAGGAAAGGTTAAAGTTATAAAGGGCTTTATAAGTCAGAGGTTTTTGTATTTGTTTTAGGAGTGATAAGAATCTACTAGAGTTCTCTGAATATGGAAGTCACCTGGTCAGATCTGTGCTTTGGGATTAACAATTTGACTGTTGAAAGGAGGGTAGACTGGAGGGAGGAGAGAGTTGCGTCAGGGAGACCAATCAGTGGGTTATTGAAACAATCCACATTTCAGTTAATGAGAGAAGGGAATAACACTTATAAAGAACCTACAATGTTCCAAGTATTGAGCTAAGAAATTTAGAAGAATTTTAAAATGTTTACACTGTTCTAAGAACTCATTCTTCACCTGACTGCATTATTTTGAGACCTGAGACTTCTCTGACTTCACAATGCCTCAAGAAGTTCATTATTGGGAAAACTTCATCAGCCTGCAAGAATTCATTAGTCTTGGTATGCCATCTCATCCCATCCCTCTCTGTGAATTCCAAAACCTCCATTTAAGGAAAGAGCTCAAATCAGACATCTCTTCATTTCTAGCCTGGCTGCACTAATTTGGGAGTTCTCTGATTTCTCTCTTATCTCTCCTCACCACTCCCAGATAAGTAATTTCCCTGTCTCCCATTTCTACCTTTTGTACATTGTTTTCCCAATTAGATTTTAAGCTCCTTGAAGGCAGGGGTTGTCTTTCTTTTGTATTTGTGTCATCAGTGCTTAGCACAGTGCCCAGTATATAGAAGGAAACTAATAGATGTTTATTGACAATTGACTAAAACTTGATTCTCATAACAACCATGTGAAGTCAGTTTTGTTATCATCTCCATTTTACGGTTGAAAAAAAATGGCAAAAATGTTGTTATTTATCCAAGATCACAAGGCTAGCAAGTATCTGAGGTCAAACTTGAACTCAGGTCTTAATGAATTCAGGCTAGGGAGCATTTAAGAAAGTTGTTATGAAGGTAGAAGCCACAAGACTTGGCAACAGACTAGAAATGGCAGTGAAAGAGAATGAGGAGTCAAGGATGACTTTTAGGTTGTGACGCTGGGTGACTGGGAATATGATGTTACACTTAAGAATGGTTATAAAGGTAGAAAGAAGGGGAAGCTTAGAAGGAATAACATATGTTAAAATATATCATGGAATCATAATATTTCAGAGCTGACAGGGTCCTTACCTGATCAGGTCAACTCATCTCAGTTGGGGTCCCAGCGAGACCCAAATTAAAGTCCTACCTCAGTTAATGCTTAGCTAGGTAACTCTAGACAAGTCATTTAATCTCTCAAACTCAGCTTCCTTTTCTATAAAAGGGAGATAATAATACTTACTTTAGAGAGTTGTACCTAGGATCAAGCAAGCAAGATTTTATATATATATATATATATATGAGTGTGTATGTATATAGATATAGATAGATATAGATACAGATATATAGATATAGATATACATGTGTGTGTGTGTGTGTTTGTGTGTGTGTGTGTATGCTTAAAATCCTTAAAGTGCCATATAAACAGCATGATGATGATGATGGTGGTGGTGGTGGTGGTGATTGTGATGATGGTGATGATGATTAACAGATCAGTGGTTTTTTTTTTTGGCATCATTAAAATGAAGGAGATAGTCTAACCTGAAGATCTTTGTTGTTTGTTGTTCTTGAAGAGGACTAAAACATCAGGGAGGTCATGCCATGACATGTAAGTGAATTAGATTTAAGTGAGGGAGGACTGTGCAAAGTCACTAGCCTCACTTTCTCCTCTGGATCATTTGGATACAGTGGCAAGATATAGATGAAGATGACTGGAGTGGCTCTGGATGCAGTTGGAGAACCATGGCCTTTTTAAGCAAAGGTCTTTAACAGGTCTCAGTTTGACTGAGGCAACACCCATTCAGTGATTAAGTATAGGTAAGAAATGAGGCAGAGAATGGCCTCTTTACCTAGTTAAAGAAAAAAAAATCAGTGTGGGATGGGAAGACCCTCCAGGTTTCTGGACAAAACAGAAATCTAATTGCTATTTATATTCCCTGTGAGCCAATCAGAGCTGAAACATTGACCAAGTGGGACTTGGCTTGGGACCTACTGTTGGTCAGTCAATGAGAGCCAGGGTGATTTGGGTTTAAGGCATGGTTTTTATGAAAGAAATCTAGCCTGTAAACCTCAAGATATCTTTGACGGTTTCAGCAATCAAAAGTATATTCCTTTAGGCAGAGTACCCACAAAGAAGGAAGGAAGGAAGGAAGGAAGGAAGGAAGGAAGGAAGGAAGGAAGGAAGGAAGGAAAGAAAGAAAGAAAGAAAAAGAAAGAAAGAAAGAAAGGAAGAAAGAAAGAAAGAAAGAAAGAGAGAGAGAGAGAGAGAAAGAAAGAAAGAAAGAAAGAAAGAAAGAAAGAAAAAGAAAGAAAGAAAGAAAGAAC
>NW_020954642.1:8450475-8455237 GCF_900497805.2 Vombatus ursinus
AAAGAAAGAAAGAAAGAAAGAAAGAAAGAAAGAAAGAAAGAAAGAAAGAAAGAAAGAAAGAAAGAAAGAAAGAAAGAAAGAAAGAAAGAAAGAAAGAAAGAAAGGAGCTGTGTTGCCCAATTGGCCAGTTCCAGTTGGGTCCCTAGCGGGGAAGCTACTGCAACTACTCACAGAGGTTGTTTTTTGTCCTTTGTTCTCAAAGAGGACCATGACATCAGGGAAGTGATGTTATGACTTGCAAGTGAGGGAAGACTGGGCAAAACCAGCAGCCTCACTTACTCCTCCAGAGCTGTCTTGGTCCAGTGACAAGATATAGATTAGGACTGCTGGAGACAGCCCTGCATGCAACAAAAAACCTTCTAACTCCAAGAAAAGTGAAGATGGAGCCCTAGCAATTTTCCAAACTGAAGGTGTTCTCTTGCATAAAGCAAGAAGCACCTTCCCTTATACAAAAGGCAATCACCATATCCTTCTCATAACCTTTTTAGGGACCAAGATTTGAACTAGCTTGAGGTAAAGTGATAAAGGAGGATTGGTTCTCTTATTTCCTCTTCATTTTAAATTAAGTAATAAGTATCACCTGCCCATGGTATTGTAAATGACTGGGGAGATTAAGAGGATTTTCCCCTAAGCTATGATTTTTTATAACATGTGAAAGGTGGCATATAGGAAGAGATATAACTGGTTGCACATAACTAACATTTTTATAGTCCTTTAAGGTTTAAAGAGCATTTTTTTCCAAACTGGTAAGAGTATATAGAATAAGCTTAAACCATAGGTCTGGGAGTCAGAAAACAAGGGCAAGTCATGTAACAACACAGAGGTGGTTTCCTCATCTGTAAACTTGAGAACATAATACTCATTCTGCCCATCTTCAAAGATTGTTGTGAGAAAAGTGCTTTACAAGCCTTAAAGTTCTATAAAATGCGGGTAATTTTTATTATCTCAATTCATTGTTGCAAAAAATAGATTGGATATATTATCTCCATTTTTCAATTGAACAAACAAGTTTAGAAAGTTGGGATGACTTGCTCTAGTGATACAGGTACTAAGTGTCAGAGGCAAGATTTTATCACATGCCCCTTCTGTATCTGAGTCCAGTTGTCTCTATGCTGCACTAAATTGTCTTTTTTTTTAATGTACAAAATGACCTCCAAGTCTAAAAAGTCATTCTGCTATACCACATGTCTTTTCTAGTGGTTTGATTAGCATGGAGTTTTCATGTAAGTTAACTCTAGGTTCAGTGGTTTATCCTAAAGAAAACAAAAAATCACGGAAGGTTTTTCATTTGTTTTCTTATATTTTTGAGCAGGGGAGTGACATGTTAAAATATGCACACATTAGGAAGGTTATTTTGCAAGTTTTGTTATGAATGATTTTGGAAAGGATTAGGGACTAGTGGGAAGGAGAACAATCAGGAGACTTTTGCCATATTTTATCGTGACTTACTAAAGAGATGATGAGGGGGCTGAACTATGATGATGACTGTGTGAGTGGAAAGGGATTGATAGATGCAAGAAATATTGTGGAGATAGAATCAGCAGCACTTAGCAACTGTTTGAATGATGGAGCAAGAACAGTCAAAGATGATCCAGGTTTTCACATCTAGGTGAATGGGAGGATAATAGAAATAAAGAGGTTAGGAGGAGGGGCAAGTATAAGGCAAGAGATGATTTTAGTTTTAAGAATATTTAGTTAGAGGTAACATCAACAGTGTTGAAATTTAATTTCTTGAATCATTGCGATCTAAATATTGATACAAATAAGTTTAATTAATTTAGATTAGTCTATTTGATTCAGAAAAAAAGCAACCAGCTTTTTAGATAAAGCAAAGCAAAATAAAAACTACACAAATGTCCCTCTACAGAGGAAAAATAGCCAAACTCCTTTGTTAGGAGGAAAAAAATTGAAAAAAAATACTTTTAGCCATTTCTAAAATTTTGTTCAAGCAAACTCCATTCCTTAAATTAAATAATTCTCAAATGAAAAAAAAAAACCTTAGCAATTTTACTAGTTCCTTTTTGCTGCACTATCTGTAGGGATATGTCAGTAAATAGAGAAGAAAATAATGACTATAAGTTGGTGAGGATCCCCAGTGGCACAAAATCGATCAGCAAGTCCATTTCTTGCTGCCTTTTTCTTGCTCATTATACATACCTGCACAATAGCCCCTAACTTGAAGCAGGCAGCTTTTAAAAATCTATTAACCCTGACATTCCTTTTTAAAATGTGAGGCATGCTTGGAGTGAGGGAACTTGAAACGATTTGAAGGAGCAAGTTTAGTGGGAAAGATCAGGTGGGCAGTTTCTTCTGATCTTCCCTTCCCCATTCCTTTCTCTGGCATATTAAGTGGTGCCTCTGGGATGAGAATGAATTAATTGCAACTTCCCCTGTGAATGGCATGCTCTCTGAGTGTGAATCTCCTGAATGTCTTTTAAATGTTCCTCAGGGTAATGTCTTCCAATTAAAATGGGTTATTTAGAGAGTTCATCTGAAGGATTAAAGAAATAATATTCCCCAATATAGTGGCCCTTCTGGGATTTTCCCTTTGAAGCTGATAAAATGAATTTTAAGAATAGCTAATTACCAAAGAGGTGTGCTCTCATGTCACTTGGTTACATTGCTATATGTTGTTTTTATCCATCATCACCATCATGACCTTCCCAGCATCAGTCTGAGTGTAAGTTTGCAGTAAGGAAGAATGTACACATTTTTCCTGGTTGATGGCTGTCCTTTGAACTTAATAAAAGAAATACTTGGAGGTGAGATAGTGAACTGTAGCCATAAATAATAACAAAATTGAAGAGGAGGGAATCAAGAAGGATACTTTTTAAAAAAGATAACATTATGTTTTCATTTGGAATTGATTGGAACTTGAATAAGATATGCAGTGGAGTTTTATAGGAGCAGGAAAACTAATAGAAAGCATTATGCTGAATATAATAAGAATAAAGGGTGAATTCAATTCAGCAACTCTAGATTAAGGCTCTTTGATATTCAAAGTATTTTGTTCTCTGTTGGAGTAACAAACATATAAAATGACAATCTCATCTCAAGGAGCTTACATTCTACTTTGATGTACACTGGGAGGATGTGATGTGTATTGAGATTAGAATAATGCAAAATGGGATAGCAAGTAGTAGGAACTTTAGAAAATAACCAAATATCTCATTCTCCAAATAACAAAGATGAAGTTCATAGAGATGAACTGCTCAATGTCACACAACTATCAAGACTCAAAGCTAAGGTGCTTTTAACTCTTCTTTTTGCTCTCCTGGGAGAAGGATGTCCTGGAAGGAACAGGGAAAAAATGATTTCTATATTCGAATAAGAAGTAGGGGGAAAAATGAAGTAGTTGACTTGGAAGGTTTGGAATAATGACATATGTAAGAGGTTGAATTTGGGAAGTAGAAATTGGCACCATTTTGGAGATATTTAAGAAAATTTGAAAAACAATCTCTAGGTCCAAGTAGTCTCAACTCATCCCCTTAACTGACCCACACAGATCTTTATAGCTTTGCCTTCCTATCCTAATAATTTGAAAGTCGACTTTCTTTTTTCTTTATTTGGATGTTGACTAGAGTGTTCTTCCCAAATTCATTTCTTTTTACTTATTAATCTCTTATTTGTATTCCTTTCAAATTTACTTTTTGAACATGTTTTATTTACCAGTTTTCTGTTAGCCTCTTCTTACTTTAATATCTTTCTTTTTTCATGTTTTTATTTTCAGATCTCTTTCTCTTATTTTTTCCCATTTAAGTTTGAGTGTATTTTTATTCCTTCCTCAGTTGTTTCCTTCAATTTATTTTCAATCTTTTTGATATTTTTCCAAATTTCTTCTCTTGAATTAAATCTCTGACCTGCTTCACAAATCCAAAGTCCTCTAAATCACCTTTATAATTCATTTTCTTTCTTCTTATTCAGCATAGGTCCTTATCTTGTCCCCATCTCCTTCTCTGATGGAAACCAGAAGTCAAAAGGGTTGCAGTGTTAATGACAAATAGAATCCCCCCCAAATGACCATAATGATGATAATTGAAGCTAATGCATCAACATCTGTTGCAGAGGATGAGGAAGCTGACAAATTTTGTAAAGTGTTGCACCTGAACATAGTTCTACAAACTAAATCTCCATATATTTTGATACTCTGAGACTTCAGGATGAAGATGGACCTAAGAAATGATAATGAAAAATATATATATATAAGTTGGAAAATATGGCGCAGGAATGAGAAACAGAAAATAAAGAAAAATGTCTTATGTATAATTAATAAGATACGCACTCACATATGTACATAGAATGCTCTACATATAAGATCATTTTGTGCTTAATGTCTTTTGGTTATATTTCAAAAAAGGATTTGCTCCATTAGAACAATTTGTTGTTGTTAAGTAGTTCAGTCCTGTTCAAGTCATTATAACCATTTGGATTATGTCACACTAATACTGTCCACGAGGTTTTATTGGTAAAGATATTAGAGTGGCTTTCCATTTCTTTCTTTAGTGACATTAGATCAATATACCACCTTAAAAAGCAATATATCATAAACAGGAAAGAGAAATCAAAAGAGAATTATTAAGGTTGAACTGTTTACATTCCTGCATGGACACATGATATTTGTAACTCATGAGACCTTTGTCAGTATTAGGATAGTTGGAGGGAAAAATTATATGTATGTATATAGATAGATAGATACATAGATAGATAGATACATAGATAGATAGATAGATAGATAGATAGATAGATAGATAGATAGATAGAT
>NW_020954642.1:8455247-8484557 GCF_900497805.2 Vombatus ursinus
GATAGATAGATAGATAGATAGATAGATAGATAGATAGATAGATAGATGGATAGATAGATGGATAGAGGGCACAGGGTGATTTGAAGATGAAAGGGTGATATCTGGAGAATAAAATTAAGTGGTGAGAGAAGATTATATCGGGAGAAGGAGAAAGGGAGAAAAAGGGAGAATGGGGTAAATTATCTCCCAAAAAAAATCCCCAAAAGAAAAGACTCTTATAGTGGAGGGGAAATGGGGGAAGGTGAGAGGGAATGAGTTAATCTTATTCTCGTCAGATTTAACTTAAGGAGGGAATAACATACACACTCAATTGGGTATGGAAATCTATCTTACCCTATAGGAAAATGGGGGGGGAGGGGACAAGAGAGCAGGGGGATGATAGAGGGGAGGGCAGAATGGGAGAGGGGGTAATCAGAAACAAACACTTCTGAGGATGGAGAGGGTCAAAAGAAAGAATAGAATAAATGAGGGGCAGAATAGGATTAAGGGAAATAGAGTTAGTTTTTCACAACATGACTACTATGGAAATGTTTTGCCTGACTGGACGTATATAACCCATATTGAGTTGCTTACCTTTTCAATGAGGGTGGGTGGGGAGGGAGGAAGGGAGAAAATGTGGAGCCCAAGTTTTTAAAAACACATGTTTAAAAAAATGTTTTCGCATACAACTGGGAAATAAGAAATACAGGAAATAGGGTATAGAAATCTATTCTTCTCTACAGGAAAATAGAAGGAGAAAGGGATAAGAGAAGGGGGGGAGAGATAGAAGGGAGGGCAGACTAGGGGAAGGGGTATTCAGAATGCATGCCATCTTGGGGTGGGGGAGGGGCAAGATAGGGTGAAAATTTGGAACTCAAAATCTTGTGGAAGTGAATGTTGAGAAGTAAAAATAAAAATAGAAAAAAAAGCAATATATCACTTTAAGGGTTCTTTCTATAGAATAAACTGTCTCACATTTAAACATCAAAATAATTCAGAATTCCATACAAAATGGAGCAATATAAATAGTACCATTCAGCAATCCTCTAATAATAAATATAAGACAAGGGATAATATAGGGAAATACACATTCACCAAAGATCTTCACCACTATCATCCAACATGGAATCAAGAGGGATTTTCTGTTGATACTTTGGTGATCCAGATATTCCATTTTGTACATGATCTTGTACTGATTGTATCAAATGTAATATCACTTCAGGGTTTTTCTAAAAGAGACCTGTAACAATTAAAGGTGTTTGACTTGCCCATTCACAGAGAACAAATGAAAGATGAATAGAATATCTATTGCCAAGATTTCAGTTACCTAGACAACCCTATTGAATGGGTGTTCTTAACCTTTTCTCTGTTTTTCTATGTATATGACACTTAAGTACTTTACATGTCTTATCTCATTTCATCTTCACAGTGACACTGTCAGGTGCTATTATAATGTCCCATTTTACAGAGAAAAAGTAAGCTTGATAGAAATTAAGAGATTTTACCAGGGTCACATAACTAGTAAATATCTGAGGTTGGATTTGATCTCAGATCTTCATGACAGCAAATCTCGAGCTCAATCCATGGAGCCATCCACATGGTACTGCTTCACCTACCTGCCTTGATATAAGAGCACATATGTAAAGGGGTGATTCTTCTGACACTGTAAAGAATAAAATGATATAAACAGAAAACAAGTAACTCTGCAATTCTTCAGTAAATATCTTTGCTTTGTTATTACCAACTGAAGAATAATTATAATGGGACCTTAACTTTTCATTCCTAAATTTGTTTTAAAAAATATAAAAATCTGTTGAAAACAAATAAGAAAGAAAGAAAGAAAAAAGAATGGAAACTTTCACCTTGGAAGTGATGGTGGAATTCAAGTGATGATTCGGCATAGAGTTGTTATGTGAGGCTTATGAAAGCCAGATTTCTGAATTACCTCCATTGTACATGGTTCTCTTAGGTGTTTTGTAAAACTAGACTTTGGCAGAAACCAGCTATAATTATATTAAATAGCCGTTAAGATAGATATAAAGTTGATTCAATAAAATGCACAGAAGTAGCACTGTTACTATAATTAATGTAATGAAATTTACTCTAATATATGCAACAGGAAAAAAAGACAGACTGCACATACTTTATATATATATACATACATACATACGTATATATATATATACACATAATATTTTCAAATACTAAGTTAAGAAAAATAGCTAATCCAGACCAAATACAAATTGAGGAACTGCACACTGAAGGTGATAAATTCTTCAATGAACTAATTCAAGGAATGCCTTAAAAGATATCTCTTTAAATGAAGATGGAGGGATGGGAATCACAGCTACTCATACTACCCTAAAGAAATGATTGAGGGAATGATAGTTAAAAATCCTTATAACTTATTTTCATTTTTTTTCTATAAAACTTTTGTGACAGTGATCTATAAAAGAGGTTTCAAACACAGGTCTCAAGTCCCACAACACTCCTGGGTGCAGCTCAATACAGATTATAATGTGATCAGGAAATATTTAGCAACATAAATAAAAATACATTAAAACATAAATAATGTTAATTTGTAGTTTTCTAAGTAATATGTGCTAACAGAGATGCTTAATGAACTGTACCTCAATTTGAGCTTGACACCACTGTTCTACAGGCATTTTATAGCTATCATGGATAAAATATGAGAAAGGACAATGCAAGGTGTCAAAAATATTTCTGTGTGGCAGACCACATTTTTATGTTGCTCAATTTACTGGAAGACATAGAAGATGCAAGGTCCCACTATGTTTATTATTTGTTGATTGTAAATGTACATGACTCTCTAGTAATGCTTTTTTTTTTAAGATCTGCAGTAAATAGACTATCATGCATCTGTTAAGCTAGAACATGACTCTGTTCCCTTGTAGCTACAGAAATACCTTTACTCAATGAACTTGTGGTTTTGATTATTAAAGATGTAAAAACTTATATTGTATATTCTCCAAAGATACTCAGCACTCTGAAAGAGGATGCTTTGTGCAGAATGCAATTTAAAACAGATTACCTCCTGATGGTGAAGTCCTGCAATTTCTCTGATTTGGGGATGATACTATATATCAATCCCTAGAAAATTAGAAGACCTCCTTAATTATACCTATGATAATTCAGAAGTATTTCATCTAATCAACTCTTTTGTAGTCAAAACTCAATGAATGAAAAATGCTTATAGTCCATATACTGACATGTAATTGGATTGCCAGTCTCTTGAGTTAGTATATCAGTCCATAAGGACTGCAGATGGATAGCTAATTGGACACACTATTGAATAGGAGGCAGAAAGAGTAGTGAATTAGATTCTGAAAATTATTCAGTGCTTTTGACATTTCCAAGCTGTTTCAAAGACCCAACTCTTGCTCAAATGTTTTCCTGGCAATATCTTGAGACTGTGAGTCTTGAAGCATTGTAGTCTATAAGGATTTGGTTGTTGATCTGTGCATAAAAGGAGAGACACATGGTAAGCATAGACATGCTGCAGTACATTTTAATGATGACATTTAGTCAAGAAGAGTCAAAAGAGATATTATTTACTTAATGCCTAATCAGAAGCTAAAGTGTGCTAAGCATTACTGAGAGCAAGGGATAACATAAGACGAGCCCATGTATCACAAAGGCAGCCAAATCATGGAAAAAGAATTAAATGAAGGCCTCTAACATATTGGGTAAATTTTTTGA
Source organism: Vombatus ursinus (assembly GCF_900497805.2). Classification (NCBI taxonomy): domain Eukaryota; kingdom Metazoa; phylum Chordata; class Mammalia; order Diprotodontia; family Vombatidae; genus Vombatus; species Vombatus ursinus. The sequence goes on from NW_020954642.1 coordinate 8,458,947, forward strand.
AAGAACTATACAAAACCTTGTAGAAATTCACGTTAGGTAGAAATGGCTGCTTCACTTTGTAGTACTAGAAAGAATATTCACATCAATGAGATCACACAAGAGTGTATGGATTGAAACATAGTTATGGTCATCTGTGTTTTTGTGTCTTGTACATTTCCTAGATAGTTTCTGCTTGCAGGCCTAGGACTATGTCTCTTCTAAACCTTGTAACTCCTCGTCATGATGAAGTAGTGTTGGGTAAATAGTAGGCACTAAGTAAAAGTTTGTAGTAATAAAAGAAAACATCATATGTGTGTAAATATATAGATATACACACAGATGTGTGTATACATATATAGTATTCCTTAATGTATACACATATGTGAGTATTTCTATTATCTATCTATCTATCTATCTATCTCTATTTTTCATTGTTATTACAAACAATAACCTAAGTGCCCAGTTCACAGACTCTATATCTTAGGCTGTAGAGTACAGATTCTGGATTTTGAATAGAAGCATTCTTACAATATAAATGACTGTTTGGAATACGCTGAATGAGAATAGTGTTCAATATTTTTCCTTTCAGTTTATAACTTCAAAAATATTTCAAGGATCTGTATTTTCATGAGTACAGATACTCCCTTCAAAGGAACTGTAATTTGGTATATTCCTTCTATGAGCTACTGTGGCAGAAATATGTTTTATCTTAGCACATGCTTGATGCTCTATTTATTGCAGAAGAGTTTTTTTAATATTTATGCCAAAACATTAATATAGAATCATGTCCATTAAGAACCAACAACAATAAATATGGTGAAATCTTTTATTTTCTATATTTTTCAGTAAATTGAACAATTTTTCACGAATAATGAGTTCTTGCCCCATTTGCTGGATGCTTGGATTCCTCATTTAGTTATTGTACTCATTTTCCCCTGCATATTATTTTACCTAATCTATTCCATTGATCAAACTATTTTCTATCCAGTAACAAGTTGTTTTGACACTTATGGTATTATAGTATATTTTTAAATCTCATGCTTCTAGACTACTTACTTTGCTTTAAAAAATAGATTCCCTTGATATTCTGGATTTTTTGTTCCTCCACATAAATTATGTTCTGTTTCCTAAATCTATATTACTATTCTTTTGTATTTTAATTGGCATGGCCCCCAAAAAATCAATAAATTAATTGAGGTAATATTACTATTTTTGTCACATTGGCTCAATCTATCCATGAGCACTTAATATTTCTCTGTGTATATCTGTGTGTGCACATGTGTATGTGTGTGTGTGTATGTGTGAACAGTGTTTTGTAATTATATTTATATCATACTGTCTGTGTCTTGGCAGGTAGACTCCCAAGAATTTTATATTCTCTGCAGTAATTTCAAATGGAATTACTTTCTTCCTGATGGGTTTTGCTAGTAATATGTAAAAATGATCATTTTTGTGTGTTTGTTTTATATTTTGCAACTTTGTTGACATTGTCAATGGATTCATGAATTTTATTTTTACTCGACTGTCTAGGGTTCTCTAAATATATCATCCTATGGTATAAAAGTAATAGTTCTGATTTTTCATGCCTATGCCTATTCCTTCAACGTATTTTTCTTATCTTGCTGCTTCAGCTAGTATTTGTGATATAATATTGAATAATTATGGTGATAATGGATATCCTTGTTTAAATGCTTATTCATATTGGAATAACTTTTAATTTATCCCCATTACAGATAACACTAACTCATGATTTTAGATAGACACTGCTTATCAATTTTAGAAAAGTACATCTATTTCTATGCCTTTTGGATTTTTTTCAAGAAGGAATAGTAGTATTTTGAAAAAAAAACTTTTTCTGCATCTATTGTAATAATCATATGACTTTTTGGGGATTTATTTATAGGGTCAATTATGCTATAATTTTCCTAATATTGAACTAGCCTTCTGCTCCTGGTAGGAATCCAATCTAGTCCAACCACAGGGTATGATCTTTTTGACATATTGTAATATATTTGCTGGTATTTTTTTTTAATTTCTGTATGTATATGAATTTCATAAACTGGGCAAAATTGCCTTGTCTGTTTTGGCTCCTCTTGAGGTATAAAAATGTATTTTTGTCATATAAGGAATTAGGGAAGATTTATTTACCTTTTTTCTCAAATTTTTTATGTAAGTATTGAAATTAATTGTTCTTTAAATGTTTGGTAGAATTCATTTGGGAATCTATTTGGTTTTAGTGTTTTGTTCTTAGGGAGTATATTTAAGGCTCATTCAATTTATTTTTATGAGATAATGTTATTGAAGTATACAATTTTGGAGGCAGAGGCAAGATGGCAGGGAAAAGGAAGGGACTCACCTGAGCTCTCCCCCAGACCTCTCTAATCATTCTAAAATAATTGCTCAAAACAAATTTGAGATTGACAGAACCCACAAAAATAGAGAGTGAAGCAATTTTCCAGGCTAAGACAGCTTAGAAGGTTGGCAGAAAAGATCCATTTACCAGTGTGAGAGTGAAGTTCAGTCCAGTGCAGGTTGTGCTGTACAGATTGGATCCCATCAAACCAAGAGTAGGCTTTGGGGGTGACTGAATCAGTGGCAGCACTGGTGATTTCTGGACTGTTCAGTCCACAAAACATAAGCAGGTCAACAATTGGCTAGACGGAGATTACAAGGGTCTCTTTGCTGAAATCAAGAGTGGGAATCTCTGACATTGCCTATACTTGGATTTAGGTCTGAGATCTGGTCTCAGTCTCAGGATGAGGAGAAGCACTAGCACACCAGACCTTGCAGCCATAGGGGAACTGGGACCCTGGTCACAGTTCTAGAATGGGAAAGAGTGCTTCTGGTCACTCATACCCAATGCACAGCACAGGAGAGCAATAAATACACCTCTGCCTAGATCATACAAATTTGGAAGAACCAAAATCTTACAAGTCCCTAGAATTATGTCTGAAAATAGCTGCACTAAAAAAAAAAAATCTGAAGCTTAAGATGGTACCTTTCATTCCAGAAGCAGAGCCCTGCTTTAGCATAGAGTTGAAAGTGAAGAAATAGGTTGGAAAATGAGCAAACAGTATAAAAGGATCCTGATTATAAAAAGTTACTATGATGACAAGGAATATCAAAAGACAAACTCAGAAGACAACAGTCAAAACTCCTACAGCCAAAGCTTCAAAGAAAAATATGAATTGACCCATGGAAGAACTCAAAAATGATCTTAAAATCAAGTAAGAGAGACAGAAGAAAAATTAGGAAAAGAGTGATGCAAGAAAATCATGAAAAAAATGATTCAATAGCTTGGTAAAGGAGGCACAAAAGGTACTGAAGAACACAACACCTTAAAAAACAGAATTGGTCAAAAGGTAAAAAAAGTACAAAAATCCAAAGGAAAAAAAAGAATGCCTTGAATAGGAGAATTGGTCAAATGGAAAACAATATACAAAAATTCACTGAAGAGAAGTCCTTTAAAATCAAAATTGGCCAAATGGAAAAAGACAATTCCTTAGAAATTAGAATGGGGAGGGGGGAATGGAGCCAAGATGGTGGAGAAAAGCAGTGACTTGCTTGTGCTCTCCATCAAAACTCTCCAAATACCTGTAGAAAATGGGTCTAAACAAATTCTAAAGCAGCAGAACCCACAATAAGACAGAGTGAAACAAATTTCCAGCCCAAGACAACCTGGATGGTTGATCAGAAAGGTATATCATGCTGGGCGGGGAGAGGAATGAAGCTCAGCGTGGGTGCACAGGCATAACAGACCTCAGCAAACCTGCAGCAGGCCTCAGAGGTCTTAATCATGGGCAGCTGTGGCAGTTTCCAGACTTCTCAGCCTACAAATGCCAAAGACAACTTAGAAAGTCTCTAGGAAAAGTCTGTGACCACGGTGATAGAGAAGCTCTGTCCCAGCCCCAGTCCCCAACTATCTGAAAACCATGATGAAAAAGAGAACCTAGATATCATCTTTCAAGAAATCATCAAGGAAAACTGCCCTGATATTTTAGAACCAGAGGGCAAAATAGAAATTGAAAGAATCCTCCAATAACCTCCTGAAAGAGATCTCCAAAGGAAAAGTCTTAGGAATATTGTAGCCAAATTCCAGAGTTCCCAGGTCAAGGAGAAAATATTACAGGCAGCCAGAAAGAAACAATTCAAGTATTGTGGAAACACAATCAGGATAACACAAGATTTAGCAGTTTCTACATTAAGGGACCAGAGGGCATGAAATATAGTATTCTGGAGGGCAAAGGAGTTAGGATTACAACCAAGAATCACCTACCCAGCAAAACTGAGAAAATTCTTCAGGGGAAAATGGCCATTCAGTGAAGCAGAGAACTTTCAAGCATTCTTGCTGAAAAGATTAGAGCTGAACAGAAAATTTGACTTTCAAATATAAGACTCAAGCAGAACATGAAGAGGTAAACAGGAAAGAGAAATCATAAGAGACTTATTAAGCTTGAAGAGTTTATATTCCTGCATGGAAAGATGATATTTGTAACTCATGAGACCTTTGTCAGTATTAGGGTAGATGGAGAGAAAAAATTATATTTATGTATAGATAGATAGATAGATAGATAGATAGATAGATAGATAGATAGATAGAGGGCATAAGGTGAGTTGAAGATGAAGGGGTGATATCTGGAGAATAAAATTAAAGGGTGGGAGAAAACTATATTGGGAAAAGGAGAAAGGGAGAGGTAGAATGGGGTAAATTATCTCACATAAATCAGAGAAGAAAAGGCTTTTATGGTGGAGGAGAAGTAGGGGAATGTGAGAGGGAATGAGTGGATCTTATTCTCCTAAGATTTGGCTTAAGAAGGGAGCAAAATAAACACTCAATTGAATATGGAAATCTATCTTACCCTACAGGAAAATGGGGGGGGGAGGGGACAAGGGAGCAGGAGGAGGGTAGAGGGAAGGGCAGATTGGGGGAGGGTAATCAGAAGCAAACACTTCTAAGGAGGGACAGGGTCAAAAAAAAGAATAGAGTAAATGGAGGCAGGATAGGATTAAGGGAAATATACTTAGTTTTTCATAACATGACTACTATGGAAGTGTTTTGCATGACTACACATGTATAACCTGTATCAAGCTGCTTGCCTTCTTAATAAGGGTGAGTGGGGATGGAGGAAGGGAGAAAATTTGGAACCCAAAGTTTTAAAAACAAATGTTAAAAACATTGTTTTCACATGAAAGTGGGAAATAAGATATACAGGATATATCCTGCCCTACAGGAAAATTGAAGGGTAAGGGGATAAGAAGAGTAGGGGAGAGATAGAAGGGAGGACAGATTAGGGGAAGGAGTATTCAGAATGCATGCCATTTTGGGGTCGGGGAGGGACGAGATGGGGAGAAAATGTGGAACTTAAAATCTTATGGAAGTGAATATTGAAAACTAAAACTAAATTAATTAATTAAAAAAATGCTATGCTGTTAAGTGCATATAGATTCAGTATTGCCATTACTTCATTGTCCTTGCCACCTTTTGTCAAAATGTAGTTTCTCTGATTGTCTCTTTTAATTTCTTTTTTTATCTGCATGTACAATTCATTGATTTTATATTTCTCTTTTAATCATATAAGCATTAAGCTATATATATTTTGGATATGTATCCAACAAATCTTGGTATGTTGTCATTGTCTTTAATGAAATTATTGTTTGTTCCTAAAATTTATTATTTAGCCCTCTTTTTTTTTTAGGCCATTGGGGTTAATTGATTTGCCCAGGGTCACACAGCTCCTACATGGCAAGTGTTTGGTCTGAGGTCGTATTTGAGCTCAGGTCCTCCTGACTTTAGGGCCGGTGCTCCATCCACTGCGCCACCTAGCTACCCCATTAGCCCTCTCTTTCTTTCAGCTTATGTTAGTTTCCAATTTATTTTTATTCTATATTTCAAAGGTCTTTTATTGAACGTAATTTTAATTTCATTATTATCAGAGAAAGATGCATTTAATATTTCTGCATTTCTGCATTTTTATGAGGCTTTTATAGCCTATTATATGTTTTTTCTTTTGCTTTTTTTTTTGTGAAGGTGCCACGCACAATCGACAAATAGGTATGCTCCTTTTAATTCCCATTCAGTATTACCAAGAGATCTAGCATATCTAACTTTCTAAAATATTATTTAACTCTTTAACTTCTTTTTTATTTATTTTTGGTTGGATTTATTTAGGCCCAAGAAGAATAAATTGCCTTCTTCCTATATAGTTATTTTGCTATTTCTTCTTTTAACTTACTTATATTTACTTCTATTTTTGCTTTTCCTTTGTATGAGATTATGATGACTATCCCTGTCTTTTTTTTTTACTTTAGCTGCAGCATAATAGATTCTACTTTAGTCCCTTATTTTAACTCTGTATATGTCTTTATGTTTCCAATATATTTCTTGTAAATCAGATATTGTTAAATTCTGGTTTCTAACTCATTTTACTATCTTATTCTATTTTTTTTAGGAAGGCTTATCTCCTTTTCATTAAGTATTATGATTATTAAATATGTATTTATCTTTATCCCATTCTCTTATACTTATGGTTCATTTTTACCATTATCTCCTCAAGTCTCTTTTGCTTTTGAGCACAATTTTCCATATCTTCCCTTTAATTCTTCCCTATACCTTACTGATGTCCCGTTCTGTATATTTATTTCAGGCTTTGTTTGTAATGTTTTTAAGTCATTATCTGCTATGTTTACATCTTGATCTTCCTCAACATCCTAGTAGATTTTTATGGTCTCATTATTTTGTTGTTGTATGCTCATTTTCCTAGTCAACTTCTTGAATTTGTAATTTAGTGCTTGGCTGTACTCACCTCTGAGGAGCTGGAGCATGTGGTCTAAGGTACTGTCTTATAAAGTTCAGTTTGAGACCCTGTAAATTTTTGGTGCTTCCAAAGTGGTGTCATCCAGGAAGAGATGTGTTCTTGGCCCTCCTGGTTTGCACTCTGCAAGTTCCTGACCCAAGATTCAGTCTGTTGACTTGTATATGTTTGAATATCTCTAAACTGCTGCTGGACCCAATCATAGTTACCCCACTGAGAATATCTGTAAGTTCATAGAAATTGAACTTCTGGTTCTCTGTTGGTTTTGGTCTCCTGCTCTGCTTTATTTTACTATAGAATTATACGTGAGACTAGAGGTTAGAAGCAAGTTCCCACTCTGCTTTTGGGCTCAGAGCCACACAGATATGTTTCTAGAATATGGTTCCTTGCTCTTTACATAGGTAAGGCCCCTATATCCTTAGGACCATGACCTCTCCTCTCCTCCCAAGAACTGTGACACAGATACAGGTAATGGGTGACAAAGCTCCACATCACATCCATTTCTGCATCCAGTGCTAGGACAATGGTCTCCTGGGATCTCTTTCTGCTTACTTTTTCAGGATCCTTATTATTGTTGGCCCTGGACTGCTTTTCACCTTGCGCTATTGCCACTGCTTGCTGTCATTTCCACCTATTGTGTGACTACTACTGCTGCTGCACTGGGCTCCTGAGCAGCTTCCCTCCAACTGTCTGCAGACCTCTCTGTATCTGTCTGTCTCTGTGTCCGTCTGTCTGTCTCTCTCTGATGTGCTGGGCTAGAAAAAAATGTCATTCGATAATTTTTCTTTGCTTTCTGGATCAAAATTCTTTTTGGCACTTTATAGACTGTTGTAGAGGATATGTGTTGGAAGAGTTAGGCAAAAACGTTGGCTCTTCACCATCTTGACTTTGCCATAGAACTCCATAACTTGGGAAATATTTCAGGAACACTTTATTGTAGGAAAGGAATTTTTATTGCTACATTCTTTGACATAACTTCCCAAATACTCTCCCCCTGCCCTTGCTATGTTACATAGTACTTTCACTTAAAGAACACATGAACATAAACAAGTAAGCAAATCCATCTCAACTTGCTATTGGAATAAGCAGTAAACTGAGAGTTCACTCTTACAAGTTCTTCTTAAAAAAAGGGAAAAAATGACTTTAAACATTCATCTGGAAACAACATTGGTTTATTATAATAAACCTGAAATCTACTGTCTTAGACTAATTTTGCATATTTTGTTCTACTATTTTTTCAATATATATAAGCTTATACAAGTTTTCTCATAAACATCGGAATGTTTCATGTTACTCATTCCTCATAGATCAATGATATTCCATTTTTTCATGTTATAATTTTGTTAGCTATTTCCCAATTGATGAACATTCACTTCATTTCCAGTTTTTTTCTGTCTCTCAACTGACTATAAGTGATTTATTTCACATGAAATCTTTCTCTTAATTGGGAAAACATTACTGAATAACAAAATTGAAGATTATGTACAATTCATTATTTTCTCATGAAATTCTAAATACTTTTCTAGAACAGGTTGGAACAATTGATTATCAATGTATCATTATGTCTGTCTTTTCATAATATCTCCAAAATAGATTATTTCCATTTTAACATATTTTTCATCATTATAAATTTGAGATCTAGGACTGTTTTTAATTTTCAATTTATCTTATTATTAGTGAATTAAAACATTTTAATGTTCTTGATAGTTTCCATGTTTTCATTTGAAAAGTGTTCATTTGCATCCTTTTGCCACTTATTTGTTAGGGAATTATAATTATGATTTTCTGTCAATTATCAAATCTAATTATATATATTTATATGTGTATATGTGTATATGCACACACACCTAAGCAAAGAAGGTTGATGTGAAGATTTTTATTGGTCTTATTTTTTCTTTTTATTTTAACTTACTTAGTTTTGTAGTTGGAAAAAAAAAAACCTTTAAATTTTGCACATTTTCATTCTATGTTTTCATATATCCATTGTGTGTTTACTCATTTCACCCCTAAATATAATTGTGAAAAGTATGACCTTCTATTCTCCTCTATTTTTATGTTATCTTTTTTAAGCATTTGGAATTTGATGTGTATAAAGTATAAGAAAGTCTAAATCTATTTTGCATGAAATTGTTCATTTAAAAAAAATCAGAAATTGAAACTTCAACTTCACTCCTGCTGTTTGTATTATTTTAAGAAACCTCTTGTGGGTTTTATTTACTCCTAGATTGTGATTATTTATAACAGAGCTGTCAAACATGTAGCCTGGAGGCCCATTGCAAACCACAACCTTTCCCAAGAAAGGCCCAAAGCAGACTAAAGTATAATTGGAGGATATTTAGAAAAATATATTAAAATATAATAAACTATGATGAACATTATTATGTTGTTTCCTAAGTCTGTATGTACCCCATAGGAATTTTTTTCATTTTAAAAGCCCCTATTTCTATTTCAGTTGGATTTCAACAATTTAGACCATTTCATTACATAGTTTCTATTTTTAACAAATGTCAAATTGTTTTCATAATAATTGCTTTATAATATTACTTAGTATTTCCTAAATCCAGGTCTCCTTTATGCAACATTTTTTCCATTACTTCCTTTGAAATCCTTTACTTATTTACTGTTCAATATGATAAAAAATTGCTTACATCAATAAAATGTTCCTTTGGATCAGAAGAACACTAAATTGATAGGTTATTTTTGTAGTCTTGACATTTTTATTATATTGGCACTATATTGATACAACCTAGGCATGAACACTGATAATTTCTCCATTTATTTAATCTTATTTAAAAGAAACCTTCTTTCATTGAATGTATTAATGTTATAAGAATCTCAGTCTCTCTGTCTGTCTCCACCTCTGTCTCTGTCTCTCAGATAATTTCCCCAATTTTCAGACTCACTGAACTTATGTCTTACTATTTAGATATCTGGGTTTTTAAGATATTGTTGTTGCTTAATACTCTGTATTTTCCATTTTCTTTTGCGCTTGCAAACATAATTGTGAAAGGAGGTTTTTACTCATTTGGTTTACATGATCTTCTATTTAATCATCTATTCTTTCTCCATTTCTGAGGTCATAGCTCTAAGTCTAAAACTTCGGACTTGGCCAGCCATAATTGATACTCTTTCTTCTTATTTGTCCATGTTTCTTTCATGAGCAGCAGCTTAGAAGAGGGAAGGAATAGTGACTCTCGTGTCTATGACCCTGAGTTTTAAATCTATTTGGATGACTATATTTGTGTGGCCTGGGACAAAGGATTTACACTGTCAAAGACACAGTTTCCTCATTGGTTGAATGAGGAGCTTGATCCAGATCAGTGCCTCCTCCTTTTTTTCCCTTTTGAAAGGGAAGGCCATGCAGTCCTTCTCAAAAGAATGTTTTGTTTTGTTTTAAGACATAACATAAAATAAAAAGGAATTCCAAAGGAAATTGAAAGAATAGAAATAGAATGAGGAGACAAAACACAATAATCATATTGAAATAGTAATTAGCATAATCCCTGACACATGATAAACATTTAACAAATGCTTATTTACTGACTGAAATACAGTTATTAAAAATAAATCCAGGAACTTTATACTAACAACTCCAGGTGTAAGGGTCTCTAAGCTACCTTCATGTTCCTTGTCTATGTTTTCTGATTCTTTGATCCTCTAAGTACATCAGATTAGCCTAGTCAAAATCATCAGGATGGAATCCATGCTTACCAAAGAGATTTTAGCCAAGCCTATCATCACTCGCATTTGTGAGGAGGAGGAACAAAATTAAAAGGTGAATCTTTTCAGGTACTACAGGTTTCCATTGGAGATAGGGACAAGTGAATTTGGCAGTACTTTGAATGCTGTTAGAATCTGCAACACAGCAGGGTAAGTAATCTGATATTGGAAATTGTGATACCCACAGTGAAGACATTTTTCAGATACCTTTCTGGCCAATGACTGAATAAATAAATTATAAAGGTGATTTTAAAGAAAGACTTGAAAAATTAATGGAGGTTTAAATGATCAAACTTGATGAGATCCATTATACAACTATGTAATTCCTATCAGTTCCAAAGAACTTTCTGCTTTCCTACACATAATTCTGGAAAGATTTTTGTCACAATACCATATCAGCAAGTTATTAATCAAGATAAATACATATGAAAATATCACAAAATTGGACAGGATAGTACCAACATTGAAAATAAACTTACATGCTTTCATTTATTGTTTCTCTTATAGCAGGATCATCGCGATTGCGTGGTACTCTAAGGAAAAAGGGTAGCAAACTTAGCCAAGGTACTGTACTATTTACTTCCTGCATGATCATGAACAAGCTCTCTTCTTTTTATGATCCTCAGTTTCCTCATCCATAAAGTGATGGCATGGAATTAGTTGAATTCAGGGAAATTTTGTAGTTTTAAGTTCAATAGTTCAATGTCATGAAGAAAATATAATAGTAATAATAATAATAATAATAAACAGTTCTCATTTCTATGGTTCCTGAAGATTTACAGAGGTGTTTTTTTTTCCTCCTTAAAGCAATGCTGTGAGCTAGATATGGTATTTTCATCTGCATTCTACAGTCAAGGAAATCGAAATTTAGAGAGTCAGTAATAATGCTTAGGTGGCCAGTCATTAAAGCATTGGGATTTGAACTTAGGTTTGCTTGTCTGAGTTACATACACAATATATCAGGGATTCATAATTATTTCTTTTGGGGAGGGGGGAGACATCCTCTGACATTAATAACAATCCTTTTAGAAATTTGTCTGAGGCTCAGAAAGTATAAGACATATTCATAGTCATCTAAAAACTAAATGTCAAAGAAAGAATTTGAAGTAAGGCCTTGGTTAATGCACATCTAGAACTCTTTCCACTTAATGGCAGCAGCTCAATCAGAGTTGTATTTAGGGATTTTTGTAATGAGGAAAGTATCACATACTAGAAAAACAATTGGCATGGAGGGAACTGTAAAGAATATGTGAGGTTGACCAACATCTTGTGGTGAAAGGAAAGAGACCCTAGGACATCAGCATGATAGAGGAAGGGATTGGATAGGTTGGCATGGGAAAAGAACTCACCCCCACCTATTGTCTTGTAGCTTCTTTATTTTAAATTTTATTGAAAACTATGGGGAAATCTTCATTTTGATATCTCAGAAGGATTAAAAGTATTATCATTGACCTGTGAACAGAGAGCCCAAATTCAACACCCTTTAAATGTGTAACCATGGCATAAACTTCTACTCACTCTACTCTAGTGATGGCTCTGCTTCTGACTCCAAGTCCAATGTTGTTTTCACTGTTGCATAATGTCTGCATCAGGGGACCTCACAAATTCAATCTTGGGTTCAAAATAAAGTTGGTGATAAGGAGTCATGGAGCCCATGAATACCAGGCAAACAATAGATAGTAGAGCAGACACCAGGTAAATCATTGTTACAGCAAATACAAGGCACTAGGAGTAAGAAACATGACCTACACATAAAAATGATATCATAAGTAAACTTGAAAAACATGAAGATGTTACCAATCAAATTTATGGATAAGAAAATAATTCATGTATAAACAAGAGAGAGCATTGTGGGATGTATAAAGGATAATTTTGATTACATCAATATTTTAAAGTTTTATACAGATTAAACAAACTTAGCCAAGATTAGAAGAAAAGCAAAAAAAATGGGGAGAATTTTATAGACAGCTTTTTCAGATAAAAACCTCATATTTCAAATATAGAGTGTCAAATTTATAAGAATATGAGTCACTCCTCAATTGATAAATGGTCAGAAGCTAATAATAGGCCATTTTTGGAAAAAAAAAGTCAAAGCTATATAGAATCTTGTGAAAAAATGCTCACAATCACTATATGTTAGAGTAATGCAAATAAAAAACAACTTTCAGGTACCATCTTAAATCTATCAGATTGGCTAAAATGATAGTAAGGAAAAATGACAGAATTTGGAGGGGATACAGAAAAACTAGGGCACAAAAATGCTGTTGTTTGAACTATGGACTGATCTAACCATTTTGGAGAACAATCTGAAATTACTCCCAAGAGTTATAAAACTGAATATACCCTTTAACCATGGAATATCATTAAGTCTGTTTTCTGAGGTGATGAAGGAAAAAAAAAGGAGAAGAACCTCCATGTTCTAAAATATTTATAGCAGCTCTCTTTGTGGCAGAAAAGAACTGGAAATGGAAGGGATTCCCATCAATTGGGGGATGGCTGAATAAGAGTTGTAGTGTATGATTGTGATGGAATATTACTGTTCTGTAAGAGCAGGTTGATTTTAAAAAAATACAAGGAAAGTCTTGCATGAAATGACAAAGAATGAAATGAGCAGAGCCAAGAGAACATTGTATACAGTAACAGCAAAGAGTAACTGTGAATGACTAAGCTATTTTGAGTAATATGAAAATTTAAATCAAGTATAAAGGACTTATGAAGGCAAATTCTGTCTAGCCCCAGAGAAAAAACTGATTTATGGAAGTATGTATTATATGGTTTCACTCGTATGGCTGTGTCAAGTACTGGCCTTCTCTAGTGCAGGGTTGGGAGGGAGGATCAGCTTAGAACTCAAAATGTATCCAAAATAAATAAATTAAATAAATATTAAAAAATGAAAAACATATTGAGGTTTTGTGGGAAGATATAGACAAGACTCTCATGGGATTAGTAAAAATGGAGGAACTTCAATGTGTACCATTGGAGGAAATACCCACATCAATGAAATTATCACTCCATTGAAGGACTGGCATAGAAATAGTGGTTAGTAGGTGATGGTAGGTAGATAAGTAGGTAGGTAGATAGGTAGGTAGGTAGGTAAGTAATAGTGATTATAGTAGCAGAAGCAGTAGCAGCAGGCAGCAAACAGAACCTAATCAGATTTTCATAAATCCTCAGCAGACTCAGAGAAATGAAGACAAGGTTCCACAGAATTAAGTCTTCCTTTCTGAAACTTTCTTATAATTTGGGAGTTGACAGGAAGAGATAGCATATGAGCATATACATTGTGAATATATATATATACATATATATATATATGAGTGTGTGTGTATGCACACATACAATGTAAATGTGAATAAACACATATGAATATATGCAAATACACATTTATGTATGTATTGGAGAAGTCTATATATATATACACACATATATAGTGAGAGAGAAGTGATATAAATGTATATTCATATATATATCAATTTACATATGTATAATATGTACAATTTACATATATATTATATACATATAGCACACATGTATTTATGTCAGAAATTGATAACCCTCTCCCTCAAAAGCATAAAATATACAGGAAGCATGTGCAATTTTCCTGAAGATAATTCAACCTTTTTGGAAGCTTCTTCTGTATACACTATGGGGAATTATGGGAATATTTGGCTTTCAGGAGCTCATGGACTCAGAATAGAACGTGAGCCACTCAGAAAAGTTTAGATTCTTTACTTTTTACCCTTAGTATTGTGCATGCTGCTGGAGAAAAGCCAAGTGAGTCTGTGGAATGCACAATTGTTTCTCTGACCAGTCATGCTATCTGTTTTGATCATACTTTTGATGTTGAAAATAAATAAGCCAAATCCATTTGTTTCTTTCATCTCTTTCTTGATTTCTAACTATTCTATTTCTGAGCTGTCTTGAATGCGAATTAATTTTGACTGTGCATGCCCATGGACTGGTGAGAGAATGTCTTCATGCATGAAATTTCTGCTATTTTACAGAGAGTCTTAACATTATTGCTTCTTAAAGTTCTTCGGGGAGCTTGAGGCTTTGAGGGAAAGGATAGAGGGCAACAGAGCATACACAGGACTTCAATCAAGCAGGGATTCAGACCCTGTACTTATTTTTTTAATAGAGGAGAGAAGAAAGAAGAGGATACAATTGTTACTTTTGTCTGGACTGACTAAAAGGGTCTCCTCTTTTAGTTTACCCTGCCATTCAAGATTATGTCTTAGTAAAAATTAGTCTACAGAGATAGAAGAATACATTTTCTCAAGTTATAGGACCACTTGGTGCTAAAAGTTTGGTGTATGAGTTATGTATTTTCTTTTCCTTAAGATGGAAAGATTATTCTACATAGTAAGGAAAGGTTATTGAAAGAAATTCAAGAAATAAAAACATAGAATATTTACTTTTAACTTTTCAAAGTATTTTCACAAACATAATTTTATTTAATCTACTAACACTATGAAATGGGTTAGTTATATCAAGGATTATTAGTCCCATTTCACAAATAAGCAAACACAAATAGCCTTTCTAAAAAGCTAGATTAACCCCTCACTTCACTTCTCCTTTAGGAAATCTTCATCTTTCTTTAAGGCTCAAATTAGACACCCCCCTTAGCCTGATCCATTAAGTTTCTAGAGTTCTCCCCATCCTCAAGTTGCCTAGGTCTGTGCATTTTTTGTGTAGTAGTAGTCATCATTGCTGTAGTATTGTGTGTGTGTGTGTGTGTGTATCTTTAAGACTTGCAAAGTGTTTTAAAAAATGGTAACTTATTTTATCAACACAGCAACCTTGAAAGTTAGATTTTATTGTTAGTCCTACTTTACAGATCAGGAAACTGAGACAAATGGATGATAAGTGACTGCATCAAAGTCACAAAGCTAGTAAATATCTGAAGTGAGATTTTAACTTGTGTCTTCCTGACTCCAGATCCAGTACTCTATCCATGACAGAATGAAGTGTGTGAAATGCAAACTCCTTGAGAGAAGGAACTGCTTTTCATTTCAGTCCTTACATCCTCAGGATCCGGTAGAGTGTCTTGTACATATAACATATTTAACAAATGCTTGCTGAATTGGAATCTGAAGAAGGGTAAATGGCTTGCTTGAGATCTCATATAGTAGTTGGCTCCTCACGAGTTTATTTTAGGGAAAGTTCTTTGTAAATTCCAAAGTGTTAAATTAAGATATCTTCTCCTATCTCTCTTCACTCGCCAGACCTCATCTTCTCTACAATAGCCTTGCCCCTGATTGGGTACTTGTATCCTATTCCAGCTCACATTTTTGTGTTCTCTTACCCCATTTAGAATTTAAACTCCTTGAGAACAAGGACAGTCTTATTTACTTCTGTTTGCATTCTCAGGGTTTAGAACAGTTACTGGCATAGAATAATAAATGCTCTTTATCTATCATCTTTCTATCTATTCATCTATCTTGTTATTTTACTTCTAATTTTCTTTTTGGTTCTCCTCCTCATTCTCCTATTTCAGCTCTTCATTATCAGCAACACTATTTATCACTAGTATACCTAAAAGTAAAACTCACTCATCACTGAGCTCCCAATTTTGGGTAGTCTTCTATATAGATTTATACTGTGTATGTCAGGAAGCTGCAAAAATTACACACTTTCATGGTTGATTTGCTGATACCCACTCTCAAGAATCTCTTGAATGTTATATAAAATGCAGGGGTTTCATAGAGCTGGAAATTGGACTTTAGAGTTCATCCTGCAGTAACCCATCATAACTTCTTGGAATACTGAAGTCAGAAGGGTCCTTAGAAGTAATCTAATAGGTTTTCACATTTTACAAATAGGTAAACTCAGCTCCACAGAGCTTAAGAAGTTTGCCTAAGGTCACAAAGGAAGCTGTAAGCAGAATCAGAACTTAAAAAAATTATGTTCTGTGATATGTCTCTTCCAAATTATACACACGGAACATAGATATACCTAATTGAAATCTACTTGATTTAAATATACTTGAGACATACGATGACTATTTTCTCACTGATTGTGAATAGATTCAGAAGATATTAAAGTCCACTCTTGAAACTGGCTACACATTCACTTTTAGTAGAGTTCAATATAGAATATATATATATATATATATTTTTAGGCTATGGAAAATGTGATCCAATGTATATAATAATTTCAAAAGCCATGAAGCATCAATTACCTACCCTAAGAATCTTTTCATAATTTTATGATGAAAATGTATCTTTCAGTGATGAACAAAGATGAAATTGGTTAAAATGGAATCATTAATGCTAGCATTTAGGATGATCTGTATTGGTGCCATGATGAATGATAGGAAATTAGATTATGAATGTGAAATTAACTCTTTTTGCATTCACATGTATTAAACATGTATTTCACAAATTGGGGAAAAAAAGGTATTGAAAAGGAGGAATGTAGGAAGCTATGGGGAATCTTAAAACTAAGGGAGTTATCCAAATACACCCACAATTACAGTAATTAAGCTAGGCTATGATTGCATAGAACAATCTGAAGCAGGCCTTTGGACATTATCCAAGAATACTGGCAAATGTTGACAGCCAAAGCACACTTTGGAACCTGAATTATCCCTCTTGGTTTTCAGGTTTCTTCAGATTCATCAGAACTTCAGAAATTTTCACCTCTTCTTATGTCATGTAAAAGCAGTTTTCAAATGATGGGCCAATTTTTTTTTCTCCTTTAAATTTCCAAAGACTAAGGGACTGACTCTGGAAATGCATATTTTAGACTAATTTCCCTTTTACCAATGTAATGGCTACAACTTATTCCCCCTTTCATTTACATAATGTATCTTGAATTTTTCTGTAAAAATGTTTAAGATCATTTTTCCCACCCAGGACATGAGATACATTCATTATAATGAACTAGCATATAAGCACACAGTGTATCCCTCGGCATTAAAAGTACAGTCATCATTTACCTTTTCGTTTCCTCTTTTCTCAAAGGAGTAATTAAGAATGCTAGCTGAACACACCAAAGCTCCCATTTTTCTATATGGAATAGGCACCATTTAACATTTAAGTATAAAATGATATTTTATGTAGAGTATATCCAAAATTTGTATTAACTAATTTTATTTATATCTGCCTATTTTCTATTGTTTATATTGCCTAGAATAAGACATGAGTTTGAGCAAATAACCTGTAGTCTGTCTATCAATATGTATACTTTTGGCAGGTACCAATGGGCAAGGTACTAGGCTTGGAATTTAATTGGAAAATGAACTCAGGCCAAATTTTATTTGCATAATTTTATAGTGTATTTAATGAACTCAAAATTATTATCTCTTCAACACAAATATCTTCCTAGGAATGCTATTTACTTGTGAATCATGGAACAGCATGATACTAAAAGAATAAAAATTTCAGGTACCTGAAGGACAATGGAAAGACTCCTGGTGGGCAAATACAGGCTAACATATTTTTACTAATGCTGAATTGAACAAAAAAAAGTGAAATGATATATTATCAAGGACATCTATGACTAGAATAAAATATGGAATAGCAATAGACATATAATGAATTTAAGATCATTATTTCATACATATAAATGCACATGTATATGTAAATGAACATATGTATACATAAGTACATATAAGAGAGATATAGATAGATGTCTGTGTAATCATAAAAATATGCAACATAAGTGGGTCTATTGACAAAAGTTAGTACCTATTTTCAATAGGATATATAAGGACCTGCTTCCAGGTGGCCTATAAAATAAGATGTTAGTTAGAATTTCAGAGATAGAATTTAGATTGGTCCATTATATGGTAGATATAGTATAACAGCATGTTCATTGAAATGTGGGACAACCAAAGATACAGGTCTAAATGTGGGGTTACAGTGTCCTTCCCAGCATGAATGTCACAGTTACATTTTAGGAACTTCAAGTGTCCCGTTACATTCATCTCCACTTACATAATCTGGGGATATCAGTATCTGAGACCATCTCTAATTCTTCCACCAAGCTATAATAATAAGACTTCCCTATAAACAATAAAGACCATAATTTTTAAAGAAAGAAAAAGTTTATTCATATATTAAAGAAAGAAATTAGAACTCAACAAGAATGCCAAGGAAATTTCAATGCTTCTTGATGGAACCACCCTCCTGGGAGTATCTGGACACATAAGTCCTTGTCCAACACATGAGTTCCCACCCCACCCCACCCCAAAAAAAACAAGCTTCATAAGACCAAAAGGAGTAAGCTATGACTGTACTGTTGTTCTTTGGTAGAGGGGGAATCTGAAAGACTTCAGTGACAGTATGAGTCTACTGTGATATTGCAGGGAAAAACAATATAATGGACTTTTGAACCACAGTAAGAAATGTATAGTGTCTAGGACTAGAGAAGTGATTGTTCTGCTGTACTCTTTTTTGGTCAGTCTGCATCTGGAATGTGGTCTTCAATTCTCAGAACCACAGATGCTGCCTATTGATAAGCTAGAGAACATTTAAAGATCAGGATGGTGCAAAGTTTCTTTGCCGGTGTCGGGATACTTACCTTGCAGAAGAGAGAAAGGACTTCGTAAGAGTTGCTGTTCTTGATTTTCAGTTATTTCAATTGTCTGATTCTTTATGACCCCATTTGGGGTTTTCTTGGAAGATACTGGAATGTTTTGCCTTTTCCTTCTCCAGCTCATTTTACAGATGAGGAGACTGAGGAAAACAGGGTTCAGTGACTTTCCCAAGGTCACAAAGCTAGTAAGCACCTGAGGTCAGATTTGAATTCAGGTCTTCTTGCCTCCAGCCCAGCATTCTATCTACTGTGCCAGTTAGTTTTCTTGCAATACTTGAAAGGCTGCCAAAGGAAAGAAAGAATAGCTATATTCAGCTTGGCCCCAAAGGAAATAATTAGAAGCAAAGGGTGGAAGTTACAAAGTACATCATTTAGTGCTCAAGTGAGGAAAAGCTTTCTAACAACCAGGGCTAGCCAACAGTGGAATGATCTGCCTTGGAAGACAGCAGATTTAGTTCTCACTGCAGTTCATCAATAAAATGTTGGATGGCCACATCTTGTGTATGCTCTGGAGGCAATTCTTGTTCACATGAGGTTTGGACCTGATGGTTTTTGTGTTACTCTAATATTTGATAATTCTGCAGAATATAAATTAAGGTTCAGTGAAATCAGCAATGTAGTTCAAATTCACACAATAAAATGGAAGAGCTGGAATTTCAACCAGGTCCTCTGATTGCAGCTCCAATGCTCCTTCTCTATTCTGCTCTCCAGGTTTATCTTGCTGTTCAATTAAATTAAATGTAAAAACAACAGTGAGAAAATGTATTATGTTCCTATGATGAGCAAAGAATACTAGGCATTGAAGAAATACACGTTTAAAACAATATCCTCAAGGAGTTTCCAACCTAGTAGGTGGGTTGTGATGATGTGTCATGGACATATTTAAGTGTGATAAAATGTAAGGTATGACAGAGGCCAAAGAGTGTTCTAGGCAAAAAGTTCCAAGAAATGGAGAATGAAGAAACACTTTGAGGAAGAAGCAGGAGAATTTTCACTGTTTTATGGTTTATCAGCAACTTAACTGGGCCTTGAAAGAAGAGGATGAATTCAACAAGTAGAGATACTAGCATAGTGTATTTTTGGAATGAGGAATTAACTGTGGGAATGCATACTTTCAGGAGAAGACAAGACAAGGTTGGGGAATACTTGAAAGTAGTTTGAGTGTAACTGGAAGGCATGAATAACAGCAATGAGACATTAAAAAATGAAAAAAAAAGTAGATGGGAATTGGATTTTTACAGGGTCTTAAATGACAAGTTGTTTTTTTTTTTTTATATCTTATCCTGTGGGAAATAAAGAGCCATTGAATGTTTTTTAATACTATAGTGACATGGCCAAATCTATGGGTTTGGAAGATTGTTCTGACAGTGAATGGGATAATGAATTGGGGTGGAGAGAAACCACAGATGGACAGATCCATCAAAAGATTATTCCTAACTTTCTCACTTTGCAGAATTTGGGGGACTATGCATGTGAAATGTTTGATATAGTCCGACTCAGATGACGTGTTGGTTAGTTTGTCTAAAATGTTTTTTCTCCAACTTTTATTATTCATTACAAGGAGATATATTTCTGGGTAGATGGAGGAGAAAGCAAATTTTTTGAAATGGAGGTAATGTAAAAACAAAAGACATCAATACAATTTTGAAATTTAGGACAAAAATATGTCTACTCAAAGAAACACAGTCTATCATCACAGAATAGTAAAAGAACTTCTATTGGGCGTTAACCAATGTGACCTGCTCTAAATAGCATCAAAAGTAAATCTAGGAGAAGTAGAATGGATACCAACGTTACTTCAGCCTTACACTAGGCTATTCTAAGAATTGCAGCCACAGCATACCAGGAAACAGTACCCAGGAAAACTATTAGGCAGAAAATGCTGCCTTGGCTCCTTTTCTAGAATGAAACTAGAAATAAAAGTTTGCAGAATTCAATTTGATTGCATGAAGATAATGGAGTGTCAGGCCTACTCAAAAGAGGAAGCAGCACATGGGGCATTTGGAATGAAATTGAATGAATCGTTGAAAGAAACAAACAAAAATAATGGCCACTCCTGATCTCCTTTTCTTCCTTGATTTTAGAAAAATAGCAAATGATCAACACCAAGACTAAACAGGAAAGAAGATAGTGCAGAAGGAAAAAACAAAACAAAACAGATAAGAAATCATTTTGATGGACTTTCATTATGCTGCATTGGGGTACATTTTTCCCTTGACATTTCCAGTGCTTTGCACATGAAAACTTGTAGTTAGTTTTATGAGAATTCTCTCTCTTTCTGTCTCTCTATCTCTATGTCTATCTGTCTGTGTCTTATCTCTGTCTCTGTCTCTCTGCTTCTCTGTCTCTGTGTCTGTCTCTGTCTGTCTGTCTGTCTGTCTGTCTCTCTCTCTCTCTCTCTTTCTCTCTCTCACTTCTTAGATTTTAGTTCATATAGTTTAGTTCATATAGTTTCATGTTAGGAGTTTCCATACTGGCCTTCTACATTTGTTATTATCTGTTTTAGAGGAAGGGATTGGCATGTCTGATTGTGTGAGTTTTAAAAGGTCAAAAGGTGATCTGTGGTGTCCAGAGTCTGGGTCTTACAGCTAGCACACTTGATAATCCAAGGGATAAGAAATGATTTTCAGTTATGATCTTCTGGACACAGGCCAGCCTAAGCTGAAGTGAAGACTCACTGGGGAGTCAGGTCACATCTGCACACGAACTTGGTGGAACCAATGTTGTGTAGCAACTGAGTAAGGAAGTCCAACAGTTCAAAGGGCTGTTTGCTCAGCTGGTGGGAGACAACATGGAAGTCAGCAACTCTGAACTTACAAACATCTTGAATAAGGTGGTGATTCAAAACCTTGGTCTGAAGAATGATGTTTTGGCATCAACACCCATTGGAGCATGATGGCTGTCATGGATGTATCCTTGAAGCAGCTTGCAGGAGTGAGGGGGGAAGCTTTGAGAGGCACATCCTTGAAGGCATGAGCTCTAGGCACATGTGATTGGGGGAAAGGGATTTAAGGGGCATGACCTGAGGAGGGATTGTCTCTCTCTCTCTCTCTCTCTCTCTCTCTCTCTCTCTCTTTCTCTCTCTCTCTCACACACACACACGCACACACACACACAACCAGTATAAAAGAGGTGACCAAGAATTCTAAAGGTACATACATAGTCTACCTGAATCTGGAAAAGTACCAGAGATGGAGAGAAGAGAGAGGGAAAGAGGGAGAGGAAGAGAGAGGGAGATGGAAAAAGAAGGAGAGAAAGAGAACATATAGGTGGTAGATGGATAGAAAGAGAGAGAAATAGAAATATGGATATGGATGTGGATAGATATAGAAATAGATGATATATATTTGGTAGAGATAGAGATGATATAGTTACACAGATATGGAATAAATTGGTATAGATATAAGTACAGATAAAATTTAAAATGGAATTTTTATAGGCAGTAATTTAATTCACTGGGGGAAAAAACTAGACTATAAGTCAGAAGACCTTTTCATTAAATATGAGGGTCTCAGTAATTTTTTTAAACTCTCTTTAACTTTCCCTCTCTAAAAAAAGAGATAATATTTACTGTCCTTGCTTCAAATGTTTGTGAGGATCAAGTAAGATTCTATATGTGGACACGATTTTAAAAATGAGTTCCAATATGATACATTAATACTATTATCATTCAATCAATAATATATATTTACAAACATTTGCTGAGTACCAACTATGTGCAAAACACTGTGCCAGACTTTGGGGATATAAGACAGAAAAAAAGCCCCTGGCCTTCAAGACCTTACATTCTGTTAAACTGGAAATTGTGAAACAAATGTTAGGTCCTAAAAAAGAAAGTGAAACATTCATAGCTGGACTGAAGTAAGAGGAAATTTATATAGGTTGGTACTGACCAGAATGTTTTACTATTTTAAGTGTTTAATTGTAACAAAGTAGAACACTCTTGGTACATCTAAGAGTTAACCAAAGGAGGATTACATAGCTATAACATGGAAGGACATGCAGGGCAGAGAGAATATATTCATTAGGAACATTACTGATTCAGCTGAGCTCAATTTTTTTGCTTTTAGACTGTTTGAAGCCTAAAGCCTGAGAGAGAGCTGTAGCCCCTTATGTCTTGGCTGTTTTCATTGTGGTTATTGTTGTTTTGTTTTCTATTCAGGTACCACAGAATCCTTGACAACACTGGCCTTTAGTAGATGGAAGCAATTTCAATGTTTTTCAAGGAAAATCTTTCCTAATTTGCCTATGTAAATATCTTAGGATAATGATCCTTCCACATTGATATAGGTCTGTAGCCTAATACAGAAATAAATTGTCTATCTGGAATGTAATGGACAAAGACTATTTGAGACATCTGGTGGTTACATGCCCCACCCTGTAACCCCGAAGTTAGTTGGTACGTTTATGCAATCATAGAGGTTATGCAGACCCGGAGCATGGTGGAGGATTGTTCAGTCTATCAAGGAGTTCCTGACATTTGAGGATTCAGATGTGGAGAGATATAATGTGAGTAAAGGTAAGGGGCATCTGTATTTTACCTCTTCCCTAAACTCCTAAATCAAATGCTTAGTTTTATCTAGTAAATGAAATAATTAGAGGCCTTGAGGACTTAACAGCAGACTTATCTTGTAACAGTAAAGGGAGAACTGTAGCTACTATCAGTGTCCCTTTGGACTCATACTAGTATGTACATGAGTAGATTTCATCATTGCTGTCCTCAACAACAACAATACTAACAACAATAATGAAATTCTCAATTAAAACAACAATCTTCAGTCTCATAGTTAGAAAGGGAACCAACTCTCAAAATGCACCAAGTCAGAGTTTTCTGGTACTACAAAACTGAAATACTTGAAGGCTGCTACAGTACTGACTGTTATTAATAATCTAAGGACCACATTAAATAAGTCTGGCAATCAAAAGAAAGTGTGTCACTATATGATGAAATATTTTTGTCCACTCTAGATAATAAAGTTTAACAAGAAATGACAGAGAGTGAGGGTAAAAAGGGAAGAAGAGGACAATTTGATGTCTATTAATGGCAAGAGTACTCACCTGGTCGAAACTGAAGAAATTTTAATCATCTTCACATGCCTAAAATGTTACATACTCCACCTCCTTGAAGGACTTATGATATTATAAATATGGGATGACATTGTATAGAAGTAAAGAACAATGAATGGAGAGCTAGTGTATTTTGGTTCCAGTTCTGTCTCTGTCATTTACTAGCTATGTAATCTGGTTGCTAATTGCAAAGCGTAGTATGGTATTATGTATGGTATTTGTATTTAAATGAGTTGAATTGTTATTTCAACAACAAATAGTTGTCATTAGTGTCCCAAATTCATATTATTTGAAAATTCCTTCTTTCCATTTCTACTTTGCCCTCTGGTTCTAAAATATCAGGGCAGTTTTCCTTGATAAGTTCTTGAAAGATGATGTCTAGGCTCTTTTTTTGATCATGGCTTTCAGATAGTCCAATAATTTTTAAATTCTCACTCCTGGATCTATTTTCCAGCTCAGTTGTTTTTCCAATGAGATATTTCACATTGTTTTCTAATTTTTCATTCTTTTGGATTTGTTTTAAACTGTCTTGATTTCTTTTTTTCATTATATAATTCTTTTTATTAATAAATTTATTTATTTATTTATAGTTTTCAACATCTACTTCCACAAGATTTTGAGTTCCAAATTTTCACCCCATCTCACCCCTCCCCCCACCCCAAGATGGCATGCATTCTGAATATCCCTTCCCCTAATCTGCCTTCCCTTCTATCTCTCCCTGCCTTATCTCTTATGTAGGGCAGGATAGATTTCTGTACCCCATTTCCTATATTTCTTATTTCCCAGTTGCATGTGAAAACATTTTTTTAAACATGTGTTTTTAAAACTTTGGGTTTCAAATTTTCTCCCTTCCTCCCTCCCCACCCACCCTCATTGAAAAGGCAAGAAACTCAGTATAGGTTATGCATGTGCAGTTATGCAAAACACTTCCATAGTAGACATGCTGTGAAAAACTAACTCTATTTCCCTCAATCCTATCCTGCCCTCCCCCATTTATTCTATTCTTTCTTTTGACCCTGGCCCTCCTCAGAAGTATTTGCTTCTGATTACCCCCTTCCCCAATCTGCCCTCCTCTCTATCATCCCCCTACTCTCTTGTCCCCTTTCCCCCCTAATTTCCTGTAGGGTAAGACAGATTTCCATACCCAATTGAGTGTGTATGTTGTTCCCCACTTAAGTCAAATCCTATGAGAATAAGATTCAGTCATTCCATCTCACCTTCCCCCATTTCCCCTCCACTGTAAAAGCCTTTTCTTTTCCATTTTTTTGTGTGTGTGTGAAATAATTTACCCTGTTCTACCTCTCCCTTTCTCTGTCTTCTAGTATATTCCTCTCTCACCCCTTAATTTTATTCTCCAGATATGACCCCTTCATCTTCAACTCACCCTATGCCCTCTCTCTCTCTCTCTCTCTCTCTCTATCTGTATCTATCTATCTATATCTATCTATCTATCTATCTATCTATCTATCTATCTATCTATCTATCTATCTAT
>NW_020954642.1:8484567-8628607 GCF_900497805.2 Vombatus ursinus
TATCTATCTATCTATCTATCTATCTATCTATCTATCTATCTATCTATACACAAACCTGTACATATAATTTTTTCCCTCCATCTACCCTAATACTGACAAAGGTCTCATGAGTTAGAAATATACATTCCTGCATGGAATGTAAACAGTTCAACCTTAATAAGTCTCTTATGATTTCTCTTTCCTGTTTACCTCTTCATGTTCCACTTGAGTCTTGTATTTGAAAGTCAAATTTTCTATTCAGCTCTGGTCTTTTCATCAAGCATGCTTGAAAGTCCTCTATTTCACTGAATGATCATCTTTTCCCCTGAATGATTATACTCAGTTTTGCTGGGTAGGTGATTCTTGGTTCTAATTCTGTCTCCTTTGCCCTCCAGAATATTATACTCCAAGTCCTACGGTCCCTTAATGTAGAAGCTGCTAAATCTTGTGTTATCCTGATTATGTTGCCACAATATTTGAATTATTTCTTTCTGGCTGTTTGCAATGTTTTCTCCTTGACCTGGGAACTCTGAAATTTGGCTACAATATTCCTAAGGAGTTTTCCTTTGGGCATCTCTTTCAGGAGGAGATTGATGTATTCTTTTAATTTCTATTTTGCCCTCAGGTTCTAAAATATCAGGGCAGTTTTCCTTGATATTTCTTGAAAGATGATGTCTAAGCTCTTTTTTTGATTATGACTTTCAGATAGTCCAATAATTTTTAAATTCTCTCTCCTGGATCTATTTTCCAGGTCAATTGTTTTTCCAATGAGATATTTCACGTTGTTTTCCAATTTTTCATTCTTTTGGATTTGTTTTACAGTGTCCTGATTTCTCATAAAGTCACTAGCTTCCAATTGCTCTATTCTAATTTTTATGGAAGTATTTTCTTCAGTAATCTTTTGGACTTCCTTTTCTATTAGGCCAATTTTGCTTTTTAAGGCATTCTTCTCCTCATTGACTTTTTGGATCACTTTTGCCATTTGGGTTAGGCTATTTTTTAAGGTGTTATTTTCTTCAGTATTTTTTTGGGTCTCCTTTAGCAAACTGTTGACTTGTTTTTCATGATTTTCTTCCATCACTCTCATTTCTCTTCCCAGTTTTTCCTCTACTTCTCTTACTTGCTTCTCAAAATCCCTTTTGAGCTCTTCCAAGGCCTGGGGCTGACTCATATTTTTCTTGGAGGCTTTGGATGTAGGAGCTTTGACTTCATTGTCTTCTTCTGGTTGTATGTTTTGATCTTCTTTGTCACCAAAGTAAAATAATATAGTCTCTTTTTGTGCTGCTTACTCATGATCCAGGCCAATTACTTGAGTTTTAAACTCTTTGTTAAGGTAAGAGTCTGCTTCCAATGTGCAGAATGTACTGTCCCAAGCTTCAGGGGTTTGTAAAGCTGTTTTCAGAGCTACTTCTAGGGACCTGTAAATTTTCATTTCTTCCAAGGTGGTATGATATGGGGTGAGGTGTTTCGTCTCCACCACCACAACAAGTTCCACCATGCCAGCACTCCTCCTCACCCCAGGACCTCCCCTCAGAACTGTGACCAATATCCAAGCACGGGCAGAGCAAGAGATTCCTGCCTCAGCTCTGGCAAAGAGATCCTTACAATCCCCCCCTGATCAGCCACTCCATTCCCACTCAGTCTGTGGGCCTGAAACTCAGGAGGCAGCCGCCACTGTGAGGCCATGCTAGGGACTTGCAGCTCAGAACTAGCTCCTTCTCTCACCATAGTCACAGACTTTTCCCTCTGACCTTATAAGTTATCTTTGGCATTCATGGGTTGGGAAGTCTGGAAACTGCCACAGGTGCCCACGATTCAGTCCTCTGATGCCTGTTCCAGGTTCCCTGCAACTTGCACACCCATGCCAAACTGCGCTCTTCTCCCAGCCTGGCCACAACCTTTCTAATCAACCATCCAAGTTGTCTTGGGCTGGAAATTTGTTTCACTCAGTCTTTTTGTGGATTCTGCTGCTTTCAAATTTGTTTAGAGCTATTTTTATAGGTTTTTAGAGGGGTTTGAGGGAGAGCTCAAGCAAGGCAGTGCTTTCACTCTGCCATCTCGGCCCCACCCCCCATTAACATTTTCTGCATCAGGGATTCTTAAATTTTTTCCACTCATCACCCTTTTTCCTTAAGAAATTTTTATATTACCCCAGATATATAGGTATGTAAAAATGGTATACAAATCAAACATTTCCTGATAACAAATCATAAGGAAATTTATTTTAAAATAATTCTTTAGTATACATATAATTTTACCATTTATTATAGATGAAAGCAAATTTGCATACTAATGAGGTGGTTGTGCTTATTTATTTTTACATAAAGAATTAAATTCTTGGTGAAATATTTGATACCACAGGATGTAGAATATCTTCAATGTTTTTCAGATTTGGTTATTTTGATTTTATAATCCTCAATTCCAAGAATTCCACTTCACATAAGTATGCAGTACAAAATGGCTAAAGTATGTTTAGAGACATTTTAGAAATTGTTGGAAATTCTATCATAATCCCAAGACAAAATCCATTTAACATTTTTTTTTAGGAAATTCAAGTTTTAAACTTGCATTGCTTGATAACTCAGCAAATTCTTCTTGAACTTTTAATTGCAGATTACTGGTGTTTTGTTTTGTTTGTTCATTTGTTTAATTTCAATTGACTATACTTTATGAACCCAACTTAATTTTTTTAGAATCAGAACTTGACAGGAAGTATTTCTGAAACTGTGTCCCCAGGCACTTCAGATGATCAATTATAACTCTTACAATTCAATCTTTTGGAAGGTTATCTTCAAGTATAAAATTAACTGTAATTATAAACATTTCTAAGGAATCATTTTCCACCCCATTATTCCATATGTTAATTTTTAGTAAAACTTTCAGTGTTATCTTTTATTATAAATATGTTGAATTTTTTCCTTGAAGTGACATGTTTAAATCATTGTTTTTTTAATATCTGACAAAAACACAATTTTGAAAGCCACAAATCATTATGAAAAAATTTAAAAAAATTAAAGTTCTATCATTCAAAAATACAACTTCATCTTTCAAATTCAATAATCTGTTGAAACTTTGCCCTTTTAAAAGTCACCTTACTTCTGCATGTAGTAATAAGCTTTTGCAGAAATGGAGCCAAGATAGTGGAGAAAAGGCAAGGACTTGCCTGAGTTCTCCCCCAAACCCATCCAAATACCTTTAAAAATGACTAAACAAATTCTAGAGCAGCAGAGCCCACAAAAAATTCCAGCTCAAGACAACTTGGAAGGTCAGCAGAAAAGGTCTGTTGCACCAGGGTGAAAGAGGAGCACAGTCCAACACAGGCTATGTCAGGACAGCCCCGTCCCTGGCAAACCAGGAAAAGGCCTTGGGACCTGGCTGAATCAAAAACAGTAGCAGGAGCTGCTGCTGCTACTTCCAGAGCTATTAGCACACAGATGGTAAAGGGATCAAACCATTGGTCAAATGTGGCTTACGAGGGTCTCTTTGCTAGCACTGAGACAGGATTCTGTTGCTTTACCCATACTCCCATTGGGGTCACAGTCCTAGGTGGAAGTCCCAGGGCAAGGACGAGCACTAGCAAAGCAGAGCTTGCTGCCACAATGGAGGGGGGACACTCCACACAGTCACAGGGTAGAAAAGAATGCTTATGGTTTTTAATAGACCAGAGCACAGGACAGGAGAGTAGTAAATACTTCTCATTAGATCATTCAGTTTCAGAAGAATTGAGAACTTAGAGTTCTCTAGAAGTATCTCTAAAAACAGCAGCAAAATACCCTTAAAGCTTGAGTAGAGTACCCTCTACTCTGGAAGCAGAGGTCTACTTTAACAAACAGTTACAATTCAAGTAATAGACTGGGCAGCTTCTAAATTAAATGATAAAAGGGCTTAGAATATGATATTCCAGAGGTCAAAGGAGCTAGGATACCAATAATCACCTACCCAGCAAACCTGAGTATAATCCTTCAGTAAAAAAATGGACATTCAATGAGATAGAGGACTTTCAAGCATTCTTGGTGAAAAGACCAGAGCTGAAGACTCAAGAGAAGTATAAGAAGGTAAACAGGAAAGGGACCTCATAAGGGACTTAATAAGTTTAAACTGTTTATATTCCCACATGGGAAGATGATATTTGTAATTCAATAGACCTCATTACTAGGGTAGTTAGAAGGAGTATATATAGACATAGGACAAGGTGTGAGTTCAATGCTATGAATGGATGATAATCTAAAAAATAAAATTAAGGTGTGAGACAGGAATGTACTGGGAGAAAGAGAGAAAGGTAGAATGAGGTAAATTATCTCACATGAGAGGCCAGAAAAAGCTTTTATAATAGAATGGAGGAGGGGGGGATATGAGGGGGAGTAAATGAACCTTAATCTCATCAGAAATGGTTCAAAGAGGGAATAATGTATGCAATCACTTGGGTATAGAAATCTATCTTACTTACCCTACAGGACAGTGGGAAAGGAAGGGGATAATAGAAGGGGAGGGGTGATAGAAGGGAAGGCATATTAGGGGAGGGGTAGTCAGAAGCAAAACACTTTTGAGGAGGGAAAGGGTAAAAGGAGAGAAAGAGAATAAAATAAATGGGGTGGGTGGAATAGGATGAAGGGAAATACCTGTGGGGTGAGAAATAGTAAATAGTACAGGTAAATAGTACCTGTGGGGTGAGAAAAAGTAACAACTGTGCCACATTAGTAATATCAGTTGTTTCATCTAACTGAATTGCAAACTTTGGTCTGCCCTCAAGTATAGTAATAAATTGCTGGAATTGGTCCTTACTAATTTCTGACATTCTGTTGGAAACAGTATCATTCAGTAACAGAATTTTATGAATTTCATCCCCATACTTTTCCCTTGAACAATTTTTGACATTTTAAAGTAGCAGCTAACATGAGATCATCTCCTATCATATAGGGATTTTTAGTTTCTACAATTAAATAAGAAGTTTTATAAGATGCAAGTATACTTTTTGTTGACAGTAACATATTTCTCTAAATCTTGTTTTTCTTTATTTGAAAATTTTAAAAGCTGTTCAAAATATTCAAATATTCCTTTGATTTATTGCAGTACGGTGCATGCTTGGTATTAAGATGTTTTAGTTTGGTTGGTTTCACGCTCTCTGGAGCCAAAATTTTATTCCAAATTAAGCAAAGAGATTTTTCCACACCATCATCATTATTAGAAGTACATCTATTGCAGAAATGACTCAACATATTTTTTTATCATCAATTTAGGTGTACTGTAACCTGGTAGAAAAGACTCTGCCACATTGTCATCAGTATTTTTACCTCTTCTGTCTGAATTTAGCCACTTATCTATAACCCAAAAATATTTTGTCTTAAAATATAAATAAATATTGCTAATAATTTCTCAAATAAATACTAGATTTAGTGTTTGAAATTACATTTGTTTGTCCTTAATTAAAAAAACTGACATTCACACTTATATACATGTATAGCTGTGATAGTGGAGAGATATTGTTAGAGGGCTTTTGTCTTTACTTGCTGCAATTAATCACTTATATTTCTGTAAAAGAAGGAGATAACAAAAATTTTTAAAGTCAAACATTTTAACACAATACAATCCAAACATACATTAATTTGACACATGCTGAGGAATGATGGTAGGAAAATATTAAAAGTCTTCATTTTGCATAATTAAAATATATTTCTGTAACAACAGAAAACTTTATATATACAGTAAAAACATTACAATTCGTAACATATAATAGACTCAAATCTGAGCCAAGGTGTTTCTGGCAGCATTCATTGGCATTGCATGGCGTGACAGCCTGCGTAGTGCAAAGGGTGCATATTGTGTGTTCAGAACCAAGGTTAAGTGAAGTTGCACATTGCTACATGGGCAAGCACTGCAAGAAACACCTCAGATCCATTATGCATTTGATTTTGAATTAATTTTAGCTTGTTGTGCATTTAGAAACCTTTTACTGTTGCAAATTTTTCACAACAACCACATTCGTTTATATAACTCTATATGGAGTCATGACCCACAGTTTATTTTTTTAATAATCAATTAATTTATTTTTAGTTTTTAACATTCACTTTCATAATATTTTGAATTTTGAATTTTCTCCCTCACTCTCTCCTCCCCACCTCTCCAAGATGGCATGCAATCTGATCTAGGTTCTACTTATAAATTTGTATTAAACATCTTTTCACATTAGTCATGATGTGAAGAAGAATTAGAACTAATGGGAAAAACCACGAGAAAGAAGAAACAAAGCAAAACAACAAAACAAAAGGAGAGCAAATAGGATGCTTCCATCTACATTCAGACTCTATAGTTCTTTCTCTGGATGTGGATAGCATTTTCCATCATGAGTCTTTTGGAATTGTCTTACATCCTTGAATTGTTGAGAAGAGCTAACTCTATCAAGGTCAGTCATTGCAATGTGGCTGTTATTGTGTACAATATTCTCCTGGTTCTACTCATTTCACTCAGCATCAGTTCATATAAGTCTTTCCAAGCTTTTTTTTTCCTGAAATCTGACTGCTCATCATTTCTTATAGAAGAATTATATTCCATTACATTCCTATACCGCAACTTGTTCAGTCATTCCCTAATTGATGGACTTCCCCTCAATTTCCAATTCCTGGACTCCACAGAAAGAGCTGCTATAAATGTTTTTGTACATGTGAGTCCTTTTCCCATTTTTATGATCTCTTTGGGATACAGACCTGGAAGTGGTATTGCTGCATTCAAGGGTATGCCCTTTGGGCATAATTCCAAATTGTTCTCCAGAATTGATGGATCAGTTCACAACTCCACAAATTATTCATTAATTTTTCAATTTTACTTTTAATAAACCAATTTAGAATTTTGCCAGGAATCAACATCAAACTCAATCTCTTATAATGGAAGTATCAACTTTTCCCACTTTAAAAAAGTCAATGTCCATTGCACCTTGTATTACCTATGATTACTCAAGATCACATAAAGTCAATTGCTTGGCAATCCTGTCTGCATATTATTGTTAGTAGCCTATATCAGGGGCATGGGATTTGAGCTCACAGAGAGCAGATAAGCACTTTATGCCATCTCACATATCTTGGATTTTATTTCAATATTAACAAGTTTTCTTCAATCTTTATCATTCTTAGGATCATAATTTGTTGTCCCCATTGTTTACTGTCCCCATTTTACAAATGGAGAAATTAAGCCTCAGTGATTTGATGGCTTGTCCATGATCCCCTGGATAGTAAATGGCAGAATTGGGACTTTATGATAATAGCTAACATTTATATAGTATCTAAGGTAAAACAGTGCTTTGTTTGTTATTTCCCCTCTTTAAAATGGTGTTCTGAGTGGACAGAAGTGTTATGGTTAGCTAACAAGTGTAAGGAAAAGATTTTCTAGAATAAAATCACATTCAGAAAAGATATTGTGTTTATAAGATAGAAACATTCTCTTATTCAAAAATACTAGATTTAAGGGAGCTTTGTAAAATATTTCTCATTTTTTTTTTATAAACAGAGAGTGATGTCTACTTCACAAATCAGGTAAATTCCATGTCCAGTGTCTTCCAGTGACAAAGATAACTAGAACAACCAGGGCTCCCTGATTCTAAATCATGCTCTCTTTCTATCACTCCAAGCAAAGATATGTCTCAAAAAATCTATAACATACCATATAATTGGAAAAGGGGAAGAAGCAATCTTTTATAATGTAATACCCAGCTCATCATCCATTTAGATGTGTGATGGAGTTATTCAGAGCCTTGCTTTCAATCTAAGGAATTATCATTACATGGAGAATAAAATTAATGAGAGGACCCTGTGAAAGTTTCCAAGAAGTAATTATATTATATGCATAAATGTATATGTACATGTGTGCATATATATACATATGTACAAATACATGTATGTGTATGATGTGCTTTAGGAAATGCCAAAGATATATTTATAGATTTAAAGGTGTTTTAGTGTTTTGTATTTGATGGGCTAGGCCAAATTTCAAAGAACAAAGCCCCTTAATAGGAGGATTTGTTCTGTAAAACTTGAACTCATTCAAAAGGCCTCACTCAA
Organism: Vombatus ursinus; assembly: GCF_900497805.2. Lineage (NCBI taxonomy): Eukaryota > Metazoa > Chordata > Mammalia > Diprotodontia > Vombatidae > Vombatus > Vombatus ursinus. The sequence goes on from NW_020954642.1 coordinate 8,492,595, forward strand.
AGACCTAGATGGCCACATGTGGCCTCAAGACTGCAGGTTGCCCACTCCTGGGCTTGGTATTGCACAGTTTACATGTAGGTTTTAAATTACTATTAAAGCATGCAATATTACTTTGGATTTCTAAATCACTTCAGGCATAAAATACACCTGTACATGATGGCTTAAATATATAAACACATACATACATGCACACATACATAAACAAAACACCCCGCCCCCACATACAACTTAAATAAGAAATTTACTAAGGTTTAAAAATCACGGTCTAAGTTATGATTCCAAAATTATTATGGAAGATAGCTAGGAGTTGTATAAATGGAGGTGAGAAACAGATTCATTTCAGGAATGAGAAACAGACTTTTCAAAGTCATTGAGATTGAAAATGGAATTTCATGTAAGATAAACAGGAAATAGGCCAGTTTGACTGGGGAAAATTGAGTTCATGAAGAAGAATAACATATAGTAATTCTAGAAATGGAGGCTGAAACCAGACTATGCAAGTATTTAAATATTGTGGTTTGAGTCATTGAAAGACAGACAGTGAATATGTTTTACCAAGACCTTAGAAACCATGGGCATTCATTCTTTCCTTCAGTCTTTTGGAGGATCAGTTGCTGGCCTCTTCCTAACTTTTCAGTGTGGGCCCAGGGCAGACATCCTTTCTCCCTCTCCTAGCTATGCTTCTGCTTCTTTGGAATTTGTCACCATACCTCAGCTGCCCTCTCACCCTGGAAATTTCTTCAGTGCCTGTGTACTATCCCTCCACTCCTGCAGGAATCTATTCCCATTGGCAAATTCCTCCCAGAACCTCCATTTTAAAGAATGGCCTAGGGCAACCGTCCTTTATTCTCCCAGGTCTGATTCTCAATCTCTAGACTTTGCCACTATGGTCCTACATGTCCCAACTCGAGATTTTCATTTCCCTTTTATGTGTCTTCTCTTAGTAGAGTATAAGCTCCCTAAGGACACAGAGTGCTTTTTTTTTTTGACTTGTATTTATATCCCAAGAACATAGCGCAATGGCTGCTACATTGTAAGGGCCTAATATTTTGAGAACTCCTTGCATGTTATTCTCCTCTATGTTCTTCAGTGGTTCTGAACTCATTGATGTTTAATGAACAAGACCCTTTTTCTTCCAACTCTGTGCCTTTTCACTGACTATTACATTGTTTGAAATGCTCCTTTCCTCATCTCTCCACTTTTGTTCCTCTTGTTTCCTTAAGGGATCTGCTAAAATCTTACCTTTTGCAAGAATTATTTCCCTATCATCAATATTAGTCTTCTTCATGATGTTATCTATAATTTATTATATACATATATGTACATATACATACATATATTAATTATATATAGTTGCTTTTTCCCCACATTGCTTTCACCCCACCAGATTGTGAGCTAGTTGAGGACAATAATTTATGTCGTCTTTCTTTCTTTCTCCATGTCTTGATGAAGGACCTGACATTTGAGAGGTTCTTAATGAATGTTTGCTGAATTGACTTCATTAATTTAGGACCAGTCAATGAACCTAATCTTATCTTGTATGTTCATGGAGGATCAGATTCTTATTGCAGTAATTTTGGGATTCTTTAGAATTCTAATAGAATTTAAAGTAGAATCCTGGTAGAATTTAAATATTCCCAGTGATCACCTTTCATTATGCTCTTCTTTGAAGCTTCAGAGAAAAATATGTTATCAGACCCCATATCAGACCCCATTGAATAATATTAAAGATGAATAGGAACTTCCAGGAGCCATGATGGTGGAGTAAGCAGTAAATTACAATAACTCTCCCATATTCAACTCCAAACAAACATAAAATAGCACCAAAACATATGCTGGAATAGCAGAACCAGAAAAAAGATGGGGTGAAACAATCTCTGAGCCTAAGAAACTTAGATCAGCAGAAAAAAAAAGTCTCACTCGGATAAAGAAGGAGTGCAGTCCAGGACAGGAATCATACAAGCAAGGCAGTAGCAAGTCCCACCTCACCAAACCAGTGGTAGATCCTGAGTCCTTGTGTAGTGGAGCAGGTAAATGACAACACCAGGATGTCCCACATGCCTCTGCATAGCCTGGGGAATGGGCAGGCTCAAGATCTGAGAACCACCATATACTTTAGCTTAGCCCTAGGCAAAAAGGCAACCTCTAGAAGCTAGACCTCTATGTGCTTCAGTGTAGCCCCAAGAAAACAGGTAGCCACCAGCAGCCAGATGTCCACTGGCTACAGTTTAAACACAGGGAAACCCAGAAACATATCACCAGCCTCAGCACACACCAAACACCACCACTAGGACCCTGGCTCAGCACCAGATAAGCAACCAGACCCATACAGCCACCAGTAGCACCAGCCTCCCCCAGGCCACCCCTTCCGCCCAGTGCCAGGTAGGAGGGTCCCATGTAGGCTTCAGGGCAACACCAGTGCAGCACCAGATAAACAGCCAGTGTCTGCAGCCCCTGGCACATGAAGCCTGAGAGAGTGTCCCTTTCAAAGCATGAGCAAAGCTCAACTTTAAAAGAAAGGAAGGTAAAAAAAGATGAGTAAAAAACAATAACAACAAAAAGAACCTGATCATAGAAGGTTAACATAGTGACAGGGAAGACCAAGTCACAAACTCAGAAGAGGAAAACAATGTCAAAACACTCCCATAGAAAAGTGGGAAGTGGTCTGAAGCCTAGATAGAACTAAAGGAAGAGTTCAAAAAAGAGCTTAAAAATCATGTAAGAGGAAAGAATTCTGGGAAGATGGCAGAGTAGCTCAGAAAATTTCAAGCTCTCAAGATTTTCCTCCACAAAAGAGATAAAAGAGTGCCTCTGAGCAAACATAAAACCATGAAAACAAATAAAAGTAGGGGCAGAAGAGGTGTCCTCCTGGGACAACTGGAGAAAATCTGAAGAAAAATCCTGCATCAGATTTCCTCCCTGTGAAGAGCAAACACCTCCAGGTTAGGTTGTCTTTAACAACAACTGGCAAGTTGCTTAAACAACAAGAGGCAAGATGTGGGGTTAGTTGAATTGGGAGGCTACCTTGGCCCCAGCCACAGAAACTCCCCCTGCCAGACAGTGAGGGGAGTTGTCCATCTGACCTGGGGAAGATCTAGGGAACCTCTGCTAACAAGGAACACCAAACCCAGTTGTGCTGCGGAGACATAATGGGGGCTAGTAGGAGCCAGCACATTTCCAGTGAGTGTAGAAGTTGTGGAGTGGGGACACCTTTGCTGTGGGCACTTACAGGAGGCTGAAGGTCTTAGTTTGAGTTCAAGGTGAGAAGATAGAACTTAAGAGGATTAGAGATACCATCTCCCATGCCCCAGGACTAGAGGTGACTATAGAAACTAAATTATTATAAAAAACGCACAGGAAAAGGAGAAAGAATCCAACCATAGGGAGGTACTATGGGAATAGAAAAGATTGGGGTTCATCTTCAGAGGAGGATAGAGAAACAAAGAAACCCTCTTCTACCTCAAAGGGTAATGTCAAATGGCCACCTACCCAAAAAGAATTCATTGAAGAGCTTAAAAAAACTTTAACAATCAAATGACAGAGATTGAGGGAAAACTAAAAAGAAAAATAAGAATAATAGAAGAAAAACAAGCAGATTATGAAAAGAAAGTTAACCAATTAGAAAAGGAGATCTAGAATCTTAAGGAAAAAAAAATGACTCCTTGGAAATCAGAATTGGGCAAAGGGAAGCCAGCAAAGATATAAGAGATGAAGAAATACACAAACAAAATACAATGAATGAGAAAAAAAAATAGATGAGAATGTAAAACATCTCATAAGAAAAACAATGGTTCTAGAGAACAGATCAAAAAGTGAAAATATAAGAATAATTTGACTACCTGAAAATTCTGATCAAAAAAAGAATCTTGATAAAATAATACAAGAAATAATTAAAGAAAATTGTCCAGAAGCATTAGAAAAAGAGGGGAAATTTGAAATAGAAAAAAATCCACCAATCACCATCTGAAAGAGATCCTATGAGGAAAACAAACAGGAATATTATACTCAAATTCTGAATCCCCCAGATGAAAGACAAAATATTATGAGCAATAAGAAAAAAAAAACAATTTACATATGGAGGTACCACAATTAGAGATACACAAAACCTAGCAGTGATGACACTAAAAGATTGCAGGTCTTGGAACACTGTGTATCAAAGAGCAAAAAAACTAGGCTTCTGGCCAAAAATATACCCAGCAAAGCTAAGCATGATTCTGAATGAAAAAAAAATGGACATTTGATTCATTGTTAAATTTTCATGTCATTGTTAAAAAAAAAACACAACCCTGAACTCAATAGATTTAACATACAAGAACCAAGAGAAATATAAGATACATACCAATGACCAATTATAAGAGACTAAATAAGGATAGAATGCTTACCTTTTACATATGAAAAATGTTATTTATGTTATGTTAAAATGTTATTATGAAAGATTGTTATTAGTAATTAGGTAATTTATAAAGAAGATTGGGGGAGATTTGAGTATGATATGACTTCAAAAAGTAAAACCATTCAAGTACAGCTAAAAGTAATTATCTTTTACAAATTAAGTGCAAGAGGAAGAAACAATATAGAGGAATTAGACAAGGGAGGGGAGCTGTTAGTTCTGGAAACCTACTCTCACCAGGAATGAGTTTAAGAGGGGAAAATACATATACATTTGAAAGAGTATAAAAGTTTTCTAAATTTAGAAAGAAATGAAACTCTAAGAGATGGGGGGGAAGAACAAAGAACGGATCTTTAGAGGGGAAGATGCAGGAATAGGTTAAAAAGGGGATATGCAAGGAGGTTTAGATTTAGGGGAATGGGAGGATAAGAGAGGGATTGCTGGAGTGGGGGTAGGCTAAGTAATAGGAGGGTAAAGTAGCAGGTAAGTAAAGTAGAAGAGTTAGGAGAAATAGGAAGAGTAAAGAGACCTGCACAAACATAAAAACAAAAACAATTATTTAAATATTAATAAATATTTATTATTTATTATTAGTCTACAGATTAATAATATTAAGCTGTAAATTAATACTAGACACCAATCAATGATAGTAAGCTTTTAGTTTTGGCTAAAAAGCCTGCATATCAGTGCAAACATTGGAGAAAACTGGACCCTCCTTTCTGTAGAGGTACCATTTTTGAAACATAATCTCCAGATTCCATACGGGCCTACGCATTTACAACTGACATTTTTCAACTTATTTAGATCAGACTTTATTTGTGTGAAAAATATGTTATGATTGTGTTCATATAGTTCATGGATTTATCTTGGCAGGTGATACCTGATTGTGGTCATTTATCATTTCTTTTAATGGAGTTGAGATAGACATGTCCCCCTGAGGAATTCATTTCTCTTAGTCTTAAACTATTTAAAAGAGAGTTTTAATTTGAATTTCTCTAATTAATAATAATAATCAATAGTGATTTAGAATATTTTTTTCACATGACTATAGATAGCTTTAATTTCTTCATCTGAAAACTTCCTGTCCATATCCTTTGACCATTAATCAATTGGAAAATGACTTGTGTTCTTATAAATTTGACTCAGTTCTCTATACATTTTAGAAATGAGGTCTTCATCAGAGACATCGGCTATAAAATTGTTTCCCAGCTTTCTGCTTCCCTTCTAAACTTTTTTGCATTGGTTTTGTTAGTGCAAAACCTTTTTAATTTAATGTAATTAAAATTTTCCATTTAATAATGTTCTTTACCTCTTTTTTGGTCACAAATTCTTCCCCTCTCCATTAGCCATTTTTTAATGATTGAATCCACATTATACTGGCTGGAATTATAATTAAATAAAACATTAAACAGAATTTATGTTAGCTTGCAGAGGTGGTGGTTAGCTGTTGCATCATTTTCATCATCATTAGCAACATTAGCATCACCATTATGTATTATTTAAATATTTACTTTGTTCCAGGCACTGTGCTAATCACTAGAGATGCAAAGAAAGTCAATAACATGGTCCCTGTTCTAGTGCAAATGGGAAGTAATTTCATAGAAAAGGTACTAGGTGTGGGGGATTGGGAGACATCTCTGGAAGAAAGAGGGATTTAAGCTGTCCTGAAGGAAGCCAGGGATTTTTTAAGGAGAAGTGAACATTGTTTTTATTTCAAAGTGTATGAAAGCATGAGATTTTGTTACTTTGGAATAAAATTGACTTTTCAATGGATAAATAAACTGATTCTCACAGTTCTCAGAGACTTAGAGAACAGGATACAACTAGATGGACTGCAAGAATTACTATTTACATCAGGGTGTATACTTTTAGACTTTGGGTGACCAAGAACTAGTTACGATGAACACCTTAGAATTTAAATAGCTCTGTGAGCCTGGGTAATTCCTTTTGTCTTTCTGACTCAGTTTTCTATGGCTTTTGTAAGGATCAGATGAGATAATGTATCTAAATATTTGACAAACCCTAAAGCTATATATGAATGTCAGCTGTTACTGTTTTTTTTATTATTATTGTCATTGTTATTGTTGCCAGTTTAAAGATTAAATCAAATAATTCCACATCATTTATCCATTACATATTTAACATGTGAGAACATCATAAGCAGTAGCATCAGTAACAACATGATCATGATTATCATAGGATTTATATAGAGTTTTAATATTTCCATAATGTATACAAATATTTTTTATCTTCACAAAAAGCTGAGAGTTAATTATTTTCCTCTTTTACAAATAAGAAAACTGAGGTTGAAAGAAGTTGAATTATTTATGCAGGGTCACAAATATAGAGAATGTCTGAGAATGTATTTGAACTCAGGTTTTCCTGATGCTAGGTCCATTGCTCTACCCACTATGCCATGTAATTGCCAAACATAAATCATTCAATAAATTAATTTCAGTGACATTCCATTACAAGTCTGTTATGACTGGTTGAATAACTTAATCATTTCTTATGTAATTTGTATAAAATGACTTATCTCAGAACTAGAGATTGATTTTTGAGAGTTTGCCAACAGATCAGAAGTGAAGACATAAAGAGTTGGCCCCCCCAAAATAAAAATCACACAATAACTGACAGAAAGAGGAAAAATTAAATTGTAGCATAGAAAGGACAGATCAACGAGGCCAGATTTGACCTTAAGTCTTCCCTAACTACAGGCCCAGTACTCTATTCACTGAGCCAATGAGTTTTCAATGGGTCACTGAGTTACCTACACTGTAATATACTCTGTTTTTTTACCCAAATGTTTCAGATAATCTTAATTTTTGCCTCAACTACAAAAGGCCAGTGACTAAGTAGAAATATATATATCAATGTAAATTAAACAGAGAGAACTCCACCAAAGTGTTACAAATTATATTAACTGGGGGCTCAAACCAGTTGTGATGTACTTTTAATGTTTTATTTAATATAAACTTCCTAAACTGAATTTGATGGAAGCACATGGATTTGAGGGTCTATTAAATTTCCCCTAAACTTAAAGTGAATTATTTATTATAATAGGGTATAAGTTACTATAATTTAATTGAAAAATGAGAATATTTTATTATTCTTTTTCATTTGTTGATGGATTTCAGAGAGAAACAGTAATGGTACAATTTATTATAAGGCCACCTTCTTAAAAATAATATATATATATATGTATATGTGTGTGTGTGTAACCTATATATATATGCATCTATATATATATACATATATATAAACATATATATGTGTATATATATGCCTATACATTATATGACCTATTGTACATGTGGCTAAAATAAATGACGTTTGTAGCTGAATAAAATTAGTGATATAAAAGCTCATCTTTTCTAAACACTGGAATCTCATAACAAAAGAGGGATGATGTTTACCTTATCCTGCCCCCACCTAATTTTATGTCTTAACTGGGCATCAATATTTTGAAAACTTTTCGTTCCATTTGTCTTAGAGATATTTTGTTTATTTGGTATATATGCTATCAAATTATTTTTAAGTTTTGTGGAAATATCTTATGCTATTCTTGTGGAGAAGATGGGGAAATTTGGATTAGGTGATAATGCAGTTGAATGGATTGAAAACTACTTGGATGACTGGATTGAAAGTGTAGTTAATAATGCTTTGAAATATGATATTCAGTCTCCAGGGAATGACCTCTAAGGAAATGTATTTAGATTTATGCTGTTCAATATGATTTTCAATGGCTTGGATAAATGTAAAAAATGGTATGTTGATCAAATTTGCAAATAGAATAAAATTGGAATATATAGGTATCACAGCATTTGAAAGGAAGGATCAGAAATCACTTGAAATAACAAAGCATTAGATAGACTCTAGAATGATGAAATTCAATGGGGACAAATGTAAAGTCTTAAAACTGGATGCAAATAGTCAACTTGACAAGTACAATTTCACAAGTCTAGATAGGGGAAACATGACTTCATAGAAGTCTTTTTTAAGGGGCATTTTAGTGGACTGCAATCTCAGTATGAGTAAGCACTGATAAATTTTAGCCAAAAAAGTTCATGTGATTTTGGACTGACTTAAGAAAAGTGTATCTTCTAAGAATATGGAGGTAATAGTTCCACTGTACTATATCTTCATTAGACATTATTGAAAGAACAGCATTCATTTCATGACACCAGTTTTAGAAAACCTATGGTAAGTGAGATTATCCAGAAGAAGTCAGTCTGAATGATTAAGTACCTTTGATTCAGGTCATATATGGATCAATTGAAGGAGCCTGGGTTATTTAGACTGGAGATGAGAAGAGCCATGGTGGATACTATGGCTGTCTTCAAGTATTTAAAAGGGTTTCATAAAAAAAAACAACTCTTTTTTCAGAGAAGTGGTATTTTACACAAGAGCCCTACAAATATCATCATTCCCAAGCAGCATAACTATGACAATTAGTGGAAGTTGACAAGAGTCAAACTTTTAATTGCTGTTCAGAAAAAAAAAAGTAGTATTTAGACATGTCTAACATAGAATAGAGTTCTATCAGAGATGGTAACTTTCCCCTCCTTGGATATTTTTAAGCAGAGGCAGCATGACCACTTTTCCATTATATTATGGCATAGATTTCTTTCATATATGAATTAGGTCCTTTGGTTTCTGAGGTGCCTTTTAACACTAAAATTCTCTGATTTTGTTCAACTCTGAGGTCCACATTTTATAATAGTTTTTAGGAGCTCAAGCAGACTCAGAGGAAGTTAATTGAAATGACAAGAAAACTATAAATTGTATTCAGGTCAGCAGTTACAGAAGAGAAGACAGGGAGAAAGGTATGAGATAGCTGTTGCTTTCAAATACTTGAAGGGCTTTTGCATATGAGGAGAATTGAACTTCATCCCTGAACACAGAATTAGAAGCTATAGATATAAGTTAGAGAGAGCCAGATTGCAGCTTAATATAAGAAAGAACTTCCTAAAATGGAGTTATTCAGAAATAGAATGGGTTGCCTTGAAGAGTGTGAGTTCCTTGTCAGTGGAAGTGTTCAATGAGAGACAGCCTGACCATCTGTTAGGCATGCCAGAGTAGTAATAGTAGTAGTAGCAGTAGCAGTAGTAGTTGTGGTAACAACCATTTTATTTATACAAAATTTTGAAATTTAAAACAGACAACATACATTCTTGGTTATTGACCTGCTTCAAACACAATGTTGTTGTAGCATTCTCCAACTTTATAAGAACATAGATTTAGAGTTTTAGTTAGTCTTAGAAAACTTCTATTCCAACATTCATCTTTTGGATGATGAAAATCAGTACCATAGGAGTTAAGTGAGTTTCCTAACATCACAAATGTAGTCAGTTTCAGATTTGGGGTTCAAACCTAGATTTCTTTCTCCAGTTAAAAACATCACTCCAATCTATCTTCAGTCACCTCCAAAATTTCTTCAATTTTTATAATTCTATTACTCTGATTAATAAGACTATGTTTTTGGCTTATTTACTTGTATATCTTTGAACCCCTAGAATCATTTATATAAGGGAAACATAAATTTAGACTCTAGATTGTTGTATTTGAATAGTTTTGTGATGCACACTAATTATTGAAGCAAGCATAGGATAAGAAGGCCAGGATTGTCTTTTTATGTCCAACGTTCCCATCTCCTAAGCTCATGACAGGGTAATTATAGTACAAGGACAAGGGCTGCCCCTTTGATTTGATTGGTTAAACAAAACTTCTCAGTGAGGAAACTCCATATATCAATGCAGATCTGTAACTCCTCTGAAACATAGAGTTCTAAAGAGGTATCTAGAACATTGAGAGTTTTGATGACTTGCTTAGATTCACTTCTTTAAGCTAGCTCTTTTTTTCTTACTTCAGAAAATTTATTTCCTTTTTTCTATTTAGCATTTTACTTTTCCCCCAATTATATATATAAAAAAACAATTTCCAAGATTCATTTTTAAAATTGAGTTCCAAATTCTCTCCCTCTCTCCCCATCCCTGAATTGAGAAGGCAAGCAATCTGATATAGGTTATATGTGTTCAGTCATGCAAAACATATTTCCATATTAGTCATGTTGTTAAAAAATGCATAGACTGAAATAAAACCCAAAAACTAAAGAAAGTAAAAAAAAAGTATGCTTTCATCTATATTCAGACTCCATCAGTTCTTTCTCTGGGGATGGATAGCATTTTTCATCCTCAGTCCTTCATAGTTGTTTTGGATCATTGCATTGTTGAGAATAGCTAAAATACTTGTTCTTTATCCATAGTACCCCTTCCAGTATAAGTACAGCTGGGAAAATATTCAATGCTGTTTCATAGTGGAATCTGCCATAAACTGTTATGATATTTTTTGGCATTCATAGATGATTCATAGTTTTAATGCAAATAAAATTTTTAAAAAGCTGATTGTCTAATGCCCTGATATATATGGAGATAGAGAAATCACCTGTACTTAAGTACTACTCCACTCACCAGTCCTTATCAAAAAAATTGTACTTTATATCTATCGATATAATTTCTGCTAAGTAGGCATAAAATGATCTTCCACCCTTTACTTCAATAATCTCTATAACTTTAATAAGCTTAGTATCGATGTTGGCTCAAACTACTACACATGGATATAAGAGCCTTTGTATATAACTTTGACATGCCTTTTATAAAATATTTTGAAGATACAGTAAAAATGGATTAGCATATGTTAATGTTTTTAAACTTGGAACAATAACTAATTCCTGGGCAGAAAGCATCAGAATAAACTTACTAAGTTAAGGCTAAAAAAAAAAATCTCTAAAACTATAATCCATATATATTCTGTTTCCTGCCTTTATGTTAGGATCAAACAAGACTTCTCCCTGATAAATACAAATATTAGAATAATTTTGTTCAATGATTTTTCTATCTATTAACACTAAGGGATATGCAAAATAAGGAGATTATTTTTAACAAACTTGTTTACTTGTGTCTTAAAGAATGACTTATGAAAAGAATAATGTGGTACTGTGCTTAAACAGGAGAATGTTATGGAACCTGATTGCAAAGCATTACTACCAAATATGGCTCTTATTATCACCAATATTCTCTTGGTGCTAAGAGATGGCTATGAATCATAAGACATCAACAAGATATTTTGAATATGCAACATTTCGAGTGGTCCAAATGAAAATGAAAAGATATATTGGACATGAAAATTTTTAACATATTGCCAATTACTATAATAAAAGAACCATCAGAAAAACACATGGCTAAATAAGATATCTTTATTTATATAAAGTGAACAAGGGATAGTAAATGGTCAGCACAAATAGGGAACTAATATCCAGGAATAATTAAGAGAAACAGATATTTTCCTCCATAATGGGTAGATCCCCTCTTGAAAGCATAAGGAAAGATTTGGAAAATGACTGTTTTTCATCCTTGAAGATGAATAGTCTTGTTGTGACATGTAATGGTGGATGGAGCACAAAAATTAGTGATACATTATTGCATTAGAAAGCTTTAGGAAATGTATTGTCATCTAAAATAAAAATTTCATACAAATTGTTCTCCATCTATAAGTTCAACATTCTTGTTTTATGTATTACGCTTACAATCATAAGGGATACAAGTTTGTTGATGATATGGATTGATGAAAGTGTACTAATAAATATTTAACATGCATTTATTAAGTATAGAACAGTGTACTTGATCCTAAGGGCAACTTTAAGTTTCATACACACAAACACACACACACACATATGTGTATATATACATATATAAATATATATGTTTAGTATTGATAGCATGACTGGATAATAAGAGATGAGAAGTGCATTGTAGGGGACCAAAGCAAAGTATTATGTGAGGTTCAAGGGTCTCAACAAGGAAGGCTCTATGAAGGGCCTGGGTTATAAAGAGTTAGTAGAAATCCAACACGGGAAATTGGGGAGGCCATTCCATGCTCAGGAAATAGCATAAGGAAAGATACAGTGATAGATTGTAATCACTTTTTCAGTTAATATGACTCAGTTGAAAATCATATCAGACATATCTCTCTGACTCTGTCTCTCTGTCTCTGTGTGTCTCTGTCTCTCTATCTCTCTCCTGTTTTCTCTGTCTCTCTGTCCCTGTCTGTCTCTCTCTCTTTCTCTCTCTCTCTGTCTCTCTCTGTCTCTCTCTCTCTCTCACACACACACACACACACACACACACACACACATACACATAAACACATGCACGGAGCCCCAATAACAATAAAAACTTTGACATTTAAAAGTATAAAGGATCAGAATTACACAAAAATCAGATTACAATGACTCAGCATGACCTGAAGAGCTTTTTAGCAGCAAACAAGAAAGCATTTTTATTCTTTCTTGAATATTCTTCATTATTTAAAGTCATTAATTAAATGAAGGTCAGAAATATGAAATGATGGAATAATTGCGAGGAACATGAATAGCATTCTCTTTAAGAACCACTTCAAGAACTATTTTTTTCTTTATGTTTAAACACTTATAGTACTGTTTTTCCCTCATGGACATGTGGTTATGAATATTTATAATGTTGCCAAATAAATAATTTTGTATTTTCTAAGCCCGTATTGAAACATATATGAATTCAGAGAAAACTGTTTTTCTACTTTAGGGTGAGATGCAGTAAAGGTAGATAATCCTTTATTTTGAAAACTGCCTTTCTCCTCCAGAGTACAATGTGGAGTATATTGCCCTGTGTCATTGAGTGGGCTCACAGTGTGTAACCACATCAATTCTGTTCTTGATTTTTACCACTTCAATTATTTCTGATAAAAGTCAACTTCGGTCAGGCACTCTGAAGTTGGTAAGTACTCCATTAATATCTCCAGGGATCTTGCTCTTAATTCAAAATGAAATTCTTTAGGACACGAAAAGCTGAACTTCCAACAAGTGGCTGAATTGAAAATGTCAACTATTAGATGGAGTTCAAGCCAGAATATACCATTGAGGGCTGATTCAAGATTTCATAGAGATTACATTTCAGATGTTTCATGTTTTTTCCTCTGTTGACAATAATGTCCTCTCATGCCTGTCAACATCTTTAATCCCTGCCCTTTAAATTTGGGTTTCTGAATTTGAGATTCTTTGTTTTGATTTGATAATCATTGAATACTCTATGAGAGTAATGAGATTAAGATAAAAAATAAATGTGTAAGAATAATCTCACCAACATTGTTGAGCCTCTATTAGACATCCATTACTAATTATAAATATTGTAGAACTTTTTTTTTACCTTGTAAAGAATATAATAAAATAATATGTCTCTATTAAAGGAAACATTCTATGTTCCAAAGACTATTGTTTTCTTATAATTATAGCTAGTTTTTGCTATCTGATCATTATATAGGCAGCTCAGAGGTACAGTGGATACAGTGCTAGACTTTTGGCAACATTTGAGTTCAAATCCCCTCTCAGACACTTAATAGTTGTGTGACCTTGGGGAAGTTATTTAACCTCTCTGCCTCAGTTTTCTCATCTGTATAATAAGAATAACAACAGCACCTACCTTAAGATGAAAATAATATATTTGAAGAACTTTTCAATCTTTAAAGTGCTATGTAACTGCTAGCTCTCACAAAACCCTTGTAAAGGTAATGATGTAAGTGTTTTATGACCATTTTAGAGATGAACAAATTGATGTTTAGAGACCTGTTTCTGGTCACATAGATATGGAAAAGTCCAAATAAACATCTATGTATTATGATATTACTAGTATGTTTTTCTACTATTGGGCAATGAAATTCTATTATACATCACAAAAGACTCAATCACAATTTGTGTAATTTAGGGGCCTGAAGTGGAGGTCATAGTTTTGATTTAACGATCATCAAATATGTTGAGAATGTTTCATCAACTGTCCCATACTGCTTTACATAGCATATAAATTAGTACAAGCAATACAGTGGCAAGTACTTAAACATTATTGAAAGTATGATTGGAAGCAAGTGTGAAAAAGAAATAGTCACAGGTTCATAAATTTTGAATTGAAAAAGATCTAACATCATATCAAGTATTTTCATTTTTAAAAAGGGAAGACAAAGCACCAAAAACATAAATTAATTGCCTGAGTTCACCCAGTAACATGGTCCGATGAAAATAATATTGGTTCTAAAGTAAAGGGATTTGGGTTCAAATTCTGCTTTGTTACTCTACATATGACCTCAGGCAAGTTAAGTTGTGCTCAGTCTCAGCTTCCTTCTATAGGAAATTAAGAATTTAGAGAAGATACTATTTTAGTCCTTTTCAAGCTCTAAAACTATAATCCATATATATTCCAATAGAACTGAAATTCAAACCTAGAACATACAACCTCAAAGCCAATGTCCTTACTTGGTGTTCCAACAGAAACTATTTTAAAATTTTTTTTCTATTCCTGACTTCTTCATGTCTTCTCTCTCGCTAATCAGAGGATGGGAGAATTTTAATACTTGATGTTTGTTTCTGGGACTTACCTAATCCATAAATTTCTATGAGTAATCAAATCATGTTATTGGGAGGCAATAAATTTGGCTTTTCCAGGTGGAAAAGTATTCCACAAAAGACAACTTTCATATCATCACACAATTGACTCAAAGATATAGAGAATAGAATATTTCTCTACACTTATTTTTGTTGTTGTTGATTATTTAGAAAGGATTTGATTCAGTAGAATAAAATGCCATCTAAAATGTTCTCTTCTAAGATGTTTTCAATGTATGTTGAGATTGTAAAGGATTTTTTGAAATTTATATCAATTGATTAGTGTTTATCAAACACCTGATATTTTTCTGCTAGAGATATTGAGTCAAGAAAGAAATAGTCCCTACCCTCAAAGAGCTGGCACAGTGTTCTTTTGGAAGAAAGACCATACACTCATTTAAGTAAAGTTTCAAAGTCAATAAATATGAAGTAATTTTTAAAGGGGGTGCTAGTTGGTGGTGGTTGTGGGAACTCAGAACAAAGTCCAAATCCAAAAGAAATTTTGCATAAATCACAAGGTTTCCCAGATACCCCTGGATAAAGTTATCTTTGTGGTGATTAGATCAAGGCCTAGAATGATCAAGACCTCCAGCAAGACATCTGTAAATCACTCAAAAATATTTAGCTTACTCATTTGTATGGAATCAGTCTCTGAATATTATTTAGCGGAATGAGAGGTGGCCTCAGGCAGGATGATGTGGATTCTCTCTCTGGCATATACTGACTCTATCTGACAATGTCTCAGGGCCCAAAGAACCATAAGCTACCAAGATCATAATCTTCTGCCATGATCAAAACTTCTGACCAGGAATTGCCTACACAAATGAAATAACAGAACACACAGTGATACAAAAATAAAACAAAATTAAGTGAAACAAGTAAAGGAACAAAAAACCTAGACTGGGGCAAAAAAGTTACCTGTTGTCTAGACACAGTATGCCAATTGATTAGTAGGCTATAAAGCTTCTCAATAAGTATATGTATCTATACACATATCCATGCATGCATATATGTGTATGTATTTAGTTATGTTTGCATATGCATACATTAATGCATTATGTGGTTATGTATTTTCATATATACTGATTAAGGAGCTCTATAGCCTATCCATATACATAAAAATAAACACACATCTACATATATGCATACATACATGCCTTACATTCATATAAATATATATATATATGTATATATATATATATATATATATATATGTCTGAACTTTTGGGAAAGTTATTTTAAGAACACTGAGCTTCTCCATAAAATAAATTTCATTTTTTAAAAAATCAATTTTATTAAAGGGATATCACATAACTGCAGTCTGTAATATACATGTCTCCAAATAATTCAACTTAAATATCATCCAAAAGGCAATGTAGAAGCTCATGGTAACAAGTACAGTACAATACATTACAAATAAGAAACAGTGGAGAGCCAGTGTAAAGAATATGATCATGTAAACTTACAATTAAAAAAGATGGGCTTCCATGTGTTTAGAGGGAGGAGTGACCAATGGATAGACTTTGAGGTCCACTGGTATCCTTAAGATCTTAGAATCATTTGAGGAAACCCCATCCCACCTCTCCAATAGGATGGATTGATCATCTGAGAAGGCAGAATTGCAACCTGAATGTTTGTGATCAATATTCACATCAATGAGATCATTTCTGATCCCCCGACATATTTCAATAAAACTAATTGGTTTCTTAGTATTTAGAAATTATCTAAAATATTTTTAAAAAGCACCTCACATTTATTATTTCATTTTAACCTCGAAACAATCTCGTGATACAGGTTTCTTGTTTGTTTTGTTTGTCTTAGACAATCATTTATAATTTGTCCCTTAGTTTTCAGTTTGCGATTACTACAAAAATATTGCTATAACTACTTTTGTATAAATAAATGCTTACCCTGCTTCTTTAATCTATTTTGGGTTATATAGGCCTAATAGCAATAAATCAGGTTCAATGAGTATGCATGATTTAATAATGTTTGGCAGCTTAGTTCCAAAGTGATATGCATAGTGGCTGGACCAATAACAGATCTATCAACAACATAATAATGTATCTGTTTTTCCTACAGCCCTTTCAACAATTCTTATTTTTTGCTTTGTTTGCTATTATTAGTCTGATGGATGACAGATGGAACCTCAAGGTGGTTTTAATGTGCATTTCTCTAATTTAGAATGGTCTAGAAGAGTGAGGTGAAAATCAAATAAGAATGAATCCCTTATTTAGAAACAACAAATTGACTTGATGTATGTTATAATTTTAAAATTTTATTTTGTTAAACATTTCCCAATTACATTTTTCTCTCATTGGAACTTCACTTTGGAGTTTTGCCACACTTGTGGCCCAAAGTCTGTGAGTTTGACACCTCTGTTCTAGAGCATTTTCTTCATATAACTGTTTATAACTTTTATTTCTTTCCATGCAAGCAGTTTACTCGTACCATTGGACCATTTATTGATTGGAGAATGCCAATATGAACAGTTCCAATATGAACAGAGAATAAGTTCCAAGTTATTACTATTTTTATTATTCAGATAAGGAAACCAAGGCTTTGGGTAAGGGGTTCATCCGTGGTAGCCCAGTTGTTATTGCTGTTCAAGTGTTTCAATCATGTCCCACTCTTTGTAACAGTTTTCTTGGTCATTTCCTTCTCTAGATCATTTTACAGGTGAGGAAACTGAAGCAAACAGAGTAAGTGACTTGCCCAGGGTCAAACAGCTAATAAGTGTCTGAGGCCAGATTTGAACTCAGGAAGATGAATCTTCCTGACTCCAAGCCTCTATCCACTCTATCCACCTAGCTGCTCAAACGCATCCAGTAAGTGTCAAAATTAAAATTTAAACTAAGAAGATCCTAATTTCAAGTCTAATGCCCTTTCTACTAAACAATGATGCTTCTCTTTGCATCCAGTAACCTTTCCCCACCACTTTGCCATCATCACTGTGGAAGCAGAATGTGGGTTATATTGGGCTCAAATAGCATAAAAACATACTCTGTTTTTTGAGGTTTTTTTTCCAATAAATTATTCACCAATCATTAATTTTGGGATGAAATTCTCTTTTTAAACTACAATATTTCTTAAATATTCCTTCAACTGAAGTTTCTAATTGTTATTATGATAGTACTAATTATTTGAAAAGAGCAAGGAATAGAATGGAGACAGCCAGAAAGTGCCATCAATACCACAATATATAGATACCAGAAGGTTAAGCATGCCACAATTAAATTTTTGGATATATGTATGCATGTGAGCATGTACACATGCATTTTATATACATATATATATATGTACATATATATGTATGTATCCTAAAAATATCTTTTCAGCAAGGATGTGCTAAATCTGGTTCAAACAGATTCTTAAGCTCTGATATTTAAATTTTCATGGTGAGCATGTAGAACTTAGAAGTAAATGCTAATAATAAGGGCTTCTTTATTGCTTTTAGTTTTTTTTTAATTCTTTCTCCCCCATAACATACTATAATAAAAAAGATGATGGCATATGAAACTGCCAATCTATTATGCACACCTTACTATTCCTTTTAAATATATGATAAAATGATCAGAGGCAGAGACAAGCTGGTGGAGAGAAGCCAAGAAGTTTCCTGAGCTCTCCCCAGTTTCTCTCAGAACAACATTAAATCAAGCCTCTAAACAAATTCTGGAGCAATAGAACCCACAAAAGATGGAACAAAAAATTTAACAGATTAAGATAATTTAGAAAGACTTCAGGAAAGGTCTGTCTCACTAGGATAAAAGGGGAGTGCCTCACACAGACAGTGAGTGGGCAAGCCAGCAGGAGGCTCTTAGTGACAGCACATGTGAGGAACCATGGCCCCTCAGTCCTGGCTCAGCAGACTAGTAATGAAGCCTCTAGCCCAAGAGCTGAAGGAATATTTTGAACCCAGGAACCCCAGCACAACAGGAGTGACAAGGCTGGGCCACCCCCAGTGCAGTGGGCAAGCTGCAAGCACCTGAAGCCACTTCAAGGAAGCCTTAGCATAAGAAGTTTGAGATAGTGCCTCCTGTGCCCTAGGAGCAGAACTCAACTTTAAAAGTTACAAAATAGGGTAAAAATGAGTAAGAAACAGAAGAGATAGCTGATCATAGAAAGCTATCATGATGACAGGGAAGAGCAAAACACAAATTTAGAAGAGGACAATGTCAAAATGGCTACATGTGAAGCCTCTAAGAAGAATATGAATTAGTCTCAAGTCCAAAATCTCCTCTTAAAAGAACTGAAAAAGGATCTTAAAATTTAAGTAAGAGAGGTAGAGAAGAAAAAATGTGAAAAGAAATGAGAATTATGAATGAGAATTATGAAAAAAGAGTCAATAGTTTGGAAAAGGCAGCACAAAAATTGACTGAAGAAAACAGTTTCTGAAAAAATAGAATTGCCCATATGGAAAAAAGAAAAATCCAATGAAGAAAACAACTTCTCTAAAAGTAAAATTGGCCAAATGGGAAAGGAGGTAAAAGAGATAACTAAAGAAAATAATTCCTTAAAAATTAGAATTGGCCAAGTGGAAGTTAATTACTTTAGGAGAAGTCAACAATCAGTCAAACAAAATCAAATAATGGGAAAAAAAGAAGAAAATGTAAAATACCTCACTGGAAAAACAACTGACCTGGAAAACAGATCCAGAAGAGATAATTTAAGAATTATTGGACTAGCCAAAGGCTATGATTAAAAAAAAAAAAAGAAAAAAAAAAGAGCCAGGAGAGTATCTTTCAAGAAATTATCAAGGACATTTCTGCTTCCAGGAGCCAAGATGGTGGAGTAAGAAGCAAATTGCTCTTACCCTCCCCTATTAACCTCTGAAAGCCTAGGAAATATCATCCCAAGGAAAACTTGGGACAGCTGAACCAGAAGAAAGATGGGGTGCAGCAGTCCAGTAACCCAGATAGCTTGATGGATTAATGGGAAAGGCCCCTCTTGCCTTGGGGGAAGTGGAGCAGTACAGAACAGGAGGCATCCCAGCAAGCTAGCAGAAAGCCCCACCTCAGCATACCAGGAGGAGATCCTGAAGCCCAAGTGGTAGAGCAGGCAAACACCAACACCAGGACCCCCAAGTGCCTCAGTGAGGATGAGGGAAATGGTGAAAACCAGCTCAGAAAATCACCAGGTTCCTCGGCATTCTACAGCAATCAGGTCTGCCAGTGCCTCAACAAAACTAAGGAAAGCAGCACTCCAAGGGGCACCAGGCAGATAAACATCCTGCAACATCTATCTGAAAGGAGCTGAAGAAACAAAAGATAGGA
Source organism: Vombatus ursinus (assembly GCF_900497805.2). Lineage (NCBI taxonomy): Eukaryota > Metazoa > Chordata > Mammalia > Diprotodontia > Vombatidae > Vombatus > Vombatus ursinus. Next base: position 8,512,723 of record NW_020954642.1, read on the forward strand.
AAGCCCTGGGTGAGCAGGAAATTTCCAGGGGCCACACTACCCAGTTGTACCCCTAGAGTTCCAGTGTTGCTGATTCCAGCCCAACACCAGGTAACGTGCCAGAACCCTACAGCCTCCAACTGCCAACATTGGAGGCCCCAGCACACAAAACCTTGTGACCAGGCCCTAAGCTCACAAACACTATGAGCAAAAAGAAATGTATGATAGATTCTTATTATGGGAAGAGTGCAGATCAAGGCAGAAATTCTGAAGAGGACAACATTGTCAACAAACCCCACATCTGGAACCTCAAAAGGGAATATAAAATGGTCTGAAATTCAAAAAGCCTTCTTAGAAGAGATCAAGAAGGATTTTAAAAGTCAAATGAGAGAGGTAGAAGAAAAAAAGGGAACAAAATTAGAGGTATGCAAGAGAGAGTCAATAGCTTAGAGAAGGAAGGACAAAAACTAACTGTAGAAAACAAGTCCTTAAAATATACAATTGGGCAACTGGAAAAAAGTACACTGAAGAAAACAAGTCCCTACAAATACAATTGGCCAAATGGGGAAGGAGGTACAAAATCTAATAGAAGAAAACAATTTGTTAAAAATTAGAATTGGGCAAATGGAAACTAATGACTCTATGAGAGAGCAAGAATCAGTCAAACAGAAACAAAAGAATGAAAAAAAAAAGATGAAAATGTAAAATATCTCACTGGTAAAACTGACCTGAAAATTGATTCAGGAGAAATAATTTAAAAATTATTGGTCTACCTGAAAATCATGACAGTATCTTTCAGGAAATAGTCAAGGAAAACTGCCCTGAGGTCCTAGAACCAGAGGGTAAAATAGCCATCGAAAGAATCCATCAATCATCTCCTAAAAGAGATCCCAAATTGAAAACTCCAAGGAATATAGTAGCCAAATTCCAAAATTACCTGGTCAAAGAGAAACTATTGCAAGCAGACAGAATGAAACAATTTAAATATCATGGAACCACAGTCAGGATTACACAGGACCTTGCAGCTTCTAATTAAAAGACCACAGAGCATGGAATATGATATTCTGTAAGGCAAAGGAGCTTGGATTACAACCAAGGATCAACTACCCAGTAAAAATTAGCATTATTTTTCAGGAGAGGTGATGGATATTCAGTGAAATAGGGACTTCCAAACCTTACTGATAAAAAGACCAGAGTTCAACAGAAAATTTGATCTTCAAATACGAGACTCAAGACAAACATGAAAAGGTAAACAGGACAGAAGGAAACATGTTATTAATAAGGGCAAACTGTTTACATCCCTACAAGGAGAGATGATACTTGTAACCTTTAGGAACTGTATTGTTATTACATCTGTTAAAGGAGTATACATCACAGGGGTGGATATAAGTTGACTTTGTTGTAATGATAAAAAATATCTAATCAAGTGGGTTAAATGGATCTAAGTAAGTGGATTAATCTGATCTAACTAAGAAAATGAACTGAGAGAAAAGGAAAGGAGGAGAGAGACAAGAGTAAATTACATTACAGGAAAAGGCACAAAAACCTACTACAGCAGAGGGAATGAAGGGAGAGAGATGAGCAATGTTTGAACCTTTCATCAGATTTGGCTCAAGAGAGGAATAACAATCAGTTAGGTATAGAAATCTAACTTGCCCTATAGACAGTAGTAGGTAAAAGGGAAAAGAAAAGGGAGAGGAGATAGAAGGAAAGGAAGAAGTAATAACGGTAAAGGGGAAGAAAAGGGAGGGGGCTAATAGGAGAGAGGTAGTGGTCAAAAGTAAAACACTAGTAAGGAAGGAAAAGGAAAAAGGAGAAAGAATACCTATTTTTCCAACTCACATCCAGCATTTGTCTTTTTCCATTTCTGTCATGTTAGCCAATCTGTTAGAAGTAAGGTGGTACTGCAGAGTTGTTTTAATTTGCATTTTACTAATTATTAGCTATTTAAAGCATTTTAAAAATTTTTTTTGGTTACACAATGGGGTTAAGTGACTTGCCCAGGGTCACACCGCTAGTAAGTGTTATGTGTCTGAGGCCTAGATTTGAACTCAGGTCCTCCTGACTCCAGGGCCAGTGCTCTATCCACTGCACCACCTAACTGCCCCTATTTAAAACACTTTTTTTAAAGTGACTATTGATAGCTTTGATTTCTTCTTCTGAAAACTTCCTGTTCATATCCTTTGACTCTTTATCAGTTGGGGAATGGCTCTTATTTTATAAATTTGGCTTAGATTTTATATATTTGAGAAATGAGATGTTTATCAGAAAACTTGCTGTAACATTTTTTTTTACCAGCTTCTGCTTTCCTTCTAATTTTGGCTTCATTGGCTTGGTTTCTGCAAAGCCTTTTTAATTTAATGTAATCAAAATTATCCATTTTACCTCTCACAAATCTCTCTACCTCTTTCTTGGTGATAAGCTCTCCTCTTGTCCTTAGATCCCACAGGTAACTTTTTTCATGCTCTTCTAATTTATTTATGATATCACCCTTTGTGTCTAAACCATGTACCCATTTTGATTTTATTTTGGTATATGGTGTGAGGTGTTGGTCTATGCCTCATTTCTTCTAGATAGCTTTTTAGTTTTCCCAGAAGTTTTTGTTGATGTGAATGTTAACAATTTTTTTCATGTAATTGGGAAATATTTAATGAAATAAACAAATATTAATAAGAAAAGAAAAGAAATGGTGAATAGGCAAAAAGAAAAAAATAGAAACAAATAAAAACAAAAAAAAAAACAAAAAAAAAAGAAATTATCAAGGAAAACTGCCCTGATTTCCTAGAAGCAGAGGGTAAAATAGTCATGGAAAGGATCCACCAATTATCTCCTGAAAGAGATCCCAAAATGAAAACTTCAACAAATATGGTAGCAAAATTCCAGAATTATCAAGTCAAGGAGAAAATATTGTAAATGCCAGAAAGAAAAAAAAGTGAAATATGAAGGAGCCGCAGGAAGGATAATACAGGTCTTAGCAGATTCTGCATTAAAGGATCAGAGGGTTTGGAATATGATACTCTAAAAAGCAAAAGAGCTTAGATTACAACAAAGAATCAACTACCTAACAAAATATGAGCTTCATCATTCAAGGGGAAAGATGGACATTCAATGAAATAGGGGATTTCCAATTTTCCTGTTGAAAAGACCAGAGCTGAACAGAAAATTTGATCTTCAAATACAAGACTCAAGAGAAGCATAAAAAAAAAATCAGAAAAGAATAGGAAAACAACAACAACAATGATGACAACAACATGTTACCCAATAAGATTTAATGTTTTGCCTACATGGGAAGATGATACATGTAAGTCTTGAGAACTGTATCTCTATTAGGGCAATTAGAAGGAGTATACATAGACAAAGGGTATGTTATAAGTTGACTTTGATGTGATAATATAAAAAAAAATGGGTGAAAAAAAAGGATTGTACTGGGACAAGAGGAAAGAGAGAGAATAGGGTAAATTATATCACATAAAGAGGCAGAAAAGATCTATTACAGTAGAGGGAAAGAAGAGAAGGATTGAGCATTGTTTGAACCTTAGTCTCATGGGATTTGGCTCAAAAAGGAAACAACATAAACACTCAGTTGGTTATAGAAATTTATCTTACTAGAAAGTAAAGTAGGAGAGAAAATGGGAAAGAAAAGGGAAAGGGGGTGATAGAGGGGAGGACAGAAGAAATGATAGAACTAGGATGAAGGGAAGTACACAGTTAGTAATCATAACTGTGAATGTGAATGGGATAAACTCTTCCATAAAAATGAAAGTGGAGAGCAGAGTGGATTAAAAACCAGAATCCTACAATATGATGTTTACAAGAAACACATTTGGAGAAGAGAGATACACACAGAGTAAAGGTAAGGGGCTGGAATAGAATATATTATGATCCATCTGAAGTAAGAAAAAAACAGGGGTAGCAATACTGATCTCAGACAAAGTAAAAGCAAAAATAGATCTAATTTAAAGAGAGAAGGAAGGAAACCTACATCTTGCTAAAATGTACCATAGATAATGGAGAATATCAAAAGAAAACATAAATGCATCAAATGGTATAGAATCCAGATTCTTAGAGAAGAAGTTAAGGGAGCTATAGGAAGAAATAGACAGCAAAATTATACTAGTGGGGGACCTCAACCTCCCCCTCTCTGAACTAGATAAATATAACCACAAAATAAACAAGAAAGAAGTTAAAGAGATCAATGGAATCTTAGAAAAGTTAGATATGATAGACCTCAGGAGAAAATTGAATGGGGATAGAAAGGAATATACATTTTTTTTCTCAGCTGTACCTGACACCTACACAAAAACTGAACATTTATTAGAGCATAAAAATCTATCAATCCAATGCAGAAAGGCAGAAATATTAAATGCATCCTTTTCAGAACAAGATGCAATAATATGTGTAATAAAGGGCCATGGAAAGAAAAGTTAAAAAAAAATTATTTGGAAACTATACAATCTAATCATAAAGAATGAGTGGGCCAAAAAACAAATCATAGAAACAACCAATAATTTCATCAAAAGAGTAAAAATAATGAGACAATCTATCAAAACTTATGGGATGAAGACAAAGTAATTCTTACGTTAAATTTTATATCTTTAAATGCTTACATGAATAAAATAGAGAAAGAGGAGATCAATGAATCTGGCATACAACTAAAAAAGCTAGGAAAAGAGCAAATCAAAACCCCCCAATTAAATAATAAATCACAGGGGGCAACAAGGTGGCACAGTGGATAGAACCTGGGCCCTGAAGTCAGGAGGACCTGAGTTTAACTCAGACCAAACACTTAACACTTACTAGATGCGTAACCTTGGGCAAGTCACTTAACCCCAATTGCCTAAAAATAAAAAACAAAAACAAAACAAAAAAACTAAATAAAGAAATTACAAATCATTAAATCTGAAAATGAAAGGAGAGATTAATAAAATTGAAAGGAAAAATATTGAACTAGCAAATAAAACTGAGTTGGTTTTTTTAAAAAAATAAACTTTTGGTTAATTTGATAAAAAAGAAAAAAGAAAACCAAATTATCATTATCAAAAATGAAAAGGGTGAATTTGCCAAAAATGAAGAGGAAATTAAAACAAATAAGTAGGAGCTATTTTGCCCAACTATGCCAATAAATTGGACAATCTAAGTGAAAAGTATGAATATTTACCAAAAACATAAATTGTTTAGATTAACAGAAGAGGAAATAAAATATTTAAATAACCCCATTTCAGAAAAAAAGAAATTGAACAAGCCATCAATGAACTCCCTAAGAAAAAACTTTCAGGGTCAGATAGATTTACAAGTGAATTCTACCAAACATTTAAAGAACAATTATTTCCTATAATATATAAACTATTTGGGAAAATAGGAGAAGAATGAGTCCTAAAAATTCTTTTTTATGAAATAAATATGGTGCTGATACCTAAACCAAGAAGAGCTAAAACAGAGAAAGAAAATTATAGATTAATTTTCCTAATAAATATTTATGCAAACATTTTAAATAAAATATTACCAAAGAGATCCCAGCAATTTATCATGAAGATAATATGCTATGATCAGTTGGGACCTATGCCAGGAATGCAGGATTGGTTCAATATTACCAAATCTATCAGCATAATTGACCATAGCAATAACAAAACTAACAGAAATCATATGATAATCTCAATTGATACAGAAAAAGCTTTTTTTTAGAAAATATAGCACCATTCCTATTAAAAAAGACTAGAAAGCATAGAAATTAATGGAATTAATGGAGTTTCCTTAAAATGATGAGCCAAAATCATCAGCAAGCATTATCTATAATGGGGGAAAGCTAGAATCCTTCTAGTAAGAACAATAGTGAAACAAGGCATTCCATTATCACTACTATTATTCACTATTGTACTAGAAACATAAGCTTTAGCAGTAACAGAAGAAATAAAAACTGAAGCTATTCAAATAGACAATGAGAAAACAAAAATATCACTCTTTGTAGATGATATGATGATAGAGAATCCTAGAGAATCAACTGAAAAAAAAAACTACTTGAAAAAATTAACAACTTTAGCAAAGTTGCAGGGTATAAAACAAAACCACAAAAATCAACAGCATTTTAATATATTACCTACAAAGCCCAGCAGCCAGGGATAGAGAATCTCCACTTAAAATAACTGTAGACAATATAAAATATTTGCGAGCCTACCTGCCAAAACAAACCCAGGAACTATATGAATACAATTACAAAGGACTTTTCAAACAAAGAAAATCTGATCTAAACAATTAAAAATATATAAAAATTGTTCTTGTGTAGGCCCAGTTAATCTAATAAAAATGACAATTCTACCTATGTTAATTTGCTTAAACAGGGCCATACCAATCAAATTACCTAAGCATTATTTTATAGAACTAGAAATAAAAAAATAAAAAATAAAATAAAAATAAAAAATGTGTTCTTCCAAAAAAAGTGGGGGGCACAGCTAGGTAGTGCAGTGGATAGTGCACCAGCCCTGAAGTCAGGAGGACTCGAGTTCAAATCCAGCCTCAGACCAAATACTTGACACTTACTAGTTGTGTGACCCTGGGCAAGTCACTTAACCCCAATTGCCTAAAAAAAAAAAAAAAATAATAAATAAATAAAATGTATTCTTTAAAAAAAAAGAACTAGAAAAAATAATAACAAAATTCATCTGGAAGAACAAAAAGTTAAGAATATCAAGGAAACTAATGAAAAAATACAAAAGAATGTGGCCAATCATTAAAACAAATTGGTACTGGCTAAGAAATAGAATGGTGGATCAGTGGAATAGGTTAGGTACACAAGACATAATAGTCAATGACTATAGTAATCTATTTTTTGATAAACCCAAATACTCTAGCTTCTGGCATAAGAACTCACTATTTGACTAAAAAAAAAACTGTTGGGAAAAAATTGGAATCAAAATTGGAAACTGCTCGGAACACTGGAAAATCATATGGCAGTAAATAGGCATAGACCAACATCTCACACCCTTTACCAAGATAAGGTTGAAATGGGCACATCATTTAGAAATAAGGGATGAAACCTTAAACATATTCAGACAGCAAGGAACAGTTTACCTGTCAGATCTATGAAGAAAGGCAGAGTTTGTGACCAAAGAAGAAATAGAGAACATTATGAAATGCGAACTGGATAATTTTATTGCATTAAAATAAAAGGTTTTTGCATAAACAAAACCAATGCAACCAAGATTAAAAGGAAAACAGAAATCTGGTAAACAATTTTTTATAACCAATGTTTCTGATTAAGGCCTCATTTCAAAAATATATAGAGAACTGAGTCAAATGTACAAGTATACAAATCATTCCCCAATTGATAACTGGTCAAAGGCTATGAAAAAGAAGTTATCAGATGAAGAAATTAAAGTAACCTACAGTCATATGAAAAAAAAAATGCTCTAAATCACTATTGATTAGAGAAATGCAGATTAGCACAGCTCTGAGGTACCATGTCACACCTATCAGGTTGTCTAATATGACAGAAAAGGAAAATGATAAATGTTGGAGAAGAAGTGGGAAAATTGGAACACTAATGCATTGTTGGTGAAGTTGTGAACTGGTCCACCCATTCTGGAGAGCAATTTGGAACTATACCCAAAGAGCCATAAAACTTGCATACCCTTTGATCCAACAATAGTTCTACTAGGCCTGTATCCAAAAGAGATAATAAAAAAAGTGAAAAGACACCCTTATACAAAAGCATTTATAGCAGCTCTTTTTGTAGTTGCAAAAAATTGTAAATTGAGTTGATGTCCTTCAGTTGGTCAATGGCTAAACAAGTTGTGGTATACAAATATAATGGAATATGTTTCTTTTATAAGAAATGATGAGCAGGTCGATTTCAGAAAAAAAAAAATCTTGAAAAGACTTACCTAAACTGATGCTGAATGAAGTGAGCAGAACCAGGAGAACATTGTATACAGCAACAGAAATATTGTGTAATGATTAATTATGAAAGACTCAGCACTTTTCAGCAATGCAATGACCCAAGACAAAGCCAAAAGACTTATGATGGAAAATGCTAAGCACATAAAGAGAAAGAACTATGAAGTCTGAATACACATCAAAGCATATTATTTTCACTTTTAATTTTTTTATTGCTTTTTGCTTTCTCATGTTTTTCCCCTTTTGATCTGATTCTTCTTCCACAGCATGACTAATGTGGAGATATGTTTATCATGAAGGTACATGTGTAACCTATATCAGATTGCTTGTGTCTAGGGGAGGGCACAGAGAGAGAGAAAAATTTGAAACTCAGAATTTAACAAAAATAAATGTTAAAACTATCTTTACATGTAACTGGAAAAAAAACAAAATACTATTAATGAAAAAATAAAATTATCATGTAAATTTCTTTTTTTTCTTTTTTTCCCTCCTTCCCTCTGCTGTAGAGATGGCTATCATTAGACATAAATATGTATGCACACAAACACACACACATGCACACATGGGTGTTTAGACTATAAATGAACAGTTTTCCAATGAAAAAATCAAAATAATTTATAGTCAGGTGAAAAATGTTCTAAATCGTTATTGATAAGAGAAATGCAGACTAAAACAATCTTGTGATATGATTTTTAAGCCTATCAGATTGGCTAAAATGTTTTAAGGGAAAAGCAACAAATGTTGGAGATGTGGAAAAATTGGGACACTAATTCATAGTTGGTGGAATCACAAACTGATATAACCATTTTTTAGAATAATATGGAATTATACCCAAAGACGTATCAAACTGTCTATACCTTTTGGCTTACAATACCACTAGTAGGTCTGCTTCCAAAGATGATAAGTAAAAAAAAAGAAGAAAAAAGAAAAGAAAAGAACCTATATGTTCTAAAATATTTATAGCAGTATTCTTTAAGAATTGGTTTATTGTTTTGCATATAATGTAGTGTTAAAAAATTAAAAAGTAGTGGAGAAAAATGATGATCATGCAAATTAAACTTAAAAGTATGCCTCACACACATTTCTGTATGGGTTACTCTGAAGAGTTGATTATTACACATTTACCAGCACATCTTTGTCTTACAAAACATTAGGTTAATTCTTCATGGAGAATCACTGAGGAACACGGACAAGAACTGCACAGGATAACAAGGCAGGCATAAGTTATAATCTTCAGTGATGTGAGTAATATTCAATTTCATCAGCACACAAAACTATAAAAAATTTTGAAGATGGACAATGTGACATTATCTGATTATCATCTGTAAGAGACAGTAGAGGTAGAATGTTATAATAGAAATGTTACTTAATGAGAAATCAAAATACTTCAGTTCAAATGCCTACCCTAGCACTTGCTAGCTGAATGACTTGAAAAATAGAACACAGTGTGGCATAGTCAGTAGAAAGCTAGCCTCAGAGAAGGGAAGACCTGGAGTCAATCCTCTCCCTCACATACCTCACTACATGCCCTAGGCAAGTCAATTAACCCAACACATTAGATAATACTCTAAGACAGACCTGCAAAACTTGCAATAGGTAGGGGACAAAATAAAAATAATGGACTTTTTTTTGCCACAGTGTATTAAAGTCTATGGACCCCTTTCAAAATGATATTTTGAAATAAAATAAAATATCTAGGATGGCAAAGGAAACCACAGTTAAGTGAAAATAATGATGAAATGCTTTCCCTTCTAAGTAAATTCACCAATGCCTTTAAATTTATCCATATACCCAGTGAAGTCAGAGGGCTGAACGAACCAGGATGAAAGTCCTTACTTTAGAAAGATGTCCAAGAACACATACATCCACCCCTAACACAGATAATTGTTTAAATCTGGAAGATTTTGCCATTATAAAATTAGATGAGAAAGTGAAAGTACAATGATTAAGTGAGAAATATTGATGAACTAATGTTAATTACTATGGGTATTATCTTCTTATTTTCTGGTACAATTATATTCATTAGTAGACCTTCTAAGAGAGAAATATTGAGGGTGGGGTATTTATAAAACCACTCCCATAGGTATCAGATCTTAAAAATGACAACTTATTTATGGAGAGCATGCCATTTGGAATCATAAAACATGGACTTGAATTGGTTCTTTGTCACTTAGTACTTGTCAGGCCACAACTCTATTATTACATTCTCTTGAGTGACTATACATTAAGGATACTGAGAAGATGGAGATTCTTCAAATGAGGGTGACATTTTACACTCTTCTCTCTAATCACCTCCTTCTAAGCCTCTTTTTTCTAATTGCCTAAGACCTTCATCAGAGACTGTGTCTTCAACAAACTTCCATCTTTGGGTCCTTGCTTTCCTAACTGACTATTGACTATACCTGACATGTTTCATGTTACTCATTCCTCTCCAGCCACTTCACCTCCTCCATAACATCCTTGCCAACCTTCTGATGTTTTCTTCCCCACCCCCTCTCTAGTTTTAGAACCATAAATATTTATCCAATAAACCATGTCATTGTTACTGGAAGAGATGATTCAGTATATTCCCTTTTGTCACCATTCACGATGCTTGTAACTTTCATGTGTGAAGTGACCTTCATTGGTCACTACTCACCCATGTATATTACTTATCCAATAAAATGTAATTTCCTTAAGGGCAGGAACTGTATTTCATGCATTGTGTTCAATTAATAGATGTTGATTGATTGATTCATTTTTTTCTCATTCAGAGAAGGGACTTGAGGCCATGCTATATTAGGATTTATTGAAGTAAATAGGAAGATTTAGATGAAAAACAAAAAAGATATAGTGGCAATATAATCATTACCATTCAATATTTGAAGATCACACAGAAGAGTCTTATTCTGCTTAGTCCCACATGGAAGATGTTGAATCAATATGTGATAATACTTACATAAAGACTTGGACTTGCTATGTTCAAAGGGTGCCTAAATTGCTAAAAACCTTGGAAATTGTATTACTGACCAGCAGAAAAGAATGGAAGCTAAAGAAAATCAGGAGAGGACGGAAGACTATTTCCCTTATGAAATGAATGTTAAACATCTCTCAAGAAAGAGGAGATAGAACACACAGGAAGAAAGGAAGTGGCAGGCCTTCCCCATGACATAGGACATCAGGGCAATTACAGCAGGTCAAGTGACTTTAGCAGTTCCTCAAATCTAAGTTTGTGGAAAGACCATGGAGTTGAAAAATAAAATGGCAAGTGACAGGACTATATCTTTTATTAAGGTCACTCAGTCAGGTTACTGAAATGCTAATGGAGAAAAAAAGACCTGGAAGAAATTGTGACTCCTAATCTGTCTCATACTTTATTTCAGTTGGATAGAATTAGTACCTATTTATAAGTATGTTCTTTTTTCTGTTAAATACTGAATCTGATTGATAAATTATTATTTTTCACAAATACATGTGGTCCACCCTGTCCATTGTATATTCTCCTATCCCTTTTTCTTGGCATGAGAATATTAGACAAGACTGGGAGCCATGCAGGAGAAAGACTTTAACTAATACACTACTGGGATCCCAGTTCTCAGCTCATTGTTAGTGAGTTTTCTTTGTCTATCTTAGGACATAATTTAGAGACATTCATGTTTCATAACTACACTTTTAAAAGCAGAATTACTAGGAATTTAGGTCTTTTAATTCTGCCCAATATGATGATCCATAGGGATATACATAGACTACAATTGAAGAGAGATAAATTTAGGTTTGATAAAATGAAAAATACCATAAATGATAACAGCCATCAAGAAACAGGATAGTTAACTTTTGAAGGTAGAGGTTTCTCCCTCATTGAATGACTTCAAATAGAGGTTAATAAACAACATTTTTGGTAGAATTTCTGAAAGCCAAGATGGTGGAGTAAGCAGGAAATCACTGTACTCTCCCATATTCACCTCCAAACAACCATAAAATAATGCCCCAGAAAAAATCTTGCAACAGTGGAGTCAACAGAAAGACAGGGTGACGTGGTCTGTGGGAGAAATGGAGGATCATCAAGAAATCTCCTTCTCACTCAGTAAAAGTGAAATGCAGTACAAGAAAGGAAACATCCCATCAAGTAAGTAGGAAGACTTATCTCAGCAAACCAGCAGTAGATCCTGAGCCCCAGTGTGGTGGAGTACGCAAACTGCAACACCAAGACCCTAACATGCTTAGCATATCCTGGGGAACTGGTGGACTTCAGCTCCAAGAGCCACCACATGCTTCATTGGGGCTCTGAACAAGCAGGCATCTTACAGGTACCACAATTCCATGTGCTTCAGCATAGCTCCAAGCAAACAAGCATCCTCCAGTGTGACAAAAATTTAGGACAGACCTTCACATGCTTCAGCACAGCCTAGGGCAAACTATCACCCTTCAGTGGTCAAACCTCCATAGGCATCAGTGTAGTCAAAGAGAAATAAAGAAAATCTCCACTGGAACTCAGCCCATGCCAAACACCACAACTAGGACTCTACCTCAGCATCAGGTAAGCTTCCAGACTCCTACAGTTTCCAGTACTTCCAGACACACCACACCCCATGCCCCCCCAAAATAGTGCCAGACAAGAAGGATCCCCCATGGGCCTGAGGGCAACATCAGTGCAGCACCAGGTAAATAGTCAGGGCCTGTAGTCATTGGCACAAGAAGCCTGAGACAGTGCCCTCTCCATCATGAGAACAGAGATCAAATTTAAAGGAAAGGGGAAAAAAAGCCCTCCAAAATATAAGCAAAAAAAATAAAAAAGAATCTGACCATAGAAAGATATTATGGTGACAGGGAAGACCAAGACACAAACACAGAAGAGGACAACAATATCAAGACAACTAGGGATAAAACCACAAATAAAACTGGGAAGTGGTCTCAAGCCCAGAAAGAACTCATGGAAGAGCTCAAAAAGTAGGTCAAAAAACAAAGAAGAAAGGTAGAAGAAAAATGGGAAAAGAAATGAGAGTGATGCAATGGAATTATGAGAAAAAAATAGTCAGCAGCATAAAAAAAACTGTTTTAAAAGTAAGTTAGCCAAATGGAAAAGGAGATATAAAAATGCCCTGAAGAAAACAACTCTTTAAAGTGTACAATTGATCAAATGGAAAGGAAAGTACAAAAACTAATTAAGGGAAAGAACAACTTAAATGTTAGAATTGGGCAAGTGGAAGCTAATGCCACTCTGAGATATCAAGAAATCAATCCAACAAAATCAAAAGAATGAAAAAAATGGAAGAAAATGTGAAGTGTCTCATGGGAAAAACAACTGACCTGGAAAATAAATCCAGGATTGACAATATCATAATCATTGGATTACCTGAAAGTCATAATCAAAAGGAAAACCTGGACAGCATCTTGAAAGAAATTATCAAGGAAAACTGCCCTGGTGTCCTGGAACTGAAGGGCAAAATAGTCATTGAAAAAATCCACTGATCATCCCAGGAAGGAGATCCCAAAATAAAAACTTCAAGGAACATTATAGCCAAATTTCAGAACCATCAGTTCAAGGAAAACAAAAATCTACAAGTGACCAGAAATAAACAACTCAAATATCAAGGAATCACAATTAGGATAACACAGGACTTGGCAGCACCAATATTAAAGAACCAGGGATCAAGGAATATGACATTCCAGAAATCAAAGGCGCTAGGACTACAACCAAGAATCATCACTTACCCAGTAAAATTAAGCATAGTACATCAAGAAAAAATGGTCATTCAATAAAATACAAAAATTTTATGTTTTCATAAGGAGAAGGCCATAACTAAACCAAAAATCTGACCAACAAAAATGAAGAAGCATAAACAGGTAAAAGGGGAAAAGAAACATAAGGGATTCAATAGAGCTTAACTATTTACATTGCACAAGATGATACTTGTAATTCTTAAAAATTATATCACTAATAGCGAAATTAGAAGGAATATACAGAGAAATCAGGCATGGGCATAGGTTGAGCTGAAGGAAATGACATAAAAAAAGATCAAGGGATGAGAAAGAGGAGTACAATGGGTGAAGAAGGAACACAGAGGTAGAATGGAGTAAATTATCTCATCTGCAGAGGTGCTAAAGACCTATTACAATGGAAGGGAAGATGAGAGGGTGGATGAAGGGTGTCACTTGAGTGATCTCATCACTATTGGATCAAAAAGGGAATAATATACATAGTAAGTTGAATAGAAATATCTATTTTATCCAACAGGGAAGCAGGAGGGGTGGAGATCAAGTAAGGGAAGTGGGTAGGGACTGACAGAAATGAGGGCAGATCAGGGGAGGTGGTAGACAGAAGCAAAACACTAGTGATGAGGGAAAGGGTGAAAGGAGAGAGAGAGGACAAATAGAAGGAGGAATAGGATGGAGGGAAATACCCAGGTAGTAATCATAACTGTGACTAGGAACAGAATGAACTCTTCCATAAAACAGAAGTGGATAAAAGAGTGGATCAAAAACCAGAATCCTATAATATGTTGTTTCAAGAAACACACTTGAAGCAAAGAGACACATGCAGTGTAAAGGTAAGGAGTTGGAGCAGAATCTATTATGCTTCAACTGAAATTAAAAAAAAAAATAGCTAGGATAGCAATCCTGATCTCAGATGAGGTAAAACCAGAAATAGACTTAAATAAAAGAGATAATGAAGGAAACTACATCTTGCTAAATGATACCATATACAATGAAGCAATATCAATACTAAACAGATATGCACCAAATGGTATAGCAGCCAAATTCTTAAAGAAAAAATTAAGTGAGTTACAGGAAGAAAAAGACAGTCAAACTATACTGGTGGGGGACCTCAATTGACCCCTCTCAAAAATCAATAAATCCAACCAAAAATAAACAAGAAAGAAACTAAAGAGGTAAATAGAACATTAGAAAAGTTAGATATGAGATAAATTTGGAGAAAACTGAATGGGAACAGAAATCAGCAGAACATGGCACCTACACAAAAAAATTGACCATATAATAGGGCATTAAAAACCTCACAATCAAATGTAAAAAAGCATAATTCAATAAAAATTACATTCAACAAAGGGCAGTGGAAATATACATTAAAAATTAACTGGAAACTAAATAATCTAATTCTAAAAAATAAGTGGGCCAAAGAAAAATTATAGAAAAAATCAATAATTTCAGTAACAATAAGGAGAAAACATATCAAAATGTATGTGATGCTGCCAAAACAATACTTAGGGTAAAATTTATTTCTCTAAATTCTTACATCAACAAAATGGGAAAAGAACAGATCAATGAATTGGGCATGCAACTGAAAAAATAGAAAAAGAACAAATTAAAAGCACCAAATTTGAAATCCTGAAAATAAAAAGTGAGATTAATAATATTGAAAAGTAAAAAGAAAAAATGACCCAATAAATTTGCAAGCTGGTTTTATGAAAAAAAAACAATAAGATAGATAAGCAATTGGTTAATTTGAGTAAAAAAAAGAAATAAGAAATCCAAATGTTCAGTATCAAAAATGAAAAGGGTGAATTCACCACCACTGAAGAGGAAATTAAAGCAATCATTAGGAAATATTTTGCCTAATTATATGCCAATAAATCTGACAATCTGAGTGAAATGGATAAATATTTACAAAAAAATAAACTAACTAGATGAACAGATAAGAAAATAGAATGTCCAAGTAACCCTATCTTAAAAAAAAAAAAGAAATTGAACAAGCTATTAATGAACTACCTAGGAAAAAATCCTAAAAAAAAATGTATAGCAGTCCTATTTGTGGTGGCAAAACACTGGAAATTGAAGGGATGCTCAATGATTGGGGAATGGCTGAACAGGTTGTGTGGTATGTGAATGTAATGGAATACTATTGTGCAATAAGAAATGATGAACAGTCGAATTTCAGAAAATTCTGGAAAGCCTTGTATGAACTGACACAAAGTGAAATTAGCAGAACGAGAAAATATTGTACACAGCATCAGTAAAATTATGTGATGATCAATTATGAATATCTCATCTCTTCTCAGCAACATAATCATCCAAGACAAGTACAAAGGACTCGTGAAGGAAATGCTATCCATATTCAAACAAAGAACTGATGGACTCTGAATTTGGATTGAAACATATATTTTTTTTCACTAACTTTATTCTTTCTTGTGTTTTTTTTAATCTGTTTCTTTTTTTTTTACAACTGTAAATGACATCTGTACTTCATTGTGACTCTAAAATTCAGTGAAAATGTGATACAATAAAAACAATGGTAATTCTCAGTCATCTATTTTCTTTTTTTAACTTTTATTAATTTATTCTGATTTATCAACAATCACTTCCATAAGCTTTTGAATTTTAAATTTTTCTCCCTCTTCCACCCCACTTCCCTCCCCAAGATGGTGCACAAACTTATATAGGCTATATGAATACATTCCTATTAAACATAATTTCACATTAGTGAGGTTTTAAATAAAAATTAGAACAAATAAGAGGAACCACCAGAAAGAGGACACAAAACAAAACAGAAGAAAAAAAAGGCAAATAGTATGCTTCAATCTGCATTCAAATTCCATAGTTCTTTCTTTGGATGTGGATAGCATTTTCCATAATGAGGCCTTTGGAAATATCTTAGATCCTTGTACTGCTGAGAAAGGTTAAGCCTATCAATTTTAGGCAATGCACAACATGGCTGTTACTGTATACAACATTCTCCTGGTTCTGCTCACTTCACTCAGCATCAGACCATAAAAGTCCTTCCAGGTTTTTCTGAAGTCTGTCTGCTCATCATTTCTTATAGCACAATAGTATTCCATTACATTCATATACCACAACTTGTTCAGTCATTCCACAATTGATGAGTGTCCTCTCAATTTCTAATTCTTTGCAACCACAAAAAGAGCAGCTATAAATACTTTTGTACATGTGAGTCCTTTTCCCATTTGTATGATCTCTTTGGGGTACAGCCCTAGAAGTACTATGGCTGGGTAAAAGGGTATGCACATTTTATAGCCCTTTGGACATAGTTCCAAATTTCCCTCCAAAATGGTTGGATCATTTCACAACTACACCAACAATTCATTAGTGTTCCAATTTTCCCACATCTTCTCCAACATTTATCATTTTCCTGTTTTCTCATGTTGGTCAATCTGATAGGTGTGATGTAGTACCTCAGAGTTGTTTTGATTTGCATTTCTCTGATCAATAATGATTTAGAGCATTTTTTTCTGTATGACTATAGATGGCTTTAATTTCTTCATCTGAGAACTGCTTGTTCATATCCTTTGACCATGTATCAATTGGGGAATGATTTGTATTCTTAGAAATTTGACTTATTTCTCTATATATCTTAGAAATGAGGCCCTTATCAGAGAAACTGTTTGTAAAAATTCTTTCCCAATTTTCTACTTTCCTTCTAATCTTGGTTGAATTGGCTTAGTTTGTGCAAAATCTTTTCAATTTAACGTAATCAAAGTTACCATTTTGCTTTTCATAATATTCTCTATCTTCTAGTTGGTCATGAATTCTTATGCTCTCCATAGATCTGGTAAATAAACTATTCCTTGCTCTCCCAGTTGACTTATAGTATTAGCATTTATATCTAAATCATGAACCCATTTTAACTTTATTTTGGTATATGATGTGAGATTCTATTCTATGCCTAGTTTCTGCCATACTCTCTTCCTGTTTTCCCAGCATTTTTTGTCAAATAGTGAGTTCTTATCCCAGAAGCTGGGGTCTTTGGGTTTATCAAATAATAGATTACTATAGTCATTGACTATTGTGTCTTGCATACTCACTCTATTTCTTAGCCAGTGCCAAGTAGTTTTGATGATTGCTGCTTCATAATACAATTTGAGATCTGGAATAGCTAGGCCCTGCATTTTTTTTTCATTAGTTCCCTTGATATTCTGGACCTTTTGTTTTAGTCATCTATTTTCATAAAAGGAACATGTCTCTTACCAGTGAGAGACTGTTAATCTGCCCATGGGCATATTACTTTCCTTTATAGCTATCCTTTTGTTTGGACATCCCTTCAGTCCTTTTTAGTTCTCAACCAGTGCTATGCAATATGTTTATAAAGAACATTTTAATACATGTTCTTTTTTTTTTAAGGCAATAGGGGTTAAGTGACTTGCCTAGGGTCATATAGGTAGTAAGTGTCAAGTGTTGGTCTGAGACCAGATTTGAACTCAGGTCCTTCTGCCTTCAGGGCTGGTGCTCTATCCACTGCCCCACCTAGCTGCTCTTTTTTTATTTTTCTCTTCTTTTTCTTTTTCATTTTAATGTACTTTCCTAGAAGTTTTCATTCATATGCATAAATCTACCATTGAATTCTATACATATACAGAACTCATTTCATGAGAATAAGTAACAGTGAATAAAATCTACTTTGGAATATTAATTGGCAGGTAGATGCCTGCATTTATTAGTAAGCATGTAGGAGAACAGATGGTTTCCCTCTGTTCTAGATCAAATGCTCTCAACCACTTATTTGATCATCTGCATTTGGGTTTTGATTTAAATAATTGAGCTTTAGCATTCAATACTTCTTGGCCCAGGTTCTTGTAGCTCTTCCCACTTGTGGAAATAGATATTGGCTGGTATCCAGCTGTGCTTCACATCTACCAATTGAGTGTAGTTTATTCAGGAAGGAATGAGACCAAACCTTTGTGCTCCTTTGGAAGTTACCACTTCTTGTATACAATGATTCCTCAGATATGTGCTAAAAAATGCAATCAAGTCTAAATTAATATTTTTGACTCAAAAGGAGTTAACTAAAATAATCATTTTCTTTCATTTCATATCATCTTTTAATAAAAGCAGACATAGAGGAGGATTCTGGGAAGATGGTGGAGTAGGTCAAAAAATTCCAAGCTCTCAAGATTTTCCCCCACAGAAGTGATGAAATAGTGTCTCAGAGAAAATAATGACTGGTAAAAATAAATAAGTAGAAGCAGAATAAGAGTTCTTCTGGGAAAATAGGAGAAGATCTGAAGAAAAGTACCAGGCTACAGGCTAGGTCTTATGTCCCCTTAAAAAAGAAGCAATAATTCCTAGGGATAGGTGGGTTGGGAGGCTGCCTTGGCTTTGGCACAGTGGTGGTAACAAGGAACCAGCACACACCTGGTGGGTGTAAAAGCAGTGGGGCAGAGACCCTGCTGGCTGTGGGCAATCACAGGAGACCAGAGGTCTTGGTACTAATTCCAGGTTAGAGGAAAGAACTGAAGGAGAATCTGAGGCCAGAGGCACAATTCCCCATGCCCCAAGACTAGAGGTGTTTTTAAAAACTAAGCTACTACAAATTAAAAAAAAAAATACACAGAGAGCTTCTGGACCATAGACTGAGTGGGAATCGAATGGCTGATCAGAGGGGGAATTGCAGGGATCTCTTAACTGATGCTGAGGAAAGATTCTCTTGGTTTGCCCATGTTTGGATCTGGGTCACAGTTCTGGGTGGTGGTCCTGGGGCAAGTAGGAGTGCTGGCATGGTGGAACTTATAGTGGTGGTAGAGAGGAAATCCTCCTCACAGTTCCAAGGCAGAAAAGAGTGCTTGTGGTCAGTCTTAGGCCAGAGCAAAGTCCAGGAAAGGAGTAAACACTTAACCCTTGATCATAATACCTTGGAAAAACTGAAAATTTACATGTCCCTAGAAGTATCTCTGAAAACAGCTGCACAAAACCCCCACAGGTTGGGACACTGGAAGCAGACACGTCCCTTAACAAAGAACTTATAACTCAGCTGATTGGCTGGGATTAAGAGCAAACCTCAGAAAAAAAGTCAGACCATAGAATCTTTCTTTGGTAACAAAGAATATCAAAACATACAACCAGAAGAAGACAACAAATTCAAAGCTCCTACATCCAAAGCCTCCAAGAAAAATATGAATTGGTCCCAGGCCATGGAAGAGCTCAAAAAGGCTTTTGAAAAGCAAGTAAGAGAAGTAGAGGGAAAACTGGGAAGAGAAACGAGAGCGATATAAGAAAATCATGAAAAACAAGTCAACAGTTTTCTAAAGGAGACCCAAAAAATACCGAAGAAAATTACACGTTAAAAAACAACCTAACCCAAATGGTAAAAGAGGTCCAAAAAGCCAATGATGAGAAGAATGCCTTAAAAAGCAAAATTGGCCAAATGGAAAATGAAGTCCAAAAGCTTACTGAAGAAAATACTTCCTTAAAAATTAGAACAGAACAATTGGAAGCTAGTGACTTTATGAGAAATCAAGACACTGTAAAACAAATCCAAAAGAATAAAAAAAAAATAGAGGACAATGTGAAATATCTCATTGGAAAAACAACTGACCTGGAAAATAGATCCAGGAGAGAGAATTTAAAAATTATTGGACTATCTGAAAGCCATGATCAAAAAAGAGCTTAGACACCATCTTTCAAGAAATTATCAAGGAAAACTCCCTTGATATTTTAGAACCAGAGGGCAAAATAGAAATTGAAAGAATCTACCAATCACTTCCTGAAAGAGATCACCAAAGGAAAACTACTAAGAACATTGTAGTCAAATTCTAGAGTTCCTAGGTCAAGGAGAAAATATTGCAAGCAGCCAGAAAGAAACAATTCAAGTATTGTGGAAACACAATCAGGATAACACAAGATTTAGCAGCTTCTACATTAAGGGACTGGAGGGCTTGGAATATAATACGCTGGAGGCCAAAGTTGAGAGGGTTACAACCAAGAATCACCTACCCAGCAAAACTGAGGATAATCCTGCAGGGGAAAAAATGGACATTCAGTAAAATAGAGGACTTTCAAGCATTCTTGATGAAAAGTCCAGAGCTGAATAGAAAATTTGACTTTCAAATACAACACTCAAGAGAAACATGAAGAGACAAACAGGAAAGAGAAATCATAAGAGACTTATGAACGTTGAACTGTTTACATTCCTGCATGGAACGATGATATTTATAACTCATGAAACCTTTGTCAGTATTAGGGTAGTTGGAGGGAAAAATTATATGTGTGTATATATATATATATCTATATATCTATATATAGATATAGATATAGATGTAGATATAGATAGATAGATAGATAGATAGATAGATAGATAGATAGATAGATAGATAGGTAGATAGATAGATAGATAGATAGGAATATAGTTAGATAGCTAGAGGGCACAGGGTGAGTTGAATATGAAGGGGTGAAATCTAAAAAATAAAATTAAGGGATGAGAGGATTATACTGGGAGAAGGAGAAAGGGAGAGGTAGAATGGGGTAAATTATATCACATGAAACAGACAAGAAAAGGCTTTTACAGTGGAGGGGAAATGGGAGAAGGTGAGAGGGAATGAGTGAATCTCATTTTCATTGGATTTGGCTTAAGGAGGGAATTACATACACACTTAATTGGGTATGGAAATCTGTCTTACCCTACAGGAAAAAGGATGGGGGAAGGGGACAAGAGAGCAGGAAGATTATAGAGGGGAGAGCAGATTGGGAGCCGGGGTAATCAGAAGCAAACACTTTTAAGGAGGGATAAGGTCAAAAGAGAGAATAGGATAAATGGGGGGCAGGATAGTATTAAGGGAAATATACTTAGTTTTTCATAATATGACTACTACGGAAATATTTTGCATGACTACACATGTTTAACCTGTCTCGAGTTGCTTGCCTTCTCAATGAGGGTGGCTAGAAATGGAGGAAGGGAGAAAATTTGGAACCCAAAGTTTTGAAAACAAATGTTAATAAAGGTGTTTCCACATGAAACTGGGAGATGAGATATACAGGAAATGGGATATAGAAACCTATCCTTCCCTGCAGGAAAATTGAAGGGGAAGGGCATAAAAGAAGAGGGGAGAGAGATAGAAGGGAGGGCAGATTAGGGAAATGGGTATTGAGAATGCATGCCATTTTGGGGTGGGGAGCAGGACAAGATGGTGAGAAAATTTGGAACTCAAAATCTTGTGAAAGTGAATGTTTATAACTAAGAAAAACACATTAATGTTCAAAAAAATAAAAAAAAATATACAGCAGAGGCAGATCCAAGATGGCAGAGTAAAAGCAATGACATGTTTAAGTTCCATCCTGAACCCCTCCAAATACCTGTAAAAATGACTCTAAACAAATTCTAGAACAGCAGAACCCACCAAAAGATAGAGTGAAACAAATTTCCTGCCCAAGACAACCTGGATGGGTGATGGGAATTGGCTGTTGGACTGGGATGGAAGATGAGTGCAGTCCAGCATAAGCAGTGCAGGCAAAGACCAGGCCTCAGCAAACCTGGAGTAGGCATCAGGAGACTAAATCACAGCCAGCTGTGGTAGTTTCCAGACTTCTCAACTCACAAATGCCAAAGACAACTTAGAAGGTCAGTAGGAAAGGTCTGTTGGACCTGGGTGAGACAGGAGCTCTGTGTGGCCCCAGTCTTGGTGTAGCCCAGGGCAGGGGCGGTGCCAGGTGATTTGGGAGCTCATGGCCCACAGACTGTTTGGGGATTGAGCAATTTATCAGAGGGACATTAGAGGGAACTCTTTGCTTTCACTGAGGTAGGGTTCTCTTGCTTTGCCTGTGTTTTAATCTGGGTTGCAGTCCTGTGTGGCAGTTCTGGGGTGAGGAAGAGCACTGGTGAGGTGGACCTTGTGGTATGGTGGAGAGGGAATCCTCCTCACAGTTCCAAGGCAGGAAAGAGTGCTTGTGGACACTCATAGACCAAAGTACAGGTCAGAAAAGGAGTAAACACTTCACCTTTGATTATACCACCTTGGAAGAACTGAAAATTTACAGGACTTAGAAATATCTCTGAAAACAGCTGCACAAAACCCCTTAATCTTGAGGGTGTACACCCTCCACCCTGGAAAAAAGAGCCCTATGTTAACAAAGTCTTAGAAGTCAAGTAGCTGCCTGGGAACATGAGCAGGTAACAGAAAAAAAAACTCAGAGTATAGAATCTGACTTTGGTGACAAAGAAGATCAAAACATACAAGCAGAAGAAGACAACAAAGTCAAAACTCTTACATCCAGAGCCTCGAAGAAAAAAAAAATATGAATTGGTCTCAGGCTATGGAAGAGCTCAAAAAGGATTTTAAAAAGCAAGCAAGAGAGGTAGAGGAAATATTGGGAAGAGAAATGAGAGATGCAAGAATGAGTAAATAGCTTCCTAAAGTAAACCAAAAAAATACTGAAGAAAATAATGCTTGCTAAAGGAAACCCAAAAATATACTGAAGAAAATAACGCCTTAAAAAAATGGACTAATCCCAATGGCAAAAGAGGTCAAAAAAGCTAATAAGGAGAAGAAAGCCTTAAAAAGTAGAATTGGCCAAATGGAAAAGGAGGTACAAAAGCTCACTGAAGAAAATAAGTCTTTAAAATTAGAATGAAGTAAATGCAATCTAATAGCTCTATGAGAAATCAAGAAATTATAAAACAAAACCAAAAGAATGAAAAAATAGAAAACAATATGAAATATCTCATTAAAAAAATAACTGACCTAGAGAAATAATATAAAAACCATTGGACAACCTGAAAGCCATGATCAAAAATAGAGCCTAGATATCATCTTTCAAGAAATTGTCAAGAAAAATTACCTGATATTTTAGAGCCAGAGGGCAAAATTGAAATGCAAAGAATCCACCAATCATCTCCTGAAAGAGATGACAAAAGGAAAATTACTGGAAATATTATAGCCAAATTCCAGAGTTCCCAGGTAAAGGAGAAAATATTGCAAGCAGCCAGAAAGAAATAATAAAAGTATTGTGGAACCACAATCAGTATAACACAAGATTTAGTGACTTCTATATTAGGGTAACAGAGGGCTTGGAATATGATATTCTGGAGGTCAAAGGAGCTAGGACTAAAACCAAGAATCACCTACTCCACAAAGCTGAATATAATCCTTCAGGGAAAAAAATTGATGTTCAATGAAATAGAGTACTTTCAAGAATTCTTGATGAAAAGATCAGGGCTGAATATGAAAATGACTTTCAAATACGAGACTCAAGAGAAGCATGAAAAGGTAAACAGGAAACAGAAATGATAAGGAACTTATTAAAGTTGGACTGTTTACATTCCTGCATGGAAAGATGAAATTTGTAACTCACAACACCTTTCTCAGTATTAGGGTAGTTGGAGGGAATACACACACACACACACACACACACACACACACACACACACACACATATATATATATATATATATATATACACACACACACAGAGCACAGGATGAGTTATTATGGAGGTATGATACCTAAAACAGTAAAAGTAAATGGTGAGAGAGGATTATACTGAGAGAAGAAAAAAGTGAGAGGTAGAATGGGGTAAATTATCTCACATAAAAGAGGTAATAAAAAGTTTTTATAGTGAAGTGAAAGAGGGGGGAGGTGAGTTAATCTTACTCTACTCAGAATTAATTTATTAATTAATTAGAAAAGGAGATCTAGAATCTTAAGGAAGAAAAAAGCTTGAAAATCAGAATTGGGCAAGGGGAAGCCAGTGAAGTTATAAGACAACAAGAAATAACAAAACAAAATATAAAGAATGAAAAAAATAGAAGAGAATGTGAAACATATCACAAGAAAAACAACTGTTCCAAAGAACTGATCAAGAAGAGAAAACATAAGAATAATCAGATTACCTGAAAGTTATGACAAAAAACAAGTTTTGGTACATAAATACAAGAAATATTTTTTTTTAGGTGATTGGGGTTAAATGACTTGCCCATGGTCCCACAGTTAGTAAGTGTTAAGTGTTTGGTCTGAGGCCAGATTTGAACTCAGGACCTCTTGACTTCAGGGTCAGTGCTTTATCTAATGCACCACCTAGCTGCCCCAATACAAGAAATAATTAAAGGAAATTGTCCTGAAATATTAGAAGAGGGGAAAGTAGAAATAGAAAAAAAAATTCACTGACAACCACCTGAAAGTGATCCTATGAGGAAAACCCATAGGAATATTATAGTCAAATTCTGAAACCTCTAGCTCGTGGATAAAACATTATAAGCAACAAGAAAAAAAATCCAATTTAAATATGGTGGTGCCACAGTTAGAATAACACAATACCTAGCAGTGGTAACACTAAAGACCGTAGATCTTGGAACACTATCAAAGAGCAAAAGAACTGGGGTTCCAGCCAAAAATATCACACCCAGCAAAGCTAAGCATAATCCTGAATGAAAATAAATGGTCATTTAATGAACTGTCAGATTTTCAGGACTTTGTTTTAAAAAAAAACTGAACTTAGTAGAAGATCTGGCATACTAGAGTCAAAGGAAATATGTTTCAGTAATAAAAAAGCAAAAAAAAATAAAATAAAAGCAGATATAACTTGACCATTTTACTTTTGAAGCATCCATATAATAGAGAGAACAGAACATTGTGAGTTAGAGAACTGAAGTTTGAATTCTGTTTCTTAGAACTTAATTTTCTTAGGCAAATAATTTTGTCTCTTCAGTTTTTGTTGTATTCTTTTGTAAAATGAGAGAAGAGAAATCAGCCTGTCAATAATATATTAAGTGATTATTATATGCCTATTACTATTCTAAATTTTGAGCATCTGAACAAAAGCAAAAAATGATCTCTGAATTCCAGGATTTCACATTCTAATGGGTCAGATAATATGTAAATAACTGTTTGATATAAGATGTGTACAGATTTGATCCAAAATAATCTGATGGCAAAAAGCTTAAGCAGCTGGGTGAACTAGAAAAGGGCTCTTGGTGAAGGTAATATTTGAACTGGGTCTTAAAGTAAAAAGAGACAGATGAAGCTAAAGAGAGAACATTGAAAGAAGTAAAGTTAAAGAAACATAGAAAGGGAAGAAGCCAGGTTGTGAAAGGCTTTAAATGCTAAGCAGATAATTTTAAATTTAACCCAGAAGGTAATATGACACACCTTGAGACTGTTGAGATAGAGGAGGGAGGAGGACAGGTGGCATCCATCTGACCTGTATTGTAGGAGAATCAGTTAGATAACATGAGAGGATTGAAAGAGAAAAAAATATGAGGAGGGGAGATGAAGCAGAAGACTATGGTGGTGGTATAGGCATGAGGTAATAAAGGTTTGTACCAGAGTGTAGGCTCTATGAGTGGAGAGAAAGGTACATATAAGGATGGTGTAATAGTGGAAATGATAATATGACAAAAATATTGGATTTGTGGAATGAGTACAAGTGATAAATTGACAATAACATGGTTACAAGTCATCACTGATAGGCTGATGTCTTTAGCAATAGCAGGAAATTTGGGAAAGCAGAGAGACAAGGGAAAATATATTTTGGAAATGTAGATTTTGAGGAGCTTCTGGTATGTTCAGCTGTAGATGTTGAAAATATTTTGGGGGGGCAATGAAAGAATAGAGTTCAGGAGTGAATTTAAGGATGATTATATGGATTGAGAATGATTTATATATGAGATTTTTATGTTCTAGCACAATCTCATTTTTGTTAAGATATAAAGTTGAAAAATATTTGTAATATTTTCTATTCCAATTTAATAATCACCAGAGATATAGCATAGATATCTTCTGAAAAATTCTGTTTGGATCTCTAATTTTTCTTTCTTTTATTTTTTTTACTAAAATTTTCTAGTTCTCAAAGTGATATATTGATATCTCAAATAATTATAGTTTTCTTCTCTCTTCCCAAGTAATTCAACAAACTTTCCATTTAAGTATTTAGATGGTATGCAATTTGTTGTTACTATTGTTGTTATCATTGTATATAATTCATATTACTTTGTTATTGATGGTGGCTTTGAGGAAAATAATTTTATGTCCTTTAACCATGGTTATTTTACTTTTGGGGGCACCTAAGTCATGCAGTGGATAAGGTGTTGGGCCTAGAATGGCAGGAAGACTTATCTTCCTGAATTCAAATGTTGTCTCAAACATTAGTTGTGTGATCCTGGGCAAGTCATTTAATCATGTTTGCTTCAGTTTCCTCATCTGGAAGATGAACTGGTGAAGGAAATGGTAAACCACTCTAGTATCTTTGCCAAGAAAACCCCATTTAGGGTCACAAAGAGTTGGACATGACTGAATAACAAAACAACAAAAAAAATTTACCCTTGCCTTGTCTGAGATCATGATTGCTAATTCTGTTGTTTTTCTTTTTTTTTTAATACTTGAGACCTATTTAGAATTTCAAGATTTTAAATGTGATTTATTGGTATTAATCCATTTTATATGATCCTTAGAATATTTATCTAAATCAGGTGTTATTGTCACCATTATTTTAAAAATGCAAAAACTGAGAAGATATATTAGTTAAGGGTCATGCACCTATTAAGGATTTGAGTCATGATTCAAACTCAGATCTTCCTAATGTGTAGTGTCTTTAGGTGTGTGTGTGTGTGTGTGTGTGTGTGTGTGTGTGTGTGTATGTGTGTGTGTGCGAGGGTTTGTCTAGAAGCTCAACTGAAGTTCTTCTTTGTCTGGTTAAAACCACAGTCCATGTGTTTCATTTTTCCTCCAACCCTACTTCTATTTTCCTTCAATTTTTCTTATGCTCTTATAATGAAAAATATTAAGTTTCACCCTGTAGTTCTTTAGTTCTTCCCTTGTACATCCCATTCTCTCCCTTACTTTGTTCATCTTAAAAGTATTTAAAAAGAACAAAAACATTCCTAAGCATTCTCCTATTTTAACTCCCTCTCCGTCTTTAAAGACATTGTAGTTCTGAATGAAATTTGTCTTTCTTCACAATTAAGTATTTTATCATGATGTAACTGTTAATATTTACTCAAATATTTTACCTTTCTGGAATTTTATTAGTATTATAATTATTATTAACAACAGATATACTATTATACTATAATTATTATTATTATACTATAATAATTATATTACTAAGAGTTACCTTTTATATGATGCCTACTATGTGACAGGAATTATCCTAAGCTCTTTACAAATATCTCATTTGATCCTCACAATTCACCTGGGGGGTAGGTGTTATTATTATATGCATATTAGAGTTGAAAAAACTGAGGCAAATATTAAGTGACTTGTTGAAGATCACACAGATAGTATCTGAAGTTAGATTTTATCTCAGGTAACCTCAGAGTACCTAGAATTATTTACATTGTTATTTTTCCTCTTGATGCATATTTCCATTTCAAATTTCTATCCCACTCTTTTTTAAATCAATAATTCTTAATATTCTGCCATTGAATTAAATGTCCATTAAATTTTATACTTTTGTAGCAGTATATACAATCTTTCAGGTTGTGTTTTTTTTTATTTAAACCTTTAACTTTTACCTTTTGAAATGTATTAAAATTTTCTCTCCCATGTAGAGGGAGGTGTAACAAAGAGGTTTAATCCTGATGGTAATTCCTTAATTCTTGAACTCTTTTTTTTCTCTTTTTTCTCTTTCTTTTTTATTTTTCCTTTCCTTCTTTATTTCTTTTTCCTTTCCTCCCTCCCTCTCTCTTTCTTTTTCATCCTTCCCTTTCTTCCTTCCTTCTTCTTACCTTTCTTCCTTCCTTCCTTCCTTCTTTCCTTCCTTCCTTCCTTCTTTCTTTGTTTGTTAATGCTTTGTACTGGCTGCAATTATTCTTCATTCTTGGCTTTTATCTTTTATTGTTTCCAATTCAGTTGCTTTCAGTAGAAGTTATCTTACATTTTATTCCATTTACAATATTTTGTTTTAATATTTATTTTTGTCTCATTAAGTTATTGCATTTTTTCACCACTCTAACTTTCAGGATTTCCTCCACTCTATTCACTATATAAAACCCTGCCTTTCTAAGTATTTATTATCACTGGAATAATTTTGTTGAATCTTCATTACATATTGCTACATATAATACATATAAAGATTACACAGTAAGGGAGCAAGTGCTATAACAAGTTCTATAAGAAGTACAAATGGAGAAAGATTATCTATCAATGACTTTGCAGTTCATCAAGGGCTTCCTAGGAGAGTTGGCTAACTTTTTTTTTTATAAGAATCACAGAAAGACAGGCTATAAATGTTACATGTGTATATTTATAAGAAAGTTCCTTTTCATCTTACTTTTGATCTCTTGAAGTTATGACCATAGTATCAGTATTGCTGTGCCAAAGCATTTGCCCAGTTTAACCCAGAGATACTACTATCAGATTGAATCACATTATGTAGTATGGAATCTATGTCACCCTTTTTCAAGGCTTATCTTATAAAAATGATATATGAAATGCTTCTTTCCTGAATGAACTATAGAATGTGACAGTATTCTGGGAAGGAGACTAATAATCCACCATCAGTACCTCTACCTCACCTGCATTTTGCCACAGATTGATTAATTGAACTAAGAACATGTTCTGAAATCCCTGTATGTTCTGATCATTAGTCATTACATGGGGAGCAAGCATATGGCTTCCCTAGAGGAGTAGGCTCTTCTCTACCACTCACATTGGGCACAAGTACACTATTATACCAAATCTTTATTTTATATGACAAACCAAATTAACAAGGTAATGTATGTGCCCTTTATCCCTAATGTTTTCTCTAAACACAAATAGGCATAGATGCAAAAAAGTTACATAGTCTTGAAGGCACACAAATAAATATACATGCATATGTGTGTACACACACATATTCACTCCAGGGAAAATATAAAAGCAGCAAAATCAAATAATAATGGAATTGTATAAATTGAGAATGAGAAGGGACTTAAGCAACCCTCTAATCCAATTCATACAAGTAAGGAATTCCTACTCTATAAGTGGGAATACTCTATAAGTGGCCATCTAGTGTCTGCTATGAGGACTCCAAGGAGAGAAAAATCATTACCTCTTGAAACAGTCCATTCTAGTTTAAAATGTTCAAGTTTTTAGGAAGTTAATTTATTTTGATTGTTTTCCTGGAACATGAAACTACATTTTCCTCTTTCCAACTTATCTCCATTGCTCCTATCTTTGTTCTCTGGGGTTAAACAGCAAAAGTCAAATCCCTCCTCCACATTACACCCTTCCAAATACATGAAAAGAGCTATCCTTATTCTTTTCCCCCACTTATGTATCTTCTTTAGACTTAACAGTACTAGTCCCTTCACCTCTTCAATTGATCCATTTGAGACATGGTCCATTACCACCCTGATTGTCCTCTGAACATTTCAAGTCTAATCAGTACTCTATTAAAACAACCTTTCACACACCTAAAGAGAGCTATCATGCCATCTTCCATCTTTTCTTCTTTAGGCTAAACATGGGCAATTCTTTAGCCAGTCCTAATATGATATAACATGGATTCAAGGCATTTCACCATGCTAGTTTCCCTCTTCTGCATACTTGCCACCTAAGTAATGTCCTTCTTCAGCTGTGGGACTCAGAAATGAATATGTTATTGAAGATAGGGTCTCACTAAAACTATATAAACCTGTATATATTCCTGCAAACTATGGTTCTCTTAATGAAAACTGTTTTATTACCTTTTCTGAGTGCCATGACACAATGGTGTCTTCTATGAAGCTTACAATCCACTATAATCTCCAGACCTTTGGTGAACAAGTGCTGCATATCCAGATGTACCCTATCTTGAAATGATGAGATGATTGTGCGCTCAAATTTGTTTTTAAATTACTGTCCATCAAACTTAATTTTAGATGTAGCCCACAGATCTAGCTTTGCAAAATTTCTTTGGCACCTGGCTCCATCATCTAGTATGTTATATATCCCTCCAAGTATTGTATAATCTGCAAATGTGTTGATCAAGTCCTCTATACCTTTTTCTAAGTAACAGCTGGAAATGTTTTACAACACATGAACAAGTCCAGATCCCTGTGGTAATCTACTGAAGACCTACTACCACATTATCTCTGAAGCATCAACAACTCCTCTAGCTGGTTAGCTATCAATTTTTGAATATATTTTATTGTATTGCCTTGCCTACTCCAATGTTCTGATTTCCCTACAAATGTATCAACTGATTTATGGTAAACTATATCCATAACATTCTTTTCAAATGCAACAATACCAGAAAAAATATTCCACTTGATACAAGTACAGACACCTTTCAGTAAATATCAATTGGACATCAATCTACTGGAAACATTAAATATGTATTATTCAAAATTCTTTAATGGAGACCTGTGATTTCACCAGTGAAGGGAATATCCTATGTTGAAAATCCTTTCCAACAGTGATCAGAAAGTTATTTGTGACATACAATGTTAAAGAGTTGCCTGAAGAATTAAGAATTTAAATGATTTGCTCAGGATCATGTAGGCAGTATGTATCAGAATCAAAAATTTAACCCACTTTTTCCTAATTCCAAGGTTTTTTCTCTATCCTCTTTATGCCTTGCTGCCTCTGATATTGAGAATAATAATAATCTTTTGATTCTAAAATGATAATAGTGGTAATGTAGCATCTGTAGTAGCAGTGATATAACAAGTAATAATAATTACAGAAAAGTATTAGTGCTCATTGTTCTAGTAGCAAAAGAAAGCAAACTACATGAGAAAAAAATCAGAAATTCCAGTAGCATACTCACTATATTTTAATTGGTGCAGATGGTATTGATGATCACTACATACTACTGTGGCATGAATCCCTTACAAAAAATGGAGTTGCCTTCATAGGTAGTAAATGGCTGGGAAAACAGTAGTGGGGTACAATCTCAAAAAAATGACATCTGAATTGAAGGCTAACCATTCAATATCACAGTAATACAAATCTTATCTCCAACCATAGATGCTGAAGAAAGCATAATTGATCAGTTATTTGAAGATCTACAGCATCTTCTAAAAATAAAAATAATAGATGCCACATTCATCATAGGGGATTAAAATTCTAAGGTAGAAAATCAAAAGATGATTGGACTAACATCAAGTTTTCCATGTAGTACAAAATAAAGCATCACAGGGACTAGTAGAATTTTGTCAAAGACTCTTTTTCAACAATCAAAAAAGTGACTTTACATATGGACATCACCAGATGGTCAATATAGAAATGAAATTGATTATATATTTTGCAGTAAAAGATCCAGAAGCTCTATACAATCAGTTAAAATAAGACCTGTAGTTGATTGTAGCTCAGATCATGAGTTTCTTATTAGAAAATTGAGATAAATTGAAGAAAGTAGGGAAAACCATCAGACCAGGTAGGTATGACCTAAAACAAAACAAAACAAAACAACCTTTATAAGTAGGAAATGGAGGTGATGAATAGACTGAAGCAATTGGACTTGGTAGATAAGGTGCCCAAAGAACTATGAACAGAGGCTTGCAATAATATTGTATATTTGGTAGCAACAAAAAAACATTCCAAAGAAAAAGAAAAGCAAAAAGGTAAGATGGATATCTGATGAGGTTTTACAAATACCTGAGGAAAGAAGAAAAGTGAAAGGTAAAGGAGAAAGGGAAAAATTATTCCCAAATGAATGCGAAACTCCAGACAACAGCAAGGAGAGATAAGATTTCTTAAATTAGCAATAAAAAGAAATAGAATAAAACAATAGAATGTAAAAGACAAAAGATCTCTTCAAGAAAACTAAGGGAACATGTCATGCAAAAAAATGGTAGAGACTTAACAGAAGTAGAAAAAATTAAGAAGAGGTAGCAAGAATAGGAAAAAAAAAACCATACAAGAAATATCTTAGCACCACTAATAATAACAATGGTGTAGTTACTGATTTATAACCAGGCACCTTGTATGATGAAGTCAAACAGGCCATAAAAAGCATTGCTAACAATAAGGCTAGTGGAGAGGATGGAATTCTAGCTGAGCTGTTTAAAACCCTAAAAGATGATGTTACTAAAGTGCAGCACTCAATATGCCAACAAATTTGGACAATTTGGCATTTGCCATGGGATTAGAAAGGATCAGTTTATTCCCAATCCTAAAGAAGGACAATGCCAAAGAATGTGCAAATTACCAAATAATTTTGCTCATTTCACATACCAGCAAGGTCGTGCTTAAGATCTTCAAGCTGGGCTTCAGCAATATGTGAACCAAGAATTACCAGAAAAGCAGGGTGGTTTTTGAGGAGGGAGAGGAACTACAGACCAAATTGTCAACATTCACCGGGTTATGAATAAAACAAGAGAGTTTCAGCAATAACAAACAAACAAACAAACAAAGAAAAAAACTACTTCTTCATTGACTACACTAAAGTCTATGAATGTGTGGATCACGACAAAATGTGGCAAACCCTCAAAGAGATGGGAGTACCATATGATTTTACTTGTCTCCTGAAGAACTTGTAAACAGGTTAAGAAGTAACAATTATAACCAAACACGGAACAATTGATTGGTTTAAGATTGGAAAAGGAGTACACCAAGGCAGTATATTGTCACCTTATTTATTTACCTAATATGCAGAGCACATCATGCAAAATGACAGACTGGGTGAATCGGAAGCTGGAAAGAAGGTTGATGAGAGAAATATCCATAACCTCAGATAGTCAGACAATACCATTCTGATAGCAAAAAGTGAAAAGTGAATAAGAAGCCTATTGATAACAGTAAAAGAAAATAGTATATAAACTGACTTGAAGCTTAACATAAAAAAAAAAAAAACTAAAATCTTGCCACTTGGTCTCATTACTTCCTAGCAAATATACGGAGGAGAAATGGAAGGAGTGTTTGATTTTAAATTCTTGGGCTCAAAGATCACCACAGATGGTGACTATAGCCATGAAATTAAAAGATGTTTGCTCTTTAAAAGGAAAGCTATGGTAAATCTGGACAGCATACTAAAAAGCAGAGATATTACCTTGCAAACAAAGGTCTGTATAGTCAAAACTATATTTTTCCTGAAGCAGTGTCTGACTGCTACACTTTCAAATTGTGGTGCTAGAAAGAATTTTGAGAGTCCCTTAGACATCAAGGAGATGAAATCAGGGAATATTTAAAGAAATGAATTCAGATTATTCACTGGAAGGTCAAATACTGAAGCTAAAGCTTAAATACTTTGGCCACATAATGAGAAGACAGGAGTCATTGGAAAAAACCCTGAATTTGTTAAATATTGAAAGCAAAAGGAAAAAAGGAGTGGTAGAGGATGAAATGGATACTATCACATAATCAATAAACATGAACTTGGAAAGACTGAGAGTAAGTGGAAGATAGAAGGGCCTGCTATGCTATGGTCAATGGGTGTCACAAAAAAAATCATATACAACTGATCAACAAAAGTAGTAGTGCCATGGGTAAACTGTGAGTGCCCATGAAATAGAGTGAAGATATGTATTACTTATTTTTTTTGCCTATAACAGAGCATAACAAAATTGGAAACAGATCTTGACATTTATATTTAAGAGACTCATATATGTTATTTACATCCTCATCTGCAAGTGACAAATAAAATACTGAAGGCAAAAGTATGGCTTCATAAGAAAGAACTGTATATCCAAACCAATATTTGGTTAGATAATAGATAAAATTAACATTGTTAAAATATTGAAGGAAATATTAAGGACATTAGATAAATAAAAATTATCTTTTAACACAAAATTCAAACTCTACCTAATAATTAGATGATAAGAAATCATATCAATGTTTCAATTTACTTTGAAGAGGAAAAAGATATATTTAGATAGGAATTTGTAAAGATCTTGTTGATGACTTGGGATGGATAGTAAACTATAAAAAAGCAGAATAATTGAAAAAATTGATGTGCAAAATCATCACAAATGAATATCTTTCCACAGTATTTGTGAGGAAAATGTAAGAATACTGCATATTATATAGTACATGGAGTCGATGTTGTTATGTAAATACCAAAATGAAAAAAAGTGGAACTACTGAGGAATGTTCCTCATTACACATGCCAAGCAACTTCAGGAAGCTACTAAGTATCTATGAAAAGTTTTTGGAAAAATGCATCATTATAGAGTTAGAAAATGCATTTAGAAAACCTAAACACTGTATCTCCTTAAAAAGAAGAGAAAAATGCAGCCTTCAGAATAAAATCCAGAAAACAAAAGTATATTAGAAAATCCAGATCCCTTCAATCAGAAACTGAATGAAAATTGTCCAGCCAAAACAATGAATCAAAATAAATCAATGTCAATGAAAAACTTAATAATGATGATTGATGTTTTAGAAATAAGTAAATCGATAAATGAATAGATAGACAGACAGACAGATAGATAGATAGATAGATAGATAGATAGATAGATAGACAGACAGACAGACAGACAGACAGGCCTGCAGGGGGAGAGAGAAGGGGAAGGAGAGACAGAGAAAAGCAGAAAGGGATAGAGACACAGAGAGAGAGGGAGAGAAGGAGAGAGAGAGAGAGAGAGAGAGAGATACATTAAGCAAGTAAGTGTTGCAATAATTACATCATTGGGCCCAGAAGCTGTATGGTCTTGGGCAAGCTATTTGACCACTACCTGCCTCATTCCTATAGAATAGGGAAAAGAATACTCTCACCTCTCATGCTTGTTTTAAGGTCAAAAGAGATAATATTTGTAAAGTCCTTAGAGCAGTGTCTTGTACATAGCAAGGATATTTTCAAATTTTCCTTAAGGGTTCTGATCAGATATTCCAAGTTCATCTAGCTACTTCTTCCAAATTCCTGCATCTTAATGAATATCTGCCTGATCTTAAATGAATTATCATCTCTTTTACATATCTAAGTCTGGCTTCCAAATTAAAGAAGGAGTTATAGCAAAACATCTTATTAATCTTATTTTCTATATGGGAAAGGTTAAGTTATATACAGCTACTGAAAACACCTTAAAAAGCTTCTTCATCCTACAAAATCTTTCTCCAATGCTATCAAAATATCATTTTGGCGGGAAAAGTATAAATTATTCATTTGCATCAAGGAAAATGGAGACTGGAGGCTTTGAATTTGAATCTCAGGTTCAGATTAAACCGGTGGTTGACACATTGAATATATAGATATGAGGGATACAGCTGTGTCTGTGTGTATTAAGAGACTAACTGACATTAAAGAAGAATTGGAAAGACATTTAATGAACTAACACCTTATGATTCCACCTTTGGAACAATAAAATGGACCCGTAAGATCCTTTTTTAAAATAGTTCCAGAAATTTCTGATCAAGTCAGTGTACAATTTAAAATGATTTTTTTTAATTTTTGTGTTGAAATGTAATCTGTACAAGGTTACATAAGTATACAAAAAGTCTGACCTTCCAAAAATTAAAAATCTTCACCATTAGAATGGACCTTAGAGATAATTTAAGACAACATTTACCTGAGCAAGAATATCCTTCACAATGTCCCACATATGCACATTGTTTTAAAACTTTGTTTGATACAAACTTCTCAAAGCAGCTTATTACATTTTTATCACAAGCAAGCAGGGTAAGAGCCCAAAATAAAATCCTATAATGACAATGAAGGATTTGGAGGGTAACTCCATGAGGATTCCGAAAGTCACACACACACACACACACACACGCACATACACACACACACACACACACTCCCACATGTATGTATGTATGTTTCTATATGTGTATATTTATATGTGTATGTTTACGTGTGTATATGTGTGTGTATTTCTCTTTTCCAGTTGCTGAATAGGCTTCCAAAGAGGGAAAAGGATTCTCCTCATAGATAAATTTCCTGATACAGCAATGTTGCACACAGAAAAACAGAGAATCATGAAGAGTCTAACGTAGCCCAAATTATCCTTGAAATTACTGTAATATTATTTTCAGTTTCCCACCCTCTAGTTTTCAGCTTTTCTTCATCTTTTAGCAATGATTTTACCTTCATCTGCTTTTATTTTTCCTATTTCACCATTGAATCAAGGGTTCTGATGGAATAATAGTAATAATAATAATAAAGCAATTCTAACAGCTTCTCTCAAACAACTAGTTATATTTCTAGATGCTACATATATTCTTGAGTCATTTCTTGTGTTTATTCTTTCTCTTATTATCCCAGATCTTGAGCTAGGTTCAAGGCAGCCCCTTGGCTATCTTGACATTACTTACCTATTGAATTAGGCCAAATAATATTAAAAGCCTGATCTAGGATGGTGGAAGAGAAAAGCCTTCATATGGGAATCTTTTTGCTGAGATGATGTGGATAAAATTTAATAATTCATTAATTATAAGAAATGAGGGTTAGAGATAGCTCCCATACAAAAATTTGAAATGTGGGGCAATTGAGGAATTAGCCATGGAATGGCCTTGATAGCTATACAATAGTCTATACTCCATGTCCCTGTCTAATCTATAAAGATAACATGAAAGACTTTGTTGAAACTTAGCTATGTTTTGTCTATAGTATTCCCCTTACCTATTAGTATACTTAGCCTTGTCCAAAAAAGAAGAAGAATGTGCTTAATTTGGCATGAAGATTCGATGAAGTCATGCTGGTTCTTCGCAACCATCATTTCTCTTTTTAAATGCTTGTTTTGAAAGACGTTCAATATGACTTTTTTATTCTGTTTTTCTATATAAGTCTTTTTGGCCTAATATGGATTGTGTTGATTTATAATGCATGACAAAGAACCCATTAGGAAGGACTGAGTTGATCTAACTGAACAATTCCCAATTACGTACTAAATGAGGCTACTAAGACTCTATGACTTCCCCAAGGAAAAAATAAGTAGTGTGAGTCAGGGGACCATTTTCACTGATGCAGTTTCCAATGCCTCTACACATTAGAAGGAGTCTTTGTGAGGTGATGTGGGTTTAAAAGTTTGTCCTCTCATAAGCTTAGCTAGATTGATTCTTGGATGAGAGCTACACCATTTTCTATTAAGCCAGTACTCGGAGACTTCATAACTTGAAAGAAATAGACAGAAAGTGACTATTGCTCACATTATTTTGATGATCACAGAATCGTGTCTGCATTATTATAAAGAAGTTTTCAACAGGTTAAATAAATAAATCAACTAATATTACCAATATCTGTGAGAGATTATTTTAGTAAAAAAATTCTCCAGGCTTTCAGAATTCTGTCAAGACTTGTGATACTATCAACCAATATACTATTTCTATTAGTGGACATCATAAAATCCTTTTACAATGTCCAGTCCTAGAAATTCACAAGTCATCTTTACAGGTTCTACCAATTTGAGAGAAAAATATGAAATGGTTGTTAGTTCATTTGTGATAAAATAAGAGTAGAGAGATTTACATTTGCATTAAAATTGATTATATTTAAAAATGAAAGCTAACATTAACAGTTCAGTAAGGCATTTTTGTTTCTAGATTTTAGCTTTCTGTAAATTGAGGAAAACACTGTGATTAATCATGAAAGTAACATTCTCTGGAGTTAAAGATTTCAGTTCACATCCTGCATCGGAAACTTAAGGTCATTCAGCCTCAGTTTCCTCATTTGTAAAAGTTCAAACAATGGTCAGGGGTTCTTTCTGCTCTAAATCAGGCCTGCACAACATATGGCCCATGGGCTTCTTGGGGCTTGCCAAAGGATTTCAGGTGGCCTGCAAAAAATGTAGAGGATGTAAAAGAAAATAAAGATGTAATGAGTGCTTTGTCCATGTCCCGCTTAATCGCCCTTCCACTAGTCACTACTGTGCCCATCATGCAACTTGGCAGGTGGGTTGCCACTACATATGCTCTCCGGCTTGTCATGTAACCCACGGCAACCAACCATCATCAGTCTGTGTCTATTCCTGAGAGAAGCAAAAGTCCTATCTTTCCACTCTGTTTTCAGTCATTACTGGCATTGAACAGAGTTAAAGTGAGTGCAGCTATGCACCAATGTAGCTGATGCCAACTATGCAATGAGCAGCAAGAACAAAAGGGCTTCTTCCTCTTCCTCACTACATGGCTGCCCTTCAAGTTACATGAGTGTCTGGTGCTCTCACCAAGGTCAGACACTCAGTTCAGTTCAGTATTTCTTCATATGTGAGTAGTTACTGGGGAGATTTTTTTGGTTCTAACATTAAAGTTTTTGGGTTGACTTTGTAAAATAGGTGATGAGAGCATGAGACATGAGACGTGAGAAACAAAATAGTGTGCTTTGTTTACTGAGAAGTAATAGCCTTTCCAAAGAAATACAATCTTTGTTGCCATTTTGAATAAAATATCATGACTTAAACAAGTTGGACACCAATAAAAACAATTTAAAGTGTCCAAATTGTTGAAAAATCTCACTGGAGAACAATGGTTTTTCACGAAAGTAAACTCAGAAAATGAGGTGGCTACTCAGATTAGTTTTCAGATTTCTAAAGAAATTGCTGCTGCTGGGAAGTCTTTTCCTGAAGGTGATTTGACAAAGAAGTTTTTGCTGATTGCAGTTTCTTGATTATGTCCCAATAAAAAAAATGTTTTTGAGAATATATTTGTCCTATATGACCATGCAGTTAAGAGTAGCTGATATATCCAACAACCTTAATGATCAGTTAAATCAGAAGGTGTATGAATTCAACTGTTATTCTTCAGCGATGAACAAAAGCACTGATTTGACAGACAATGTTCAACTTCTAATTTTCATTCAGGTTGTTGATGGCAACTTTGAAGTAACAAAGGAAATGACTGATTTGTACTTCATGTGAGGTCAAACTACTGGAAAAGAAATCACAAATCAAGTGAACAAGTGTGTAACTAAAAAGTTAGGTGCAACACATGAAAACTTAGTGGTCATTTGCACTGATGGCACTCCATCTATGTGCAGGAAAAGTTGTGGTGCAGTAACTCTTGCTGAAGAGTTTGCTGGCCAAACAAAGAAATAAATAGATACATAGATGGATAGATAGATAGACAGATAGATATCATTGCATCATACATCGACAAGTATTATGGAGCAAAGTTTTGAATTTCCACCACATAATGTCAGTGGTACTCTCTTTTTTTTTCCAAATGACAAAAATTATTTTTATTTTGACATCTGAATAAGTGTTGACTCCTCAGAACACGATCTTTGGCATTTTTTCCAACTTATTCATCAGTTTGATGTACTGTGCCTTTCTCAGAAACGTAGATGCCATCCAAAAATTTTCTAATATCCTCATTTTTGACTGTGATAGCCTGTTGCATCAGGGCAGCTGAGTTTGATACAAGTTTAATATCATTTCCTTCAAGAATTAACTCATCTTTTTCGGGCTAGAGAAACAACACAAGCAACACTTGGTCTCATGCACACTCTTTGGATATATTTTTCACACAAAAAATTTCTGATTTCAACAAGTGAGCCATTCTCTTGAATAACAACATTGATGGGAAAGTGAGCATACACAGACCTCATCTTGCAATGAAAACCCAGGATAACACCTTTGATCATGTTTTATACATGACTACAGATTGTGCGTACAGTTCCAAATTCTTTTTGATTTCCCCACCATTTGTCCACCTGGAGCCATTTTTCTTCTTCCAAGGAGGCTGAGCTCAACATTGATATGGTTGAAATCCTTGTGGAGGATTCCTCTGGGCCCTTTCATAATAACTGTCCGACACTTAAGAGAGATGTCAACATTTTCTGGGATGTCAACAGTCTGGTTGCTTAGAATGGTCTTCATTCTACTAGTAAATGGGCCAAAGAGCATCAGTGGTACTTTCAATTGTAAATTCAAGGGGACTAAACCACAGGTCATTTTGAGCATCTCTTTAAGAGGTTGGTGCTACCTTCAATGATGTACTCTATCACACAGAAGTTTGCTGGTTGATCTGTGGAAGAATATTACAATGTTTTGCTGTTCTCAAGAAAGAAATTATTTGATTCTTAGAGAATGACTCGAAAAATTTCCAAGAACTACATAATGAAGTTTGGAATAATGACATTTTTTGTGACATCACAGGTCTTCTAAATGAATTGAATTCACAGCTTCAAGGGCAAAGTCAACTTATTTTTTTTCAAATTATTGCCACAGCAAAGGCTTTCAAAATGAAACTGAGGCTCTTCAAAAGCCAACTGTCAAAAGAACAAATATGCCACTTTATTATGTGTATGAAACATATTCTGGTGTTTAAGTATGCAACTTAGGAGAAAAATATCCAAGTGACTTTCAACTTTTGATCCAGGAGTTTGACAGAAGACACACTATCCAAAGAAGATGACATTACATTTAAGATAATTAAAGATCTTTTCTCTGTGTATCCACAGTGATTCCCCACACATTTACAGCTAGAGGTTATTGAACTTCAGTGCTCTTCAGTTTATCAAAATAAACACAGAAAAACTAGCCTTCAAGACTTCAACAACAGCTTGAACAAGGGAAAGTTTAAAAATCTGTGAGACAGTCCTTTACAGGTTTTCAGCATATTTGGGAGTACTTAAACAAACCTTCTCCATTATGAACTTGAATAAAAACAAGCAATGATCAACTGTAACTGATGAACTCTTTGAAGACATTTTGAAAACATCAATTTCAAACATGATTCCAGAGTATGATAAAGTGATTGCTGACAAGAAATGTATTATGTCCCATTAACTAAATGTTAATAGTAAGAAATCCTGAAAAACAAACTTGTACCACTTAGTAAAGTAATTTTTAACATTAATGTGATTTCATAATGAATAAAAATATTTAGTAATAGGTATAATTAATTGATATTAATTGAAATTTCCCTTTTTTAAAAAAGATGGTTTATTTGCAATATAATCATTAATTATATCTATACTTGAAAAGTGATCTGCTAAAAAGCAAATGCAGGCTGAAGAAGTTTAGCCTATTTAATTCTGACCCCTACCTACTCCCAAGTTGTGCAGGTCTGCTCTAGACCTTTGGTCTCATAATTAAAGGCTCTTTGAAGTCCCTCCTAATTCTAACAGTTTGTTATAAGACCCTTTACTACTCTAATATTCTATATTGTTTCATTCTAATATTCCTTCCTAATCGCACATTCTGGTTTAGGGATCCTACCAAGTCAAACATTCATAATTGTAAGACCTCTTCTTTTTATAATATTCTGTACTCTAATTTCCCTTACCGTTCTAATTGTCTAAGTTTCTAGTGCATTCTATTCTGAACTTTCTATGTAATAAGAATCCATTTAAGATCCCTTTGATTTTTAACATGATGTAAACTTAGAATTGTCTTTTATTTGCAATTTACTACCTGCTTAAATATTGGAGCCCCAGAAAAAAGAGTGTTTGCAAAGTTCATTTTCATCACTGTCATCAAGACATCACAATTCTGATTAGATCTTAGGTCAAAAGCATGTCTCCATTTATATGGAGACATTTTTGCAAATCTCTATGTCAATAAACACTTTCCTTCATTTTTATCTGAATGCAGCTACAGGAATTTAGAGATAAAAATAATTTCTCAAAAATTAAGTTGAGACAGGGCATCAGAGTATAAATGAAGACACACTGGAAAGAAATGGAAGCACAAAATTGATTCTGGAAATTCAGCCTCTGAGGTCCTTTCATTAATTGCTCTGTCTACTCTTGTTTTTCATGCCCCACATTGCTTAAAAAGTACCTTTAAGTGCCTAACCTGAAAATATAATTTTTAAAGGTGACTTTTCCAGTCATGATAATGTCTCTTAAAAACAACACTAAGACAAAATAATTGAAGAAGTCATAATGAGAAATTGTGAATGTCTTCCCTTGGAAAAAGTATGGATATTCATCATTTACATATGTTCTATATTTTCCCAGTCTTTCCTCTAGTATATAAATAAAATGAAACCATCTACCAAATCTCATCCAGTCAGAGCATAACTGTGAAGTCTCCTAAGGCTTGTTTATATGAAGATTTTCTCCCTAAAAATTTGCAGAATCCTTGTGTCTTCTTGAATCATCATCAAAATTTAACACAATTTTTAAGGATGATAGTTGTACCTGTCAAAGTTTCAATGGATTGATAGATGGTGTGCCTATATAGTCCCAGTGTGGACTCACTGATGGTGCCTGTGGAAATTTAAAACATAAGTTTTAAATCCTAGGATTTCTAGAAGTGAAGAGTTGGGGATCTGCTGCCTGATGGCTAACTTTGCTATCAGAAGGGGTGATCATGAGAAATCTCCATCATTTCCCTCATGTCCTACTGAGGGGGAGGCTTCAGCTATGGTTGAGTGCATGGCCCATTTCATGGTAGTTAACCAGTACCAAATAGCACAAGAAAGAAACTGTTCTCAAATAATGACCCCTTAGAAGAACCCTTCAGAGAATTGTATTTGGATATAATGGTGGTCCTTTACTTGTACTAATCAGTAAACCAATGATTCCTGTAATTCTCTCTGGTTTGTTAAAAGCATGAAAAGATTGCACTCAGCCACAGATTTGAGAAACAAAGCCTTATTGAGTCTGCATCTATGCAAAATGAGGTAAGTGGAGAGTCAGATGATTATCCACTAGATAAAATCAGTGGAGACAACCAATCTAGTTAATTTAGTTACATCTTTTTTACTTAAAATGCATAGTATGCATGTTTATATTATTTGGGTAATTATAATCACTCTACAAATCACATCTTTGTAGTCACAGCTAGACAGTGGAGAATCCATTGAGTGGTAAAAATAGCATTAATATCATAGCATTGTAAGATCATTCTCTTATCCAAATAATCAAGAACTCTAGATTTGGAATGAGAAGAACTGAATTTAAATCCTATTTTGGCTGTGTGACTATTGACAAATTTCCAAACTTACAGGTACCTCTTCTGTAACAAAAGGGCTATGCATTTTTCTTCCAACTTTCAATCTTACAATTATTGAAAATTTGAAGTATTTGTCTATTATTTGATTTTGAACCTAGGTCTATGCAAAATGATGAATTTCTAATTCCTGCCCCCTGACCTACATGACATCATGAGCTAATGAAATAAAGATCTGTAGATTTTACTCCTGCTTTAGCATATGGTCTAAATTGTTGAACAAAAGGGATATAGTCTGATTTCAGCTACTGGGATTTAAAAAAGTTATCAAGGAGATCAGTTATGGTCATTAATCCCTACAGTTTTCCCCACATACCAGTCAAACTTTAAATGCACCATGATTTACATTATTCCAAAGCATAAGAGCTATTTGAGTGGCAATTTGTGATACCAGTCAAGTTATAACTGACTAATAATACCATGAGGATCTTCAAAATAACATAACTACAATATATAGATCATTCCATCTCATAAATGAGAAAGCATAGTATAGATGAAAGAATCTTTGGAAGGTAGTCAGAAGACTTGAAATTTGGTCTTAATTCTGCCACTGTATTACCTTGGGCATAGTGCAATGACAAGCCTCAATTTCTTCATAAGTAAAATAAAGTGATGGAGTAGATAGTTTCATAAGGTAGCTTTTAGCTCACAAATTCTGTTTTTATCATTTGACAATTCTTTGCATAGGATTTCTTCTGTTGTAATGTATCTAAGAGAGTACAAGTTCATGGTTCATGGAAGGCAGGGACTCTCACTCAATAGAGATATATGATAGATCCACAAATAGATGATAAACAAATAAATGGTAGATTTTTTTTGTATCCATAGCACTTAAAACAATGCCTGACAAATAGAAGGTGCTTAAAAATACTTATCAATTGTTGAATTGATACTGAGTGATGCAACTCTTTAAACTTTTCTAGTACAATTATCTTCCATGGAATCCCTTTTATCAATCTTCATTGTGGCCTGCTAGTAACCCTGGATTCTCAAGAGCTGTGCTGATGAAATATAAATTCTACTAGAGAACCAAGCTAGAAAGTTTTCAAATACAGTCTTCATGATAGCCAGGACATCTGTAGTTGTAGGAACAGTTTAGAGAGTTTCACAAAGGTTCATGAATA
This sequence comes from Vombatus ursinus, assembly GCF_900497805.2. NCBI lineage: Eukaryota > Metazoa > Chordata > Mammalia > Diprotodontia > Vombatidae > Vombatus > Vombatus ursinus. The sequence goes on from NW_020954642.1 coordinate 8,557,108, forward strand.
GATTGACAAGATTAATAAACATTTGACTACAGTAATTCTGTTTGTATGCTCTAAACTATTTTGTAAACCTAAGAGACCTAAATACTTTATCTAAAATCAAGATATTATTATTAGCACTATGTTATACAATTTGCATTGACCCCAGTGCCTAGTATAGGCCATTACACAAAGTAGACATTTAATGAATTGCATTGAAACTCACAGGACAGTAAAAAGAGTAACGAATATAGAGTTAGCAGATCTGGGTCAAACTCCCAGCTCTGTTACCTGCTGCCTGTAAGACCGTAGGCAAATAACTTAATGATTTGGGGCTCAGTTTTCTCTTTTGTAAAAATGAAGGATTTGAACTAGATGACCTTTAAGTCCTCATTGAGCTTCAAATTAATGATCTTTCAAGATACACATATTCTATATGAATTAGTAAAAACAGCATTCATTGAAAGACTACAGAAGGAGGAAATATTGACCTCACAATTATTGCTGGTTTTTTGTGTTTGATAAGTGTTCTTAACACAAACACCTACCCCCAAAAATGGTCATCCAGACTTTGATTGTAGAACTCAATAAAGTCTACAATCAAGTAGAACAAAGCAAATCTCTTTTTTATGTGATAAACCTTCAAATACTTCAAGACAATAATCATGATCCCACACTCACCCCAATTTTCTCCTCTAGAGAGGTGGCATGGTGAAGTAGATCATGCACAAGGTTTGAAATAAGAAAGATATGGGTTGGAAACTCCTGACACCAGTTGGATGATCCTGGGCTCACCAGTTTTATGTTACCTCTAACCCTCTTTTTTTCATCTGTAAAATTGAGGGGGTTGGACTAGGTAGTTTTTCCTATCAGTGTTTCATCCTTAAAATCTATCATCCTTTCATCCTATTTTTTTCCTTCAAATCTAGACATTTCAAATTACTTCAATTGATCTTTATAGCATGGAATCAAGTCCTCTCACCATATTGGTTTCCCTCCTTTGGACCCTGAAATTTGTCAGAATTCTTCCCAAAATATATTACACAGCATTAGAAAGAGTTTTACAGATGCTAATTGATATGTGAAAACTACAGAGGGATGATCACATTCCTAGTCTTGGACTCGAAATTTCTCACTATGCCAGCATATGAAATTTTTACTATCTAGTTTCAGATAAATATGTTCATCCTAATTAAAAAAGATGCAATTTTACACATAAAAAGCTTGGCCTTGATGAAGGAAAACTTCTATTGAAGTATCTCCAATATATCCTACTTATTTGAAAATCAGGAAGTTACTTATCTTCTCAATGCCCCAGACTTTCTCTAAGAACATGAATTACAGATGAATTGCTGATTTAGATTAGTTGAGGGAGTTTCTGCACTTAATATTACCTGCTATGATGAAGTCACAAGCCCAAGCATCCCATGTTGGAAATAAAAGTGGCAGAGAGATTAATCTATTTCCTTCCTATCTAATTACTCACCATTCAAAGATCAGAGGGTTTAAAGCTAAAAGAGACCTTGGGAATTTATTTTCTTCATTGATGTTAAAGATGGTCATTAATTTTGATACTTCAAAAACAAAGGAATTCCTCTTCTCTGGCACGTAGGTGGTACAGTGTATAAAGTGCTGGTGAGGCTGGTCACTTTGTGCAACCCTCTGTCACTTACATCATTTTCACTCTCATGTCATGTCATCACTTCCCCGAGGTCATGGTCCTCTTTGAGAGCAAAGGACAAATATCATCATCCACAGCAGCAGCAGCAGCAACAATAACTGTGCCAGGAATAAGGAAAATCTGAGTTCAAATTCAGTAATTACTTAATGTGTGACCCTGGGAAAATCATTTATCCATTTTTCTCAGCTTCCTTAACTGTAAAACTTGAATAATAATAGCATGAACTTGCAGAAATGTTGTGAAGATGAAATGAGAATTAAAAAAAAATGATTTGTAAGAGACTTAGCACAATAACTGGCACTTAATTGTTGCTACATAAATAAATGTTGAATCCCTCCTCCTTTACTGAACCCTGTATCATTATCATTATTATTATTATTACTATTATTATTATTACATGGAATTATTTCATGTTTTGTTTCTTATCTTTGGAACAAAATTAAGGGCAAGAGAAAAAGTCAACCCAATGGGAAGAAAGAATGCACTTTGAGAAGACTGCCTGTAGGCATTTGTGTAGTTAATGTTCCTTCGCTTCAAATATACTTAATCATAATTAAAGTCAGTCAAATGGCTTGTAAAAGAAGTTAGTTGTTAATGTGATTGGCAGTTTTCTGTGCTGTTGACATCATTTAATGAAATATGCCTGGGTGGTATGTAACATTGACAAATAGTAAAATATAGCTCCTACAATCATTCCTAATGCAATGTGAATAAGTTGAAACCTCTGTTTTCATAAAGATACGGTATTCGTACCTATCATCTAAACAAAAATGATGGATGTTCATTATTTTCATTATCTAGTTTAAGGATTTGTTTACAATTATTTTATTGGATTACTTTAAAAATACACACTCTACTTTCTGGAGAAGGGGAAATAACTAAATCATCATGATTTTTCTAAGTTATACAACTGAGTTGGTAAATTTTTATCCTTTGTAAGTGACTGATGTCAGCAGGATGACGATTTATAGATTTTTTTCTCTTTTGAGTAATTATATTTCTTATTTAGGAAGTTTTGGAATATTCTCAGGTTAGATTCAATCAACAAAATATCATCCATGAACAGGATCATCTAGAGAGGTTAACCATCTATATGTAGTCCCTCTGCTCAGGACATTCTCAATGAGGGTACTGTGCCTACCTCTTTTATAGTGTGCCTTGATTCATATTAATAGTAAAAGAATAATTTCTATTGATAAATTTCAAAGAGCAGTCTGTGATTTTTGACATTTGTAGAGGCACCATCTTATGCAAGAAAACGTCTCAAGGATCTCATTAAGAAGATTGAAATCTATAATTACTCAAAAGTGTTTGCTCTAACCATCCATGAAAGAGGAAAATAGATAAGAAATAAGTTGTCTAGACTGTGATATTAAAATTATATACCAATACACTTATGTCAGACAGATATTTAGGACGATCATTATATGGACCTAAAATAAAACAAGAATATGGTAGAAGGCTGGATTTCTTTGGAAAACTGAATTTCTTTCAAAGACTAGATTTTCCCTATCTAAAAAAAAAAAACAAAAGTCATCCATTTTAAAATAAAAATTATGGTGATGATTACTAGGTACAATTCATGGAATACTAGCATTTGAAAAATTGAGTTTGTTAGTCACTCAAAAAGCAATGCTGAAGTACATAGTAAGTGTGAGCAGGTTAAAACATGTTCCACATTAGGAAATACATGGGAAAAATGTTTGAAAATGCCATCAGAAAATGCCATCAGAAAAATTTATTACTAGGGCAGGTGTGGGAGAAGGGCTTTTCAGTAGTAAATGGGAAGAATATAAATGGATAGCCTACATTCTGTTTTATATACATAGGATGTCAAGAGAACTAGTGAAAGGCATATAGTCATTTGATCACCCCCTGTGATCAATTAATGAAAGGCACAGATGGAAATATCACATAATTTCAATTGTGTCTAGCTGTTAGTGAGTTGCAATGTCCATTTTGGAAAATGAATAAAATATCAAATAAATGAGTTATTAATTACTTGCTTTTCTCTATATGTAGAGACAGCACTATATAGTAAAAGAAAATCTAGATTTTGAGTCAGAAGGTCTTGGTTATAGTGCTTTCTCTGGAAGGGAGTATCCATGTGGTATTAGACAAGTCACAGCCTCTCTGAGTGTCAGTTGCCTCAGCAGTAAAATGATGTTTCTAATATTTCTACCATTATATCTAAGGCTTCCATACAAGATTAAGGATCTTGCAAGCTATTAAATAGGCAAAAGAATATATGATTCCTAACTTATGGAGAGAATATTGACCTGGAATAGAAGATGATGAAGAGGATCTGAATGAAGCAGGGAAGTTTGTGCCAGAACTGCTTTGAAAAACCTCTGGTTCCAGATATCCTTTGGGAGGGTAAGATTGTTTAAAGTTGAGCACACATATGAAAAATGATCATCATGCTCCTGATTTCCAGATTGTGTATATAAATATTTTAGAATAAGAACTTTCCTTTAGAATAATTTTGGGTCATCTTTCTTTGAGTAGTACTCTTATTCTTAAGTCCTCCCAGAGAAAGAACTAATTCATTATTTTGTATTCTTTGGAATATTCTAATATGATTAATTTATCCAATTTCAATTTGCTAATTGCTTGATTAAAATTATTCATTTTGCTATTTCTGATATTCTTTTGCAGGAACAATACTTAGTAGGAAGGAATCAAGCTGCTAGCTATGATTTTGGGGCTACTCTGCCCTCTTAAACATGGAGGTAGCAACTAGTGAAATAGCTCACGTTCTTATTATTTTTATCTAGACCAGCAATATTAAAGGGGAACTAAAGAAATACAATTCTAGTCTGGTAACCTCTGAAATTGAAGACAAAAACAAAACAAACAAAAATGATGTCCAGCCTCATTCTTTCTTTTGTACACTTCAACACAGGAATTGCTGTCTGCTTTGGAGAGAAGTGGGCTAGAACTGAGATCATATCTATCCCTCACTCCTCACAAATCAATCTATAAATTTAGATGACTCACATGGAAATATTTATCTTGTATGGGCAAATACACATCTTGGAATGTCTTTAGGTCACTGATAAATCACGTTATAACTATATAATATGATATATATATATATATATACACATATATAAATGTTTCTTATTTTTTGGCCACATGATTGAGTGTGGTTTAAATTGTTTCATTGATGCATCCTATTTTCTTATCATAGTATTTTCTGAAAATATTTTCACTTGAAGTTTAAAAAGTGAATGTTCCCTCATAGAAAAAAAATTAAATTAAAACCTGTGGTTCAGTGATTATAGCTAACAATATATAAAACATTTTGCCCCAATAGTTTTGAGTTCCTGCTCAGAGGAGGTATATATTATTTTTAATCCCTTCATCAGGATCATTATTAATTTTTCAGTTAATCATAATTGATCCTCTTTATATTTTCATTCACATTATTGCATTGTGATTTTGTTTCTACTTATTTCACTCTGTATTAGTTCATATATATCTCATATTTATACTTTTTGACCACATAATGATATATCATTACATTCATATACCACATTTCATTCAGCCATTGCCAAAAAGATGGGCACTTGGCTTTAATGTTATTAATACATACATACATATGTGTACCCTAGTCCTTTAAAAATATCCTTCTTGAAAAATCCTTGAGAAACATGGGATCACTGAATCTCAAAATATTGGGATCATTAAATTGAAATCATCACTATTTTGGTGAGTTTTCTTCCATAATTCTAAATTGTTTTCCAAAAAGTTGGACCAATTCAGAGTTCTGCCAATAATGTGATAACTTTTCTCTTTTCCCACAGCCTCTCTATCAATGATTTTTTGTCTTGCCATCTCTGCCAATTTGATTACTGTGAAATGAAACTTCAGATTTGTTTCAATTTGCGTGTAATGAAATTAGTGATCGGGAACATTTTGTCTTATAGTTGTTGAATGTATTCACTTGATGTTACATTTAAAAAAATCTTGACCACTTAACAATTGAATAACTTTTGAATGTATATATGTATATGTGTGTGCATGTATATGTGTACATATGCATATGTATGTATAAATATGTGTTAATTTATCATAGTTATGAAATATATTTTTATTTGAGATTTTTAATGCAAATTTAACAGTTTATTTTCATATTCTATCTAACATTGACTCTGCTCATGCAATCACTCTTTAATTTTTTTATGTCATAAAAATTGTTCATATTGTCTCTTGTATTCTCTTGTTTCCTTATCTTTCTTATAATTTTTTTTCCATGACCATGACCATTTCTTTCCTAATACACTATTTTTTAAGTGATATGACTGATGTGTGCGCAATAAGATGGAAGACTGGATATTTTTCCTGGTCTTCACAATCTTTCAAAACTTTCTAAAATAAGAAGTAAGGACAAAAGGCAAAGAGTTTGCAGCTGCCTTCAGAGACTAAGACAAAAAAAAAAAAACCTCTGATGAAGTAGCAAACTGATGTAATAAAAGCAGAGTAAACTAATTCCTAATGCCTCTCATGATGATTCAGGACCTCTTTTTTTTTTTTTTCCACCAGCCTTGATACTTTTAATAGGTCACATTATATTACCCACAGGCTTGAAATGTGTAGTCAATTCAGCAATTCCATTGCTGCTGATGCATCTTCTGACAGCACACCTCAAACCATTTTGTGGCTACAAAAACAGAATCCAACTCTATTCCCCTATCATTTTTGATACCTCTTCATGGGTGGTGGTATAGGAAATAGAACATGCTCTTTCTTGCAAAGTAGAATGGTGCACTACAGTAGTGCTTATACAGACAGCTAAAGAACAATGAACTGAGACAGCAAGCAAGGGATGTCTATATGGTTGTGTGGGTATGGGTGTATGCATGTATGCATGTTTGGTGGTGGGAAAGTATTCCAGCAAGACTGCATAAATTGACTGGCATGCAACTGGGGCCATTTTTTCTCCCTCCCTCCCAAGAAGGCACTTGGGGCGGAGATTGAGAACAAGTGAATTTTCCAGCATAGAAGTAAGCTGAGACAGCATAGATATCTCATCCTCCAGGGAACCACCATCAAAGGGGAAGGAGTTAGAAAATGAACAACAAGAGAATATACAGGAAAAAAAAGACTGAAATTATGAAATAGCTTTGAAGGAAAAAAATTTAGTTGAAATATAAGAGCAGAGGCTGATTAGTCAATGGATAAGATATTAATTAAAAAAAAAACAAGAGAAGATGGCTTCCAGAAAATCAAAATGAGTCCAAATATCTCTGAATGAATATTGAAGATAAAGAAAAATGAATCAACATTTGATAAGTTAAAGCACTGTGTGGATTCTAAAGAGAGCATGAGACTAGAGAAGGATGTTCTTCAATGGTTCAAGAGAGAAAGAAGCATGATAAAAGTAGAATTAGTGATATATACAATAAAAATTATTTGAATCCATGTGTCACTTCAAAGATGAGAGAGAGAAAGAGAGAGAGAGAGAGAGAGAGAGAGAGAGAGAGAGAGAGAGAGAGAGGACAGAGACAGAAAGACAGAGAAAGATTGATTGGGAGTAAAATGCAAAAAGGAAGAATAAACTGATAGAAAAAAAAGAAACTTTGAAAGACACATAATCTTTATACAAGAAAAATGTATGAATCCTGAATAAAGATACATAGAAACGGTTTAAGGATCAAAAGTCTTCCAGAAGAATATAATTCCAAAAACCTTAGCACCATTTAGAAAGAGATATTAAAAGAATATTGTCTAGAACTGGCAATATTTTTAATATGCTGCAAAGTAATTCCAATGATACACAACAATTGAAATGACAATGAAGTCTATAAGTGATCAGGAGAAAGACATTAAAATATAAAAGAAGTGGAATTTGAATAATTCATGACTATTTTTGCACCCCCAGGAAGTAGAATAAGTCGATGAACTAATGTGTTCTAAAGAGCAAAGTTGCAAATGATGAAATTCAAAGTTAAATTCCTGAAAAACTAATCATAAGTGGAAATGATAGATTTTCAATAAAAGAAAGGAGAAGAAAGAAGAAAAGAAGAAGAAGAAGAAGAAGAAGAAGAAGAAGAAGAAGAAGAAGAAGAAGAAGAAGAAGAAGAAGAAACAGCAGCAATAACAGCATCAACAAGGAAGAAAGGATCCCAGACAAGAGAAATACAAAAGACAAATTATTTGGCCATTTTAGTTTTTATTTCCTTACCTAATGGGTAATTATTTTTTTAGCTTTTATTTAATATTTTATTTTCCCTTAGCTACATGTAAAAACTATTTTAAAATTTATTTTTAATATTTGATTTCCCAATTCTCTCCCTTTCACCCTCCCCAAGTTGCCCTCATTGAGAAGGCAAGCAATTTGGTATAGGTATTACATGTGTAGTCATGAAAAAACATATCCATGGGAGTCATTTAAAAAAAACAGAGAAAAAAACCCTCAAGAAAAATAAATTTTAAAAAAGTATGTTTCAATTTGTATTTAGACACCATCACTTTTTCCCCCCTGGGGATGCATAGCATTTTTCATCATAATCCTTCAGAGTTGTCTTGGATCATTGTATTGCTGAGAATAGCTAAGTTATTCATAGCTGATCATCTTACAATATTGCTATTATTTTGTATAAAGTACATTTCACTTCACATCAGCCTATTTAAGTATTTTCAGGTTTTTCTGAGAGCATCCTGCTTACCATTTCTTACAGTATAATAGTATTCCATCACAATCACATGCCACAATTTGCTCTGTTAATCCTCAATTGATTGGCTTCCCTTCAACTTCTAATTCTTTGCCTCTAGAAAAGAGATGCTCCAAATATTTTTGTACAAATAGGAACTTTTTCTTTTTGTTTTTATTTATTTCAGGATTTAAACTTAATAGTGGTATTTGTTGAGTCAAAGGGTATGTATGGTTTCATAGCCCTTTGGGTATAGTTCAAAATTGATCTACAGAATGTTTGAATCAGTTCACAACTCCACCAACAATGCATTAATGTCTCATCTTTCCCATATCCCTTCTAACATTTGTCATTTAACTTTTCAGTCCTATTAGACAATCTAATAGATATGATGTAGTACCTCAGAATTGTTTTAATTTGCTTTTCTCTGGTCAGTAGTGAGTTAGAACATTTTACCATATGGCTATAGATAGCTTTAATAACTTCTTTTGAAAACTGATGATATCTTTTGATCATTTATCAATTGGGAAATGACTCTTATTTTATAAATTTGACTCAGTTCTCTATATGTTTGAGAAATGGGCCTTTATCAGAGAAATTTGCTTCATTTTTGCACAGTTACTATTGCTAAATGTATTTCCCTCCATTCTATTTCCCTTACTCTGTTTATTCAATTCTTTTTCTCCTTTCATCCTGTCCCTACTCAAAAGTGTCTTGCTTCTAACTAACCCCTCTCCCAATATTCCTTCCCTTCTATCACACACAGACACCCCTTCTTTTATCCACTTCCCCTCCTACTTTCCTGTAGGGTAAGATCAACTTTTATACCCAATTGAGCGTGTATGTTATTCCCTCTTTGAGACAATTCTGATGAAAGTAAGATTCACAACTGCTCCTCACCTCCCTCTTCTCCTCCACTGTAAAAACTTTTTCTTTCCTCTTCTTTGTGAGATAATTTACCCCATTCTACATCTCCCTTTCCCTTTCTCCCCTTACATTCCTCTCTCACTCCTTAATTTTATTTTTAGCTATCATCCCTTCATATTCAACACATACCTGTGACCTCTGTCTATATATACTCCTTCTAAATACCCTAATGATGAGAAAGTTCTAATGAGTTACAAATATCATCTTCCCATGTAGGAATGTAAATAATTTAAAATTATTAAGTCCCTTATGATTTATCTTTCCTTTTTCCCTTTTTATGTTTCTCTTGAGTCTTGTATTTGAAAGTCAAATTTTCTATTCAGTTCTGGTTTTTTCATCAAGAATACTTGAAAGTCTCTATCTCATTAAATATCCAATTTCTTCCTGGAGGATTATACTCTGTTTTCTTGGGTAGGTAATTCCTGGTTGTAATCCTGGCTCCTTTGACCTCCTTAATATTGTATTCCAAGTCCTCTGATTGAGTAATTGAGTAATTATTATTTTACATGTTGTTTTATATGACAGATAACATTCATATCTAAACATCATCTTTCCACTTGCCAGTCACACCACTTGCCACTTTTCTCAGTGGCTCCTATCAAATTGGTGGTACTCCTTTCAATAGTTTGGGGACTTGGATTTGTTGTATATGGCTTCTGGTACTTTATTATGTTCTCTGATCTTCTCAGGAGGCATTTCAACAGAAAAAAAACATATGCACCCCAATTTGACATCAGAATTTTTATTGTTGTGATCAAGGCAACATATAGGTGCCTCATGAGCCCTATGCAGGGTGTCATATTTACATAATATCTTCAACCTATATCATATGTTCACAGAACCTGGAAGAAGGAATTAAAGGATAGATGCTTATTTAGCAATGATTATGTACAAAGTACTCTGGTAAGTTTTGGTGATACAGTTAGTAAACCAAGACATTCTCTCTTCTCAAGGAGTCTATATTCTAATAGGAGAAGATAACACATTTACAAGTTTTCAAATGTGAGCCAAATGGAAAAGTCCCATAGTCCTCAGGGAATGGCAACATAATATTTTATTATTTATATTCTTTCATCTTATTTCCATTGATTAAAAGACATATTTATGATGTTGAATCCTTTGTCAGTGCCAAGGATTTTAGTGTCAAGAACTTTCTGTAGAAACATAGCCATGAAAGCACAAGTCTTTGTCTTTACAAAGACTTACTTGCTCCACTCCAGGGAGCATTCCATATCTATATCAATTAGATCCAAATGTTTTATGAGTATCATTCTCTTTCCCTTCTCAAACCTCATATTTAAGAACCTTCACTATCTTGCTCAAATTAACATTTATACACTTATTCCATTCTTTAGCTTTTCATACGTTATTAATTCACTGAACCTGGACTACAGTACACTATTCCCATTACACACCTTTGTCCTATACTGCTCCATCTTTCAACTTCTGTTCAGACAACTGAATTGGACATTTTTTTTCTTTCCACTTACTTCCCTCTACTGAAATCCCTCCTTTCCTTTAAGGTCCATTATAATATTTCTTCTTTGAATCAAAACTTTGATTTTTATACACACTCCATTTCCTCAGGTAAAAGTGATATCTTCTTCCTCAAATTTTGTAATTTTTCCCCACATCTTATTTACACTTATCAGACTTACCTTTGCATTATAATTATTATAAGTGTACATTCTTTGACATCAGATTTTGTACTGTATGGATTCTTTCTTACCCAGCATCTAGCATACAGACTTGCTCCCAGGAGGAACTTAATTAACATTTGTTAAATGAATTAATGGGTATGAGAGAGAAAATTAGTGAAATCCAATCACTTCTATTGCTTCCCCAAAGCTGTTGTGGCAGAAAATATTAAAAGAAAGTTCAATGTCAGAAAGAAAGGACATCAGTTCTACATATATATGCATATATAGGAACACTTGTCACAGCATAAACATATGAAGATGTTGCTACCTTTTTATGCCCATTTCTCTGTCATGCCTGTCAAAACATTATATACATGAATATATATGGATATCTATGAATAAATATATCCCTATATATATTCATATATAACATCTTTTAGAAAATAGCTAAAAATATTTTGAAAATAAGGTTAGATCGATTATGCATTCCTAGTGTCAATTATTTTTCTACCTACAGGAAATCCCAAAAACAACTGAATCCCTTTTTTAAAAATAAGCAACCATTTTGCTTTCATGTTAACCTCTGACAGTGCAAGGTAAAATGATTCATTAAATAAATGCTCCATGGTTATTTATGAGATGCTAACTAGGTGTGTGATGTGCTAATTATTAAGAAAATGCACATTTGGAACATCCCCAGGTGTCTTTCCAAATCCTCATCCCCCTCCCCAGGTGCATTTGCTTTCTATCTCTTTCCATCCAAACAAGCATGAGGGTGATTTTTCAATTTCTCTACTTCACTGAAAGAGTTTTGCTGAAACTTCAAAAAACTATTATGCAGTTTGTTTCAAAATAGATATTGACCAATCACTCAATCATAAAACGTACGTATGACACATTTACTGGGGGACTTTGGGGAATTTATTGTGGGAAATTTAAAACAAATGTAAAACCTCATTACTTTTTCCAGTGAAACTACAATAAGAGAAGTCTAACTTTTAGGTCCACTTTTAAACCTATTTGGTAAAAACAGGAAGTTTGTTCTAAAACACCTTGAAACTGGAAAATAAAAACCAGACACTTTTCATGCTCAATAAGTTGTAAGCTGTATGAAGGATGAAAATAGATATGAAGGATATTAAATTACATATACAGAAAGGGCCTAAAAACTTATTGAATGTAATTGCTAAAAAATCTACATAATGGTCATTTACATTTATCTCAGCATTATAGAAAATGTATAAGAAAGCAATTATAGTCTACTGTGCCCTTATTATGCCACATTTGATGATTATGTTCAGTTTTGCAAGACATATAAAAAACCAAATCATGACCAAATTCCCTAGGTTGGTGAGGATATTATAATGCATGTCATAAAACCACCAGCTGAAGGAAATGGGGGTATGAGAGGAGAAAATAGGGTAAATGTGACTAATATCTTTAAGTGTATGTAGGCCAGTCATATGGACTTATGCTTCTTGACCTCATAGCTAAGAGCAGTGGGTGAAAGGTTCAGACATACATTTCATCCATCATACCATCTCTTCTCTAGATTAAACTTACCAGGGTTTCTTCAATGATTCCTCATAATTCTTGAATTCAATAATCTTCAACCACACTGGCTGTCCTCTAGACCTTCTTCATTTATTAATGTATTCCCAGAAAAGTAGTGCCCAGAAATGAGACCATGTAAGATGTGGTGCTGAGTGATATTAACACTAAAAGGAGAATATGGGGAAGACTATGAAAAGCAGATTGAAACAATGGATAGACCTGGGTGTTATCTCTGGCACTTGCTGGCAAAATAACTCTAAGCAATTTACTTAACCTCTTGGTCCCCTTAGCAACTCACAAAAGTTTTACCCTTGTTTAGAAGGTGCTGACCTGAATTAGAAGAGGAAGTTCCTCTCTGAGAGCCCATTATACTCATGAAATCATAGGCCTAGCCCCTATACCTCATTCTTTATCTATCAAGAGAGATCTTAGAGTCTAGATGCTAAGTATATAATAAGTAACGGTATCAGGTAATAAATAAGAAGAATTAACAAACACCAAGCATAAATTCTAAGAGATATATATGTATTTTGAAAAGATGTATCAGAAAAAAAATTGTAGATCAGGATAAGATGGTATAGCTAATTAGTTCTAGCATAACTGTACTTTCCTCGTCTTCATCCAGAAAATAAAGCTCTTGATCAAGTTTCCAAAGTAGCTTAATGTAAAAGCCAAATATAGAACATAAATTTTCCCTCTCAATTGATTGTGTCTTCCTATACCATGCTGAAGGAAGAAATCCATTCCAAGTGAAAGAGTTCATTTACACAATGGATGATAGAGTCAGGTTCTAACAAGATAAAGGCACCATAGAATATTGTGTTGCCTTTAGTAAGATGAAGCATAATAGGTAATGGGCACATAGGCATAGAGCTGGAAAGAATATTAGAAAACAACTCTTTCAGTCTATTGATTTTCAGATGCAGGAAATGAGACACAGAGAGAATATATGAATATTCCATGGTCTCAGAGATAGCTAGGATGAAAGCTGGCATTCAAACTCAGGTCATCTAACTTTAAGTCCAACATTCCATCCACTATGAGTAAATCTTGTGTTTGAATTAAAAACATAAACAACTATAATGTAGGAATAGTTTGGTTATATAACAGTGTCTAAAAGATCTGGGGGATTTGATGGTCTATGAGCTCAGTACAAGTCAACAATGTGATATGCCAGTCAAAAAAGAAAAAGAAAAGAAATTGTTACTATCTTGGGCTGTATTATAAGAAGCAAAAATAAGGTGATAATTCTTCTGTACTCTGCCCTTATCAGACAACATCTCAAATATTGTTTTTACTTTGGGAGCACAAATTTTCAGCAGAACACGGAAAAATTGAAGAGTGTCCAGAGAAGGATAAACAAAATGGTAAATGGCCTTGAGTCCTTGCTTTTACATGAGAATAAATTGAATGAACTTGTGAGCTTTATCCCAGAGAAGGAAAGACTCAAAAAGAACATTGTAGCTGTCTTCAACAATCTGAATCACTGTCATATGAAAGAGAGACTGTATTTTTTTCTCTTTGGCCCCAAAAGTTAGAACTAAGCAGTGGTTGGAAGTCCCGGGGGGGGGGGAATCTTAAGGTTGAAATAAAGAAATATTACCTAATAATTAGAGATATCTAATAATGAAATAGACAGCTTTGGGAGATAGTGTGTTCTCCCTCATTGGAACTCTTTAATGACAGATTCTTGAACAAAAGCATATTAGAGAAGTGGTTCTTTTTGGTGTGGGTTAAACTAGATGGCTGAGTCTGCATTTCAGTATCTTCATGGAGCCAGTATGTCAGTCAACTAGCATTTATTAAGCAGAAGTTATAGTAACTATACTAACAAGGAGGGCTATAACAAGGAGAAAACATTGAAACAACTATGAAAGAACAAGATAAAGACAAAAGAAATTGAATAAAATATCAGTACACTGAGATTTAGGAGAACTGAGAAAGGCTTCTTGAAGAAGGTGAAATTTTTAACTGAGACTTGTAGGAAGCCAGGGATCCTAGGAAGTGGCAATGAGAAGGAGAGAGAAATATGCATAAGGAGAACAAGTGAAAATGCAGTTGTCTTTTAGTTTTATGCTGCTATTTGTATAGATTGGAAGTTCTTATTTTCTTTTTTTGCATTATACACCCTCTTGTCAGTTTGTTGAAGTATATTGATCCCTTCACAGAAAAATGATTTGGAAAAACAGTAACTGAAGAAAATATAATTTCATTTTGTAGTCAGACAAAATAGAAATGTAACTTCATTCCAATCAAAATTGATTGATTCCCCTTGAAATTAGGTAAAAAATACCTGGACAATATAAAAGAGAAGAACAAAAAGGAATTTCACATGAAAGGAATTGGGTAAGTGAAGCAACAGGAATGGGAGAGTCAAATTTTTGGAGAAAACAAATATAATATGGTTCTTTATTTAAATATTCATTTTTAGTTTTCAAGATTCACTTCCACAAGCTTTTGAGTTCCAAATTTTCTCCTCATTTCATCCCTCCCCCAACCCCAAGATGATATGTATTTTGAATACCTCTTACAGTAGTATCCCCTGCCTTTTAACTGCCTCCCCCTTCCCTTATCTCCTTTCCCTTCTATTTTCCTGTGGGGCCGGATAGATGTCTATGCCCTGTTGCCTGTATATCTTATCTCCCAATTATATGTAAAAAACTATTTTTAACATTGGTTTTTAAAAGTCTGGGTTTGGGGTCAGCTAGGTGGCACAGTGGATAGAGAACCAGCCCTGAAGTCAGGAGGACTTGAGTTCAAGTGAGGTCTCAGACCAAACACTTTACTTTTACTAGCTATGTGAACCTGGGCAAGTTGCTAAATCCCAATTGCCAAAAACACAAAACAAAAAAAAACACAAAAATCAACATTTGGGTTCCAAATTCTCTCTCTCTCTTTCTCCCTCCCCCTCCCCACCCACCTTCATTGAGAAGGCAAGAAACTTGATACAGGTTATACATGTACAGTCACGTAAAACACTTCCATAATTGTCATGTTGTGAAAAACTAACTATATTTTCCTTCATCCTATCCCACCCCCTGTTTGTTCCATTCTCTTTTGACCCTGTTCCTCCTCAGAAGTGTTTGCTTCTGATTACCCTCTCCCCCAATCTGCCTTCCCTTTTATCATCTGCCCCTCTTATCTTCTTCCCCTTATTTTCCTGTAGGATAAAGTAGATTTCCATACCCAATTGAGTGTGTATGTTATTCTCTCCTTAAAGCAAATCCAAGGAGAATAAGATTCACTCATTCTTTCCAGGAGCCAAGATGGTGGAGTAAAAAGGTAGTCACTCTCACCCTCCCCTGCCCCTCTGAAAGGCCAGAAAATATCACCCCATAAAAATCCCTGGAACACTGAACCAAAAGAAAGATGGGTAACAGCAGTGTAGTAGCACAGGTAGCTTGAAGGATTAATGGGAAAGGTTCCTCTTTCCCTGGGGGAAGTGGAGGAGTACTGAACCAGCAGCATCCCAGTAAGTTAGCAGAAAGTCCCACTTTAGCACACCAGAAGGAGATCCTGAAATCCAGGTGGTAGAGCAGGCAAACACCAACACAAGGACTTCTGAGTGCCTCAGTGAAGGTGGGGGAACTGGTGGAAACCAGTTCAGAAAACCACCAGGTGCCTTGGCATTCTTTAGCAAACAGGTCTCCCAGTGCCTCAGCAAAAATAAGGGAAGCAGCACTACAAAGGGCCCCAGCACATAAACACCCTGTAACTTTCATCTGAAAGGAGATGAAGAAAGCTAAAGGAAAGGAAAAACAGGCAACCTAGAGTTGCCCAAGAGTTCCAGCCTTGCTGATTCCAGCTCAACACCAGATAAAAAAAAACAGTCATAGAAAGAATCCACCGATCACCTCCTGAAAGAGATCCAAAATTGAAAATGCCAAGGAATATAGTAGCCAAATTCCAAAATTACCTGGTCAAAGAGAAAATACTGCAAGCAGCCAGAAAGAAATAATTTAAATATCATGGAACTACCGTCAGGATTTCACAGGACCTTGCAGTTTCTACATTAAAGGACTGTAGGGCGTGGAACATAATATTCTGTATGGCAAAGGAGCTTGGATTATAACCAAGGATAAGCTACCCAGTGAAAATGAGCATGATCTTTCAGGGGAGGAGATGGATATTCAATGAAATAGGTGACTTCCAAACCTTCCTGGTAAAAAGACCAGAGCTCAACAAAAATTTGGTCTTCAAGTACAAGAACCAAGAAAGACATAAAAAGGTAAATGAGACAGAAAGATACAATATGTTGTTAATAAGGGCAAACTGTTTACAGCAAAAATAAGGGAAGCAGCACTACAAAGGGCCCCAGCACATTAACACCCTGTAACATTCATCTGCAAGGGAAGATGACATCTGCAACTCTTGAGAACAGTATTGTTATTACACCATGTTAAAAGAGTATACACAAAGGGGGTGGATATAAGTTGACTTTGATGAAATGAGAAAAAGTTTTTGACAAAACACAGTACCCATTCCTATTAAAAACACTAGAGAGCATAGGTATAAATGGAGTCTTCCTTAAAATAATAAATAACATCTACCTAAAACCTTCAGCAAATATTACATGTAATGGGGACAAGCTAGAAGCATTTCCAATAAGATCAAGGGTGAAACATGTATGTCCATTATCACCACTATTGTTCAATATCGTACTGGAAACGTTAGCTTTAGCAATAAGAGAAGAAAAAGAAATCGAAGGTATTAGGATAGGCAAAGAAGAAACAAAGCTATCACTCTTTGCAGATGACATGATGATATACTTAGAGAATCCTAGAGAATCAAGTAAAAAACTACTTGAAATAATAAACAATTTTAGCAAAGTTGCATGCTATTAATTAAACCCACATAAATCATTGGCATTTCTATATATTACCAACAAAGCCCAACAGCAAGAAATAGAAAGAGAAATTCCATTTAAACTTGCTGTAGACATTATTAAATATTTAGGAGTCTACCTCCCGAAACAAACCCAGGAACTCTATGAACACAACTACAAAACACTTTTCACACAAATAAAGTCAGATCTAAATAACTGGAAAAACATCAGTTGCTCATGGGTAGGCTGAGCTAATATAATAAAAATGATGATTCTACCTAAGCTAATTTACTTATTCAGTGCCATGATAGTCAAACTACCAAAAATAACAACAAGATTCATTTGGAAGAACAAAAGGTCCAGAATATCAAGGGAACTAATGAAAAGAAATACAGGGAAAGGTGGACTAACTATTCCAGATATTAAATTGTATTATAAAGCACCAACCATCAAAACTGCTTGGTACTGGCTAAGAAATAGAGTGGTGGATCAGTAGAATAGGTTAAGTATGCAAGACACAGTAGTCAATGACTCTAGCAATATATTATTTGATAAACCCAAAGAAGTGAGCTTCTGGGATAAGAACTCACTATTTGACAAAAATTGCTGGGAAAACAGAAAGGGAATATGGCAGAAACTAGGCACAGATCAAAATCTCACACCACATACCAAAATAAAGCCAAAATGGTTTCATGATTTAGATATAAAGGCTGATACTATAAGCAAATTGGGAGAGCAAGGAATAGTTTACTTGTCAGATCTATGGAGAATAGAAGAATTCATGACCAAATAGGAGATAGAGAACATTGCAAAAAACAAAATAGATAACTTTGACTACATTAAATTGAAAAGTTTTTTGCACAAACAAAACCAATGAAACTTAGATTAGTAGGAAGGTAGAAAATTGGGAAAGAATTTTTACATCCAGTCTCTCTGATAGTGGACTCATTTATAAAATATATAGAGAATTAGATCAAATTTAGAAGAAGACAACTCATTCCCCAGTTGATAAATGGTCGAAAGACATGAACAGGCAGTTCTCAGATGAAGAAATTAAAGGCATCTATAGTCATATGAAAAAATGCTCTAAATTACTATTGATTAGAGAAATACAAATCAAAACAACTCTGAGGTCCCACATCACACCTATCTGATTGGCCAACATGACAAAACAGAAAAGTGATAAATGTTGGAGAAGATGTGGGAAAATTGTAACACTAATGCAATGCTGGTGGAGTTGTGAAATGATCCAATCATTCTGGAAAGCAATTTGTAACTATGCCCAAAGGGCTGTAAAAATGTTCATACCCTTTGACCCAACAATAGCAGTTCTAGGGCTATATCCCAAAGAGATCATACAAATGGGAAAAGGACCTACATGTACAAAAATATTCATAGCAGCCTTTTTTGTGGTGGCAAAGAATTGGAAATTGAGAGGATGCCCATCAATTGGGGAATGACTGAACAAGTTGGGGTATATGAATGTAATGGAATACTATTGTGCTATAAGAAATGATGAACAGGCTGACTTCAGAAGAACCTGGAAAGACTTGTACGGTCTGATGCTGAGTGAAGTGAGCAGAACCAAGAGAACATTGTACACAATAAGTCATGTTGTGTGATGACTAATACTGATGAACTTAACCCTTCCCATCAATACAAAGATCTAAGACATCTCCAAGGGCCTCATGATGGAAAATGCTATCCAGATCCAAGGAAAGAACTATGGAATTTGAGTGTAGATCAAAGCATAGTATTTGCTATTTTTTTGTCTTCTGTCTAGTTTTGTTTCCTCTTTCTGGTGGCTCCTCCTACTGGTTCTAATTTTTACTTACAACATCACTAAAGTGAAAATATATTAAATAGGATTTTATATGTATAGCCTATATAGGATTGTGTGCTGTCTTGGGGAGGAGGGTGGTGGGGAGGAAATGGGGGAAAAATTTTAAACTCAAAAGCATATGGAAGTGATTGTTGATAAATCAAAATGAATTAATAAAAAAAATTCACTTAATCCCTCTCACCTTCCCCCACTTCCTCTCCACTGTAAAAGCTCTTTCTTGTCTGTTTTATGTGAAATAACTTACCCCATTCTGCCTCTCTCTTTCTCCTTCTCCCAGTATAATACTCTCTTACCCCTTAATTTTATTTTTTATATATCACCCCTTCATCTTCAACTCACACTGTGCTTCCTCTCTGTCTCTCTCTGTCTCTCTCTCTCTCTGTCTCTGTATATATATATATATATATATATATATATATATATACACACACACACATTTTCTCTCCAACTGCCCTAATAGTGACAAAGGTCTCATGAGTTACAAATATCATCTCTCCAAGTTGGAATGTAAACATTTCAACTTTAATAAGTCCCTTAAGATGTCTCTTTCCTGTTTACCTTTTCATGCTTCTCTTGAGTCTTGAATTTGAAACACAAATTTTCTATTCAGTTCTGGTCTTTTCATCAAGAATTCTTGCAAGTCCTCTATTTCAGTGAATATCCATTTTTCCCTGAAGGATTATACTCAGTTTTGCTGGGTAGGTGATTCTTGGTTGTAATCCTCTCTCCTTTGACCTCTGGAATATCATATTCCAAACCCTCAGATCCCTTATGTAGAAGATGCTAAATCTTGTGTTATCCTGATTGTATTTCCACAATACTTTATTTTTTTCTTTCTGGCTGCTTGCAATATTTTCTCCTTGACCTGGGAACTCTGGAATTTGGCTATAATATTCCTAGGAGTTTTCCTTTGGGGATCTCTTTTAGGAGGTGATTGGTAGATTCTTTCCATTTCTATTTTACCCTCTAGTTTGAGATTTCCAGGGAAGTTTTCCTTTCAGATAGTCCAATAATTTTTAAATTATCTCTCATGCATCTATTTTCCAGGTCAGTTGTTTTTCCAATGAAGTATTTCACATTGTCTTTTATTTTTTTTCATTCTTTTATTTTGTTTTACAATTTCTTGATTTCTCATAAAGTTACTAGCTTCCATTTGCTCCATTCTAATCTTTAAGGAAGTATTTTCTTCAGTGATCTTTTGGACTTCCTTTGGAGAGAGCAAATAAAAAAATCATTAAAACAAGCAGGTACGTGGTGCAGTGAATAGAGAGCCTAGAATTAGGCAGAACTGAGTTCAAATCTGGCCTCAGACACTTGTTAACTATGTGATTCTGGGCAAATCACTTAACCTTTACCTTGAATTTCTCATCTACAGAATGGGTATAATAATAGAACCTACCTTCTAGAGTTGTTGTGAGGATCAAATGAGATGACAAGTATAAAAAACTTAGCATAGCATCTGGTATATGGAAAGTTCTATAACAATGTTAGTGATCATTACCAGTCATTATTGTTAAGTAATAGTCAGTCCACAATGGTAAATGGGGGCAGATTATTACTAGTTGTAAAGTTAGAGACATCAGAATCTACTTAAGAAAATCATGCCTGAGATATTAGTATCTTAAGCCTTTTGCCATCACTAAATGCCCAGGTAGGTTGTGGCTAATTGCTTAATCGGTAAAGAGACTCATCTAATACTACCATTGAAAAGTTTGCCCTCAACTGAGTCAATTTTTTTTAAAAAAATAAGAGCTATTCCCAAATTGATAAATGGTCAAAGGATATGAATAGCCAGTTTTCAGAAGAAGAAATCAAAACTATTAATAGTCACATAAAAAATGCTCTAAATCACCCCTGATTAGAGAAATGCAAATTAAAACATATATGAGATACCACCTCACACTCATCAGGTCGGCTAACATGACAGAAAAGTAACATGATAAATAATGCAGGGGATGTGGCAAAATTGGACACTAATGCATTGTTGATGCAGTTATGAACTAGTCCGAACATTCTGAAGAATAATTTGGAGCTGAACTGAAAGTATCATAAAACTATGCATACCCTTTGACCTAGAAAAAACACTACCAGGTCTCTATCAGAAAAAGAGCAAAAAAAGGGGAGGGGAAGGACCCACATGTAGAAAACTATTTATAGCTGTTCTTTTTGTGCCATAAAGAATTAGAAATTGAGAGGATGATCATTAAATTGGCAACGGCTGAACAAAGTGTAGTATATTATTGTGATAGAATGCTGTCATACTATAAGACATAATAAACAAGATGGTTTCTGAAAAATCTGGGAAAACCTTTATGACCTAATGCAAAGTAAGGTGAGTAGAACCAGGAGAACATGGTGAACAATAACAACAATATTGTAAAGATGATCACCTGTGAAAGACTTAGCTACTCTGATCAAGACTGATTCAAGAAAATTCAAAAGAACCTATGATGAAAAATGCTATCTACCTCTGGAGAGGAAACTGATGAACTCTAAATGCAGATTGAAGTATACTTTTAAAAATATATTTATCTTGACTGTTTTGTTTGTATGTTATTTTAGAAAATGGATAACATTGAAATATGTTTTGTATAACCTCACATGTATATTTGAAATAAAATTGCTTCTCTTCTCAAGGAGAGTGAAAGGCAGAAAGGAGGGAATTTGGAACACAAATTTAAAAAAAAAGATTGTAATTTTTTTTACATGCAACTGGGAAATATTTAATGAAATAAATAAAAATCATAATTTTAAAAAAGAAATATTTAGGGGTAGTTAGGTGGCCCAGTAGATAAAGCACCAGCCCTGGAGTCAGGAGTCAGTCCAAATCTGGCCTCAGACACTTGACACTAGCTGTGTGACCCTAGGCAAGTCAGTTAACCACAATTGCCTCAAAAAAAAAATTTGCCTGGGTTTTTTTTTTCATAGGACCAGTTTCTCAATGGTATAGTAATAGGTAATAGTATCATATTGTAGAGGCTAGAAGCAATTGTGCCTAGAAGCCTCCTTCACTATTTGACCCTCTCAGTTGCCACTAATGTCAGCCATTCTGGCCCAAGCTTCAATTTTCAATCACCTTTGAGGTCCCAGGGAATGAAAGTAGTCACTACCAAAAAGAAAGAAGGTGATCCTCACCTTACCCTTTAATATTTCTTCAGCCTTTGCACAGCCTCAGCTCTTGTTAAGCATTATGATCCAGAGGGGGAAAAAAATATGTAAGTGGTTATTCTGGTCAGGATAAATTGCCGTCCTCACCAGATAAGCTCCAAATCTATTACCATTTGTCCTTTGTGCCCCTTCTCTAATCTACTGAACACCTGAATAGCTAATATTTTGTCTGATCACCAGGAAATTCCTAAACCCCTGTCACCTAATCTCTAGAAAGGAATGTGATAGAAATAATAGTAGATTTGAAGTTTGAGGAACTGGTTTGAATCCTGATTCTGATGCAAATTACCTGTATAACCCTGGATGTGCTACTTTTCATCTTTGGAATTTACTTTCTTCCACAAAATGAAGGGGCTGGATTTTTGAGGTCCCTTCCAGCTTTAAGTCAATGTTTAGTTAGTCAATCGGTGAGTTGAAAAAACATTTATTAAGCTCTGATTTGTGCCAGATACCATATTAAGTGCAAAAGACACAAAGAAGACAGATAACTGTCCCTATTCACATGGAGTTCAAAGTTCTATGATATAGAATGATTAAGGTGAAAATTATTTTCTTCTACCAATTCTTCCACATATCATGCTTATCCTACTCACTTCAGTACCCTCCTGAATCTTGATCTCCATCTATATACTCCTCTCATTACACCTTCTGAAACCACCACACTCTTGCTAAAAACTGGTCTTCATTCTAGATCTCTTTCACACTCTACTTTTTAACCAGTCTGTGAAAATCTGACTTCATGTTAATTACACTTATTTTTGGTTACCTTCTTCAGTGATATTTGTTACTTCACTCATATTCCCCAGAGTGAATTTAGGGTTACATTTCAAACTGGGAGGGAGAGTTTATATGTCCCTTTTTTCCCCAACCACTTCCATTCACTTCCTTAGTCTCCATTATCCAAAAATCTACTAGCTCTTAATGAAATCTGATTTTATCCTGATAACACAACCTTTCTGACTTCCACCCTTTTCCAGTAAAGGAATTCATTTTCCCCAGCTCACTGGCCAAGGCAGGGGAGTTAGAATACTCATTGCTCTCTATTGCCACTTCCAGGTTCTTCTCCTTCCTCCTTCACTCAGTACCCTCTCTTCCTTTGAGGTTCATGTTATCTATCTCTATACTCAGTCAAAAACTTCATTGTGTTTGTTGTTCCATCATTTTCTATGTCTGACTCTTTGTGATCCTATTTGGGATTTTCTTGGCAAAGATGCTAGAATGGTTTGTCATTTCCTTCTCTAGCTCATTTTATAGATAAAGAAACTGAGGCAAATAATATTAAGTGACTTTCCTAGGGTCATACAGCTAGTAAGTGTCTGAGACTAAGCCATTGTTTTGACTTTTTTTATTAATGTATTTTGATTCATCAATAATCACTTCTATATGCTTTTGAGCTTAAAATTTTTCTCCCTCTTCCTCCCCACCACCCTCCCCAAGACAGCACACAATCTGATATAGGCTATACATTTACATTCATATGAAACATATTTTCACATTGGTGATGTTGTAAGTAGAAATTAAAACCAATAGGAGGAACCATCAGAAAGAGGAAACAAAACTCAACAGAAGAGAAAAAAAAATAACAATTCGGCTTCCATAGTTCTTTCTTTGGGCATGGATAGCATTTTCCATCACAAGGCCTCTGGAGATGTCTTAGATCCTTGTATTGCCAGGAAGGGTTAAGTTTATCAATATTAGTCATCACACAACATGGCTGTTATTTTGTACAATGTTCTCTTGGATCTGCTCATTCCACTCAGCATCAGACCGTACAAGTCTTTCCAGGTTTTTCTGAAGTCAGCTCAGCCTGTTCATCATTTCTTATAGCACAATAGTATTCCATCACATTCATATACCACAACTTGCTCAGCCATTCCCCAATTGATGGGCATCCTCTCAATTTCCAATTCTTTGCCACCACAAAAAGAGCTGCTATGAATATTTTTGTACATGCAGGTCTTTTTCCCATTTGTGTGATCTCTTTGGGATGTAGCCCTAGAAGTGCTATTACTGGGTCAAAGGGTATGCACATTTTTATAGCCCTTTGAGCATAGTTCCAAATTGCTCTCCAAAATGATTGGATCATTTCACAACTCCACCAACAATGCATTAGTGTTCAAATTTTCCCACATCTTCTCCAACATTTATCACTTTCCTGTTTTGTCATGTTGGCCATTCTGATAGGTGTGATGTGGTACCTCAGAGTTGTTTTGATTTGCATTTCTCTAATCAATAGTGATTTAGAGCACTTTTTCATATGACTATAGATGGCTTTAATTTCTTCATTTGAGAATTGTCATCTGAGAATTGACCACTTATCAATTGGGGAATGGCTTGTATTCTTATAAATTTGACTTAATTCTCTATATATTAGAAATGAGGCCCTTATCAGAGAGACTGGATGTAAAAATTCTTTCCCAAATTTCTACCATCCTTCTAATCTTAGTTTCATTGGTTTGTTTGTGCAAAAACTTTTCAATTTAATGTAATCAAAATTATCTATTTTGCTTTTTGTAATGTTCTCTATCTCCTGTTTGGTCATGAAATCTTCTGTTCTCCATCTAACAGGTAAACTATTCCTTGATCTCTCAGTTTGCTTATAGTATCAGCCTTCATATCTAAATCATGTACCCATTTTGACTTTATTTTGGTATATGGTGTGAGATTTTGGTCTATGCCTGGTTTCTGCCATACTCTTTTCCAGTTTTCTCAGCAGTTTTTTTTTTTCAAAGAGTGGGTTCTTATCCCAGAAGCTGGGGTCTTTGAGTTTATCAAATAATAGATTACTATCATCATTGACTATGGTGTCTTGCATACTTAGCCTATTCCACTGATCCACCACTCTATTTCTTAGCCAGTACCAAGCAGTTTTGATGATTGCTGCTTTATAATACAATTTAAGATCTGGAATGGCTAGGCCGCCTTCCCCTGCATTTCTTTTCATTAGTTCTCTTGATACTCTGGACCTTTTGTTCTTCCAAATGAATCTTGTTATTATTTTTTCTAACTGTATAAAATAATTTTTTTGCTAGTTTGATTGGTATGGCACTGAATAAGTAAATTAGCTTAGGTAGAATTGTCATTTCTATTATATTAGCTTGGCCTACCCATGAGCAACTGATGTTTTTCCAATTATTTAGATCTGATTTTATCTGTGTGAAAAGTGTCTCTATTGAGATGATCATGTGGTTTTTGTTAGTTTTGGTGTTGATGTGATGGATTATTGTTGGTAATATATAGAAATGCTGATGATTTATGTGGGTTTATTTTATAGCCTGCAACTTTGCTAAAGTTGTTTATTATTTCAAGTAGTTTTTTACTTGATTCTCTGGGATTCTCTAAGTATAACATCATGTCATCTGCAAAGAGTGATAGCTTTGTTTCTTCTTTGCCTATTCTAATGCCTTCAATGTCTTTTTCTTCTCTTATTGCTAAAGCTAATGTTTCAAGTATGATGTTAAATAAGAGTGGTGATAATGGACATCCATGTTTCACCCCCGATCTTATTGGAAATGTTTCTAGTTTGTCCCCATTACATTTTATGCTTGCTGAAGATTTTAGATAGATGCTATTTATTATTTTAAGGAAGACTTAATTTATACCTATGTTATCTAGTGTTTTTAATAGGAATGGGTGTTGTATTTTGTCAAAAGCTTTTTCTGCATCTATTGAGATGATCATGTGGTTTTTGTGAGTTTTGGTGTTGATATGATGGATTATGCTGATAGTTTTCCTTATATTGAACCAGCCCTGCATTCCTGGTATAAATCCTACCTGGTCATAGTGTATTATTGGTGTAATAAGTTGCTGTAATCTATTTGCTAATATTTTGTTTAAGATTTTTGCATCTATATTCATTACAGAAATTAGTCTATAATTTTCTTTCTCTGTTTTGACTCTTCTTGGTTTGGGTATCAGCACCATATTTGTATCATAAAAAGAATTTGGTAAGATTCCTTCTTTACCTATTTTACCAAATAGTTTAATTCCTTTACTGGAAAAGGGTGGAAGTCAGGAAGTTTGTGTTATCAGGATAAAATCAGATTTCATTAAGAGCTAGTAGATTTTTGGATAATGGAGACTAAGGAAGTGAATGGAAGTAGTTGGGGAAAAAAGGGACATATAAACTCTCCCTCCCAGTTTGAAATGTAACCCTAAATTCACTCTGGGGAATATGAGTGAAGTAACAAATATCACTGAAGAAGGTAACCAAAAATAAGTGTAATTAACATGAAGTCAGATTTTCACAGACTGGTTAAAAAGTATGTAACTCCCTGGGAAAAAATCTCCAGAGCCAGATGGATTTACATGCGAATTCCATCAAACATTTAAAGAACAATTAATTCCAAGACTATATAAACTATTTGGTAAAATAGGTAAAGAAGGAATCTTACCAATTTTAAACTGAATATGTCCAAGTTAGAACTCATCTCTCCTCCTTAACCCTTCCTCTCCTACCTTTCCTATTATTCTGGAGGGCAATGCCATCCTCTCAATCTCTTGGGCTCATTACCTGCTAGTAATCCTTGATTGCTCACTGTCTCTCAGTCCTCATATCCAAGTTGTTGCCAAGGTTTGTCAGTTTCACCTTTGCAACATTTCTATAATACACCTCCATTTCTTCTCTGATAATACCACTATTCTAGTGTAGGTCCTTATTATTTCACACATGGATTACTGCAATTTGTTTGCCTCAATCATGTCATCCCTGCCTTTTTCTGGCAATCAAAGTTTTTGGAAACCTGGCTCCTTCATAACTTTCCGAACTTCTTATACCTTACTCCAGCTATGTGCACTTATATTTTGTGTCACCTATATTTTTGTGTCATTTTGGGTCTCTTTCTTCTAAGCTGAAGATATTGTTGCTTGGTAGAAATAAAATAATAAAAATAATCTAGTATAGGAATTTGGCAATGTAGTATAAGATAATAGGTTGTGGTAAATGGCTGGATCTTAGGAAGGTTCTTTATAGGAGAGGAATATTAGAACATGTTTGTAAGTAATGAAAGAGAACTAGTAAGTACACTAGCAGGATATTAATGTTGAGAGTGAGATAGGGAACAATTAATGGACAGCCATCTATAAATGATGAGAGGGAATGGGAACAAGGATACAACTGTGATGATGATGATGATGACGACGATGATTATGATAAGGTGATAATCATTATAATTAATCACTAATAATAACAATAACAAATAGAGGTGATAAAGTGAACATTTAGGTAATACCTACTATGTGTAAGACACTGTTGTTTGCTTTTACAACATTCACTCATCTGATCCTTACAACAATCTGATAAGTCAGGTGCTATTGCTATCCACACTTTCTAATATTCCTTGTCCATAAAGAATCTTCTCCAGATCCACCCATTTGCCATAAACTACCATCTCATGCCACATTCCTGAATTAGCCTATTTTGATTTTGTTATCTCTACAAATCAAAATTCTCTTTAGCCTAAAAAGAATAGACCTAAAATGACAAAAAGAATAGGTGAGCATATAGTGGGAGATTACCACCTGGCATCAATCAAGCTCAAGGATATGCATTTACAAATAACTCTTTAGGTAGAATATTATAAGATCAGGCAAAAATGATTGTTGGATCTTTGAAAAGTGATTTTTATAAAAATAGCAAATGATAAAAGTGTCATGCATTGGAGATTAGAAAATTTGCACTATAATTTCAAAAGAAAGAAAAAAGTATCTCATTCAAACATCAGGAAAGGATATTAATTTCAATTACTGATAAGATTGTAGATTGTAGTAACCCTAACCCTAACCCTATCCATAAACCCTAACCATAAACCCTAAACCTAATCCTAACCATAACCCAAACCCTAATCCTAACCCAACGCTAACCCTAGCCCTTATTAAATTGTAGTAGCCCCTATAAGCTCACTCTATCAAATCCTATTCTTAATTCTTATCCCCTAAGGGTTATAGCGGTAGATGTAAGGATATGGAGTTTCTAATGCTATAGCTTTTAAGCCACCATTCATGTTCTCTACCTCAACAAATAACAAGTTGAACTCCGTTAGCTTTGAAGTATAAAACCTATCAAGAAGATATTATAAGAAGAGTAAGCACACAAAATTCCCCCAAACTGGGACATACTCTCTATCCCCTTGCACACACAAGTTCTCTACAGAGAGTAGACCTAAATGTCAAGTACAAACCTCATTAGATACACTTATCAACTACACAAGAGCCAAAAGGGTACATCCAGACTCCTGTTGCCAAGAGCACTCTTCTCCTTTCTGGAGGCTTCATGTAGTTCTTCTTGAATGTAATCCTCTGTTAGTCTCTAAAAATAATTAATTCAGTCAATAAATATTTATTAAGCACCTACTCTGTGCCAGGCACTATGCTAAGAACTGGGGACAGAAAGAAAGGCAAAAAAAAAAATAGTCCTTGCTCTCAAATTACTCACTTTAATGTGGAATAAATTCTTTGCATAGTGAAAAATCCATAAACATAAAAATAAATATTTGCAGAACAAGGAGAAAACATTAAGATGTGGGACATATGTGGAAAGTATCCCTATAGGAACTGGTATCTGAATTTTGTTTTTATAGTAGCTCAGCATTTTACTGAGCAGAAAAGGAAAAGAGAAAACATTCTAGGCATGGAAGAGAGACTGAAAAGACAAAAGAAAGAATCCAGAGTTTGGCTGGAATCAGAAAGTGGGGGTGGGGGTGGGTGGGCTAGGTATCATTTGAACAGTCTGGCTAAAGAAATTGGATCTAGATTTTGGAGGACATTAGATTACAGACAAAGGAGTTCATACTTTATTCCAAGTGCAAAAAAAAGAGTCACTGAAGTTTCTTATGCAAAAGTGAGATATGATCAGATGTGTAATTTATGAATTTAAATATTGCAGTTGTTTGAAGTATATTTAGAAACCTGATAGGCTGGAAGCAGGGATACCAATTAAGACTTTATTGCACTACTCCAAGGAAAACTTATAAAGATTTGATCCAAAATGTTTACTATGTTAATAGAGAGAAGACAAAAGAAATTGGAAAAGTACAATTTATTGAGCTTCATAATGAATGTTCTGGGGAATAAAGAAGAACAAAGAGTAGGAGATAAATCCTGGGGTATGAATCAAAATGAAACAATAGAACAAATCAAGAAAGTAAAATTTCATATGGATCACTTGGGAACAAAAAAAAAATCAGTTGTACAAATACAATAGAAAAGAAAGCTATTATCAACAGGATACATTACTAATATCATAATGTTAAGAATAAGGGAATTATTAATATTTCTATATTTTGATTATTTAAATTATGTATAGCATATTTTCTTTAAAGGCTGTGCAAAGTCACCAGCCTCACCAGCACTTTATACACTGTGCCACCTAGCTGTCAAAGAAAAATAATATCTTTGTTTTTGAAGTATCAGAATGAAAAGTCTGTCTTTAACAGTTTGACTGAGGCTATACCCATTCAGTGATTAAGGATAGGTAAGAAATGAAGCAGATAATTACCTCTTTACCTAGTCAAAGGAGAAAAAAAATCAATCTGGGAGGGGAAGACCCTTAGGGTTTCTGGCCAAAACAGGGAAAGGAAGGAAATCATGAAATCAGGGATGTGATGCCATGACATGCAAGTGAATTGGATTTAAGTGAGGTAAGGCTGTACAAAGTCACCAGTCTTACTTTCTCCTCTGGAGTCATCTGGGTCTAGTGGCAAGATATAGATTAAAACAATTGGAGGTGGCCCTGGATGCAATGGGAGACCTTGGCCTTTTTAAGCTAAGGTCTTTAAAAATCATTTGAAAGAACATTGGCTTTTCAACAGAGGAAAAAAGAATATGTAAATGCGTATTATAGATATCTTCTAGTATTTGAGTAGCTGGTATGAGGACAAGGGAGTATACATATTGCAAGCCTTAAAGAACATCTTGAGGAACAATACCTGGGAGTTGCAGAAAGCCTGGTTGTAATGCTTTGTAAAGAAAACAAATCAACACTTCAAATTAGAGCTGCCCATTGGTGAGATGAACTGGCACGGGAAATCCTCATCCTAAGAGGGTCACAAAAGACTGATAATTTGTCATGCACACTGTATAGGGTATGTTTTTTCATACTAGACTAGATGACCTCAGTGGTCTTTTACATTTTTTAAATTCTTTAATTCCTGAGTTCAACCACTTCACAGAAAAAGTGTTCTTGAGAAATATAAGTAGAACAGGACTATTGTGAATGAAATTTTGAAGCAAGCACACTATAAAGTAAGGAAGAAAGGGAGAAAGGAAGGAATACAGGAAGGAAAGAGAAAGAAAGAAAGAAAAAAAGAAAGAAAGAAAGAAAGAAAGAAAGAAAGAAAAGAGGGAGAGAAGGAGAGAGGGAAAAAGGGAGGGAGGGAAGAAGGAAGGAAGGAAAGAAGAAAACTGTACCTGAGGGAAAAAAAAGATGCAATTTTAAGATGAGGGAATTATCTTTTTTTTTGCTCCACTCAAGACACCAAACGTATACTTGTCATTTTGTCTACACAGGTATAAGGAAGCAAGGGTTATGGGAAGATCACTGCCAGTGAAGTGGAAAACTATGTTGCTGTGCAGATAAGACAAGGCCTTAGGAGTTCTTTCCTTCCCTTATCAGGATATTTTGAGTGAAGGCTTTTAGGAGACCTGACTTATCTGAATACTTGTTTCACCTGAGGCTGTGTTTACAAACACACTGTGATGCTTTGGACTGACTTGCCTGGTCACTAACTGTCTATAAACTGGATTGACTGAATTGACCTGTCACTTAACCGAACTGATGGATCAGTCCAGTCAAAGTTATCTAATGACTTTGTGTTCTTCATTTTAAGTCTGGCTGGCTGAGTCTCTTGTGATAAAATGGTTGCCAGATAAAGACAGAATGGAAAAATACCCATCATACAACTCTTAGTTTCTAACAGTGGCCATCTTGATCCTATGCCCTGGATTGAGCAATTTCTTTGAGACAATTTGAGTTTAATTTATCGTAGTTTGAATCCTTATTTTCACAATAAGCCACTCTCAGTCCTTTGTCCTACCCTTACTTATCATTGACAAGTCATGTCTTCCATGGAAAGGGAAAGCACAGAATGGAGGCAGTGACCCAGCTGTTTTTGCCCAAGTAATCTGGAGTTTCCTTAATTCTCCACTTGGTGAGAAAAACCTAGATTATGAATGATATTCTTTGAATAGAAATGTATGAATGTGACATGTCTGAAGGGGAAAAAAAGGAAAAGAAAGAGACAGTGAAACTTAAAAGAGGGCTCTAAGGTATTTGTTGTGTGGCACTTTTTGTGACATTTGGTGAAATCTATGGACCCTTTCTCAGATTTTTTTTAAATCATAATTTAGAGAAATGGTGAAATTTGTTTAGAAGCTAAAGAAAATTAATGTATATTCTTCCCCATCCAAATTCATGGAACCTTTGAAATCTGTCCATATACTCTGTGAAACTCTGTGGGCCTAAAGTTAAGAACCCAAGTTTTATGGTAATGACACGAGCCTACTACCCCTGTGCAATGACTTCTTACATACAAATTATCACAACATTCTTTCACTTATTCATTTAATCAGCATTTATTAAGCACTTACTATATGTCTGATAGAGGTATAAAGAAAATCAAAGCAAAACACAGCAAAATAATCCATGTCCTTCAGTTGTTTCCATTTTACTAGAGGAAATGAATGTATATATTGATAAAAATAGAAAAGAAAGCAATATTGTGGTGCTGATAAGATGAGAAAGGCCCTAACCACTGAATGGATAAGGAGAGGTCTTGTGTGACAAGTGGCACTTGATCTGAGCTTAGAAGAAAGCAACAAGAACAATGTTAGCCCACATTTATATTTTATTTTGTACCATATAAAGTTCATTCTTCACAACAACTCAATAAGATAGGGACTACAGGAGTTATTAGTCTTATTTTACAGATGAAGAAACTGGGGCTCAGGCAAATGAATCATGGTTATTCAGCATCCTACAGTTTACAAAATACTTTCTTCTACATGTCCCTTTAGATTAGGTAGTATGAGTATTATCTCCACTATATTGGGCTGCTTGGAAGTTGTTTTTAATAAATAACTAAATTGAAATCTTAGATAACATGAATTAAAGTTTATAATCTCAATTCACAATATTCTTAACTTTCACTTGATGTACTTAAAAACAAATTCTAGAGGTAGTATATGCAATTTTCATTGAGTTATTCTTCCTGTAATAATTGACCTTCAGTGAATTAACACCACTCTAGTGCCCATAGTCAGTGCTGCTGTATCTTTACCTGAAAGCTTAATCTTGGGAATCTAGCCTCTACCTCTGGGATACAGAAGGCAAGTTGCCTTGAACCAGCTTCAGATATTGTTAGAATGGTAAGGGAACTAAGAGATCATGGATTCCAATCCTCTGTTTAACAAAGATGAGAGTGTGAAACACAAAGGGACAATAAAAAGGCCAGGGCCACACAGCTCTGTTCCACAGCTGGGGCTCAAGCTTGTCTTCTGACTTCAAGTCCAGATTCTTTTCTACTGCATCATGTTTTTTCCCTATAGTTATGAAAGCGATGCTGACCACAGAAGTGTTGGGGAAACTGAACCTGCCCATTAATAAATAGAAAGACAGCTCCAAGGCCTAGTTCCTTGAATTGTAAAGAGAGGAACTCTAGAATAGGATAATGCCATCCTACTTAAATTATACCTTCATGATCCCCAAACCTTAGCATTAAAAAGGACCTTAGTGGTTATAAAACTCCAGTTCTATCTGAATAACCGTGACTCCCCCATAGGTCCTCTAATTACTGGTCATCCATCCTTTGAAGGACTCCAGTGAAGAGGAGCAATCTCTTATACCTACTACATTCTATTCCATTTTTATATAGTTCTGAATATTAAGAAATAAATTTTCCTCACCTTGAGTTTAAATTAGTATCTTAGCAGCTTCCATACATTGCTCCTATTTCTAGTTTGGTGACAAGCAGAGCAGATCTAAGATACCTAGGTGGTACAGAGGAAGACCTGACTTAAATCCAGCCTCAAACACTTGCTAGCTATGTGACCTTGGACAAGTCACTTAAAAAAAAATCTCTGTTTGCCTACTGTACAATAGGGATAATCTAGCACCTATCTTACAGGATTGTTGTAGGGATCAAATGAAATCACATTTGCAAAACACAGCACAGTGCCCAGAAGATTGTGGGGACTATATAAATGTTTATTCCCTGTATATAAATGCTTCCCCCATTTACACGTATCAGACTTTCAAATACTTGAAGACAATGATTATGCTTTCTCCTTCACTCCTGAGTGTGCCACCAGGTCTTCTTTTCTCCAGTGTAATAATCCTCAGTTTCTTCATCTGATCCTTGACAAGGTATGATTTTGAATACTGTGACTACACGGCTTACCCTCTGGGTATGCTATGACTTGTTAATATCCTTCCTATCTGTTCTATACTGCCACTATTTTAAGTCCCAATTATAGTAGTTCCACCTTTCTAGAGGAAAATAAAAAACAAAATATTCTCTATGTGTGTCCATGACCGAATCAAAGAAGAGATTTAGGTGGATTTTCTTTATAATTAAAGTAAATCTGTACTATTGAATGATTTAACTAAGTAATTTTGGGATTACATGTCTTACTGAATTTTGTTAAAAACTAAAGTTAGATACTCCCCATTTATGATTAAATAAAAATGAGATAATATTTGTAAATTCCTTAGCACAGTGCTTGGACAAAGTAGGGGCTTAATAAATGTTTATTCCTTCCCCATCCCCTTAGTGCTGTGGCAAGGCAGCAGTCACAATTAGCAACTGAAAGCTATAGGAGTAAGAAGGAAGAGATGCCAGAGAACACAGTTTAAAAGGGAGTGGGGGGAGGGACAGAGCCAAGATGGCAGAGTAAAAGCAATGACTTACTTGACCTCTCTCCCAAACCCTCCCAAATACCTGTAAAAATGTCTCTAAACAAATTCTAAAGCAGCAGAACCCACAAAAAGACAGAATGAAACAAATTTCCAGCCCAAGACAACCTGGATAGTTGATAGAAAAGGTCTGTTGTGTTGGATGGGCCAGGAGAGGAATGCAGTTCAGCTTGGGCCATACAGGCAAAGACCAGACCTCAGCGAACCTGGAGCAGGCCTCAGGGGACTGAATCACTAGGAGCTGTGGTGGTTTCCAGACTTCTCAACCACAAATGCCAAAGACAACTTAGAAGGTCAGTAGGAAAGGTCTGTCAGACCTGCATGAGAGAGAAGTGTGGACTAGTCCTGACCCTAGCACAGCCCTGGGACTATAGCAATAGTGGCAGTGGGTGCTTTTTGAGCTCTTGGCCCACAGATGGTGGGGGGATTGAGTGGCTGATCAGAGGGGGTTTGCAGGGATATCTTTGCTGGTGCTGAGGGAGGGATCTTTTGCTTTGCCTGGGCTTGGATCTGGGTCACAGTCCTGGATGGTGGTACTGGGGTGAGTAAAAGCACTGGTGAGGAGGACCTTGTGGTGTGGTGGAGAGGTAATCCTCCTCACAGTTCCAAGGCAGAAAAGAGTGCTTGTGGTCACCCATAGACCAGAGCACAGCCCAAGAAAGGAGTAAACATCTCTCCTTTGATCATCCCAACTTGGATGAACTGAAAATTCACAGATCCTTATAGGTATCTGAAAACAGTTGCATAAAACCCCTGAAGCTTGAGATAGTACACCATCCACACTGGAAGCAGAGTCCTACATTAACAAAGAGTTTAAAACTCAAGTAATTGACTGGGAACATCAGCAAACAGCGCCAAAAATCCTCAGACTATAGAACCTTACTTTGGTGACAAAGAAGATCAAAACATATAACCAGAAGAAGACAACAAAGCCAAAGCTTCTACATCCAAAGCCTCCAAGAAAAATATGAATTGGTCCCAGGCCATGGAAGAGCTCAAAAAGGATTTTGTAAGGCAAGTAAGAGAAGTAGAGGAAAAATTGGGAAAAGAAATGAGAGTGATGCAAGAAAATCATGAAAAATGAGTCAACAGCTTGCTAAAGGGGACCCCAAAAATACTTTTTCCTTCTCCCAGTATAATCCTCCCTTACCATTTAATTTTGTTTTTTGGATATCATCTCTTCATATTCAACTCACCATGTGCCCTCTGTCTACACACACACACACACACACACACACAAGTGTGTGTGTGTGTGTGTGTGTCTACTGGCCCTTGAGGAGATCACCTTCTGTAGGAAAAAAATATAGATGTAATCTGGGGATAGGAGGAATCTTAATAATCAGGTGGTAGGGAGGGGTAATGGAAGGCTTCACAGAAGTCTCAGTATATTGCCTACACCTTAAAGAAGGATGTGGATTTTCAGGCATAGAAATGTTGAGGGACTATAATCAAGAGGATGAAATGGCTTTAGTCAATGTAGGTAAGCGATGGAGTATTGTGGTCCAAGAAAAGCTAGTAATTTAGGTTGACTTTAATATAGAGTGCATAAAGGGAAACAGTAGGAAATAAATCCAACAAGTAGATTAGAGTCACATTATAGCATACTTTAAAAGCCAAGCTGAGAGTTTCACAATTTCCTCTACAGGTAATAGGATGTCTCTGAAGGTTTTTAAATGTAGTTGGAAGTGAAGGTATAGAATTGATTGATAGAGGGAAGAAACAAGGGACAGAGATTAGGAACCTATTGCAATAGTCCAGACAAGAGGTAAGAACGATCTGAATTAGAGCGGTGCTCATGTGAGTGGAGACTAGAAGACAGATATGAAACATATTGTCAAGGAAGAGAAGACAGGACTTGCTATTGTTGGAAAGAGGACATGATGAAGGGGAAGGAAGAGACAAGAATTACTTCGAAGTAAGTAACCTGAATGACTAGGAGGGTGGTAAGGAGGTGGTCATATCCTCAATAGTATTAGGTAAGTGTGGAAAAGACCTGGATTTAGGGAAGAAGATGATGAGTTCTATTTTGTAACATGCTAAGTTTGATAATCTGATGCAATACCAAAGTAGAAATGTCTAGCAGGCAATTGGTGATGTGGACTAGCATTGTTAGTAGTTCTCCAATTCTACAAACATTAAGCGCCTCCAATATGCAAAGATGTGGAGATATGAAGACAAAAACAATATAGCCCCTGACCTCAAGGTGTTTGCATTCTGCTATAGAAATATTACTCATATAAAATTAATTTTAAGAAGTGTATTAAAATATAAACAAGAAAGTTATTGTTTATAATGAATTGCCAAATACCTTTGTGACTTCAACACATTGAACCTAAAATTCTTCCTTTTGAAGGCAAGATTTTTTTTTACATAGCAGTCATTTAAGTTTTTAATATCAGGTATGATGTCCTTTTATGCATAGGAGTTATTTAAGTATTTAACTTTAATATTTTATCCTTTTCTGCAGAGTAGTCATTTGTCTTTAAAATTAGATATGAGGTCCTCTATCAATATGTGTAATTCATAAACCCATGAGAAATGTGCATGTCGATGTGTGTGTACATGTATTACTTACAAGTATTACTGTTTTTATTTGATCGCTGTTATCAATTGTTCTTTAATATGACTTGATCTTGACTCCCCCCAAAACCTTAGTTGTCCTGATCCAAATGAGTAGATGCCTGGTTGTCAACATCCCTCTAAAAATTTGGGTCTCGATTCAAGACACAGTATTCTGCATGTTGTATGATGCTAGAGAAGAGGGAAATACCTGAAATCTTGCTGGAACTGGACCCTATACTTATTTCTATCATGCCTGCTAAATTTTAATAGCTAGAAAGGACCTTAGTTCTATCCCTATTGTCTCTTAATCATAGTTAAATATTGCATAGCCTATTAAAGATAATGCATGTGGAATCATTTTGAAAAGTATAAAGCACTATAGAAATGAAAGGTATTATTATTAATAATGATATTATTAATGCACTGAGATTATTTTAGCTTTATAAAAAAATAATGATGGCACACAGCTCATTTTAAGCTAGTGGCTGACTGAAACATCCAGGAGGAAATCACTCTGTCTTTGGAAGTGGCCTTTGGAAGCAAGAAAAACTCCTTCTTTTAGGTTTATGATAAACATTAATCAGGGTAATTGAAAGTAATAGAAGAGAAAAAATATTCTGATCTTAAGAATATCTGAATATTAGTGTGAGGTTGATATAAATAATTATAGCCTGAAGGGATTGATTCATTCAAAGGCTCTGTCTCCCTACATCTTTCCCCTTTTCTTTTCCTCCCACATAGACATATGTCTGTGATCCTACATGAATCACTTAAATTATCAGAGAAAAAGAAGCATATAGAGATTTTTGTCTCTATGAAGATCACATTTGTTCTACAAAATAACAGAGTTTGATAGGAATCCTGAATTTTCTGTTAAAAAAGACACCTTAATTCAGTTGCTCAAATCATCATCATCACCAGGCATAATATAAGGGAATGGATATGGATTCAGTAGATCTAGTTTCAGATCTCAATTTCCCTGTTTATGACCTGTGACTTTGGGCATGTAATTTCACCTCTCCTGACATCACCTCTTTCACTTGCATATAGTACCCTTGACTATCCCATCATCTTGTAATTGGTTTTGAGTGCTCTGGAGGAAAATTATTTCAGATTCAGGGAACTCTACAAACTCACACTCTTAATCCCATAGTGATAGTCTATAAGCCCCAAACACTACATTCACTTTCAATAATTACTCAGTTGACACAATTGCCTTAAGGCAAAGTTGTTTATATAAGTGGCATTGTATAACATTGTGGCATTATAGGGCATTCCCCCTATAAACCTAGGCTACAAAAGAAGTCCCAAAAATAGAATAAACTAATAGAAATACATGTATATAAGGAACAATGTAGCCAAGATAGCTCAAAAGCTCCAGCACTACAGGTCATTTGTACCATCTCTTTTTCTTTTCTTAATGGCTTCTTGATGCTTCTTCTGGATGGAACAAAAACAAAAACTCAGCTAGGAGAAATGCTCTATTGGGACCTTGAACTTAAAACTCTCCACAATTCAAATTTAATTCCATAACTGGATCTTATAGGTCTTTTCTCTGTTAGTTACAGAAAAGCATAACAGAGGAGAGAGAAATTTCCTCTACCATGCTCACCTTATCCCAGAAAGGGGTTTAAGAGAGAAGGTCAAGAGTGATTCATTTTCAAGAGCTAAGCTCCTTCTCCAAAGCCAGTTCTCCTCTCAACTACCAGAACTAACACTCTTCACAGAACTGCCTTATTTTTTAAGGCAAACAGGAACGTTCCTGATATTGTAGCTGATTACTGCCCTAAAATTCTTTTGAGTTGATTAGGGAACTACTTCACATGGCCTAAAGGATTAAAGAGGGGTAAACTTTTTTTTAATACTTCATTAAACTAATCTCTCAAAATATTAAAGGAGTGAGCTCTTTTTAATCTTTAAACATGTCACAAAGGATATGAGCTATTCAAGTTTTCAAACTATTTATAAGCTGTGCATGCAACTACCGTAAGTCTGAAATGTGCAAAACTTTAACATGTTCTTGTTGCTTTTGCCTGCGTTTTATAGACTGTAATTTCATCAGGTGGGTCAGGAGTAATCAATTGATCAGGAATCCTCTGATCAACACCCTGCTATGTTACTAAATGGCCTCTAAGGTCTCTTTCAGTTCTAAAGACCTATAAAACATAAGTTATTTAAGGATATGACCAGAGACAACAAAGTCAAGGCTCCTACATCTAAAGCCTCCAAGAAAAATATGAATCATTCCCAGGCCACAGAAGAGTTCAAAAAGGATTTTAAGAAGCCAGTAAGAGAAGTAGAGGAAAAACTGGGAAGAGAAATGAGAGTGATGCAAGAAAGTCATGAAAAAGGAGTCAACAGCTTGCTAAAAGAGACTCCCAAAAAATACTAAAGAAAATAACACCTTAAAAATAACTTAACCCAAATGACAAAAGAGATCCAAAAAGCCAATGAGGAGAAGAATACATTCAAAAGCAGAATTGGCCAAATGGAAAAGGAAGTCCAAAAGCTCACTAAAATGAGTGTGATGTTTTATGTTTTAGAAAATTATAATAATAATAATAATAATAGGTACCATTTTGTATAACACTTTAGAATTTGTAATACATTCTATATTTTATCTCATTTGATCCTCATAATAATCCTGTGAGTTATATGCTATTATTATTTCCATTTTACAGATGAGGAATATGCGACTGAGAGGTTATATTGCTATTTCCATGTCACATAGTGAGTGTCTGAGGCAGAATTATTACCCCAGTCCTTCTGTTTCCAATATTAACACTATGCATTTCACCACAGATAAATCCCATATGGTCACTCCATCCCTATATATGAGGGCTGACCAAAATATTTCCATTGCATGGATAAGTTAAACTTATGACACGTAAGTAATCCAGTTTAGTTTTCTGCCCAAAGAGGTTCTGTAGGCCTTTGTGTTACACAAATTTCTTCAAGTTTGATAATGCTTTTCATAACTGAACATTAATGCTGCATAATAGCAAGAAATAGATTGTTCAAAGAGAGACAGGGGGAGAGAGAGTGAGGAACAGAGAAAGGGACAAAGAGAGAGAGGGCAGAGAGAGAGAGAGAGAGACAGAAAGAGACAGAGACAGAGAGACAGAGTATGTGGACACATATTTTTGCAGTTGTCTATGTGTTTCACTAAAGTTTTACTCAAATGATGAGTCCTAACCCAAATGTAATTCTTGTTTCTTGAAGGCTATGCAGATGTAGTGCAAACTCTGGTAGGTGCTTTCAAATTGGAAAAGCTTTCAGTGCAGACAAAGTGATGGATTATGTTTGTGCTCTCTGAGGTCACGTAGGTAATTGTGAATAGATGCCTGCCACCAATGGCTGCACATTGATTTGGGGTACATGACCTCCTGTGGACTATTGAGCATGACTTTGCAGGGCTTCTGTCTGTGTCTAGGGAGTACACACACAGATGAAATTCCAGATCCAAGGAGAATGTTCTTCCCTGGATTTCCATTGAAGAATGTAGAAGGATGAGGGATACCAATGTACAGTGAAACATAATGGAAATGTCCTGTTTTAAATGGCATCTTAAATGCCCCCAAACTTTATTGCCATGACTTGGTGTCCAGAGAACAAAGAGCTCCTGATTTTGATGGTTTAGAGAGTCATACTCCAGGAGTTATATATAAAGGTGCAGGCCAGGCCATTTCAGACTACAGAATTAACAGGCCACATGGAGGGATCAGAGCAGTCTTAAAACAACTTTAGAGCTCATAGGTATTTCTTAGGTACTGTAATTTTTTCTTGAATATCTCTTCACCTCCTTTCACCCCCAAGACAAAGTACTCTGTTTCCCAAATACCATCTGTGATACTAAGAGTCTCAATATGAGGAGAGATCAAATAGTGTAGGATTCTCCAAATGGTAATAGAGTGAGATAAAAGTCAAACATAAAAGCTTCTACATCATGACTCAAGATTGATAGGCAGCCATGGGGGCTGAGGCAGGCAGGGATAAGAGCTCACTCTTATAAGAGACACTCTGTATCTGCTCCAGAGCAGAATGCCAGCCAATAATTAACAATCCAGGCCAATAGTCAGACAAGTGAAAAAATCAATATGCTAAACTCTTTTCTTCAGAGGCTTCAACTCTCCAAGGCGATGACTGGAGTTTTGCTGTGCTTGTTCAGCCCTCCCTAACCCTCCTTCTGCTCCGATTACTCTCAGTAGCTCATTCCCATCAGTCACACTCCTCACAGAACTCCCCAGCAATTGCACAAAACCAGTTTCCTAGGCACAACCCAGCCAGATGTGAAGTCTAAAATCATGCAAATTTCTCTTCATGTCTTATAAAACAAATACAGAGGGACCTTCATTCAACAGATGGGCCGGGGGCAAACTTTAGGGATTGCTCTAATATTTCCTCCTTTTAATGAAATGTAATTTGGATAATTTTCTGCCCTTCCCTTTCAAAAAACTCTATTTTTATTTATTTTTTTTGCATAATATTACAGAACTCTTGCCTGTATGCGTATGGATATCACAACATCACCTTGAGCACAATTAGACTGATAAGTCAATCAGTTCAGCAAACTGCAGGAATCCTGCTAGTGGGTTCTCCTTTTCAAGAACCAGCATATGGGGCCAGTCCACAGCAGGTGGAACATGACATTAATAACCTTGGTGACAGAGATCCAAATCTGTCATCTTGTTGAAAAGATTTTTGACATTCAGTTTATCTGGTTCTGATCTTTGACCAGAGAGAATCCTCTGCCAATGTTTTTAGACATAAAAGAATGTGAATGATTTTGTCTATCCATGCTCACTTACCACTAGAAAGACAAATCCTGAAGATGTGGTGTATTTAATATTTTTCATTTCAAAAAGTTGACACATAAATAGGAATTTGGGGCTACTCATGTTCTTTAGGACTTTGAAACAAGTGTGTTCAGTGCCAAATGATGATAATTGCAGTGTTATATTTATAGTCTGCTTTCTTTAAATTATCTTAATTGACTCCAATAACAAGCAAAGTTGTGCCAGCATCAGCATCCCCATTTTACAGAGTAGCCAAGTGGTGCTTAGAGAGATAAAAGATTTGCCCATGGGCAGACAATGAATAAGTAACAGAACCTTAGTTCTCAAACCCAAGTCTGTCAACTCCCCTCATCTATTGTTCTTCACTTTACACCATGGAGTCCTCTTTTTATTTTATTTTAGCAGCTTTCTAATCTATTTATTTTAACATTCTTTTCTTTCCTTTTCTTTAACTATTTTGAGTTCCAAATTCTCCTCCATCCATTGAGAAGGCAATGTGATATCAAGTATAGATGTGAAGACATGCAAAACAAATTTCTATATTAATCATGTTGCAAAAAAGCAAGAAAACAATTTTACAAAATGAAAAAAAAATATGTTTCAATCTATACTCAGAATTCATCAGTTTCCTCCCTGGAGGTGGATAGCATTTTCTACCATGTGTACTTTGTAATTGCTTTAGATCATTTTATTGATTAGAGTAGCTAAGTCTTTCACAGTTGACCATGTTTACACTATCATTGTTACTATATACAAATGTTCTCCTGGTTCTGCTTACTTCACTTTGCATCAGTTCACATAAGTCTTTCCAGGTTTTCATGAAACCATCCTGCTTGTCATTTCTTATTTTACAATATCATTCCATCACAATCATATGCCACAGCTTATTCATTCATTCTACAATTGATGGGTATCCCCCCTCAAGTTCCAATTCTTTGATAGAAGCCTCTTTATCTTTATTTCAATGAATGAAAAACAGGCACTCAAACATTTCCCCAAAGCACATTGTTCTGACTACTTTCCAGATACTTTCTGTAAATAAATCAAGCCCATTGTTAGTGTCATTTTCTATTTGTTTTTAAATGCATCTACCAGCCTGATAAAGTCCAATAAACAATCTTCCTTAAGAAACCTGGAGTTAACACAGTTAATACTCACATTCTTCCCCAGTTTACTGCTAAAGGCATATGTGGCCATAGCGAAAACAAGGCAAATATTGACTTTTAAACTTAAATGAATTGGAAAGAAAAAAAGATCACAGGTAGCCTTGAACAGGCCCTGTGCAGATATAATCAAGAAAAATGATGACAGAGAGAGAGAGAGAGAGAGAGAGAGAGAGAGAGAGAAATCAAGAAGTCCTAATGGTTTTAGTCTAATCAGTTCCTACACATGTCCCAAATAATACTTTTAGTTATGGATAGTGGTTAAGCAGTCCAGAAATAATGTAATAATAACCAAAGTTCACATTTGCGTGTTATTTTGGTGTATGTTTGCTTGTTTTACTTTAGTTTGTTACAGCACTTTTTTCTCATCATTCATGTAAGGTAGCTGAAATATAAGAATCACCATACATAGTTTATAGGCCATAGGACTATGTAGGGACCATAAAGGTCATTTAGTATGATCTAATTTTAGAGATGAGAAAACTAGGGCCCAGAGATATCATGTGACTTTCCAAAGTAAACATAGGTGGTCGTGACAAAGGTGGCATTTGAACCTAGGTCCTATAATTCTAGTGCTTTTTCTACTGGGCCTGAGGAAATAGGTGTAAACAAAGGAATTGACATTCTCAAGGTGACATGGAGTATCAATTCAGTCACCAAGTCATTCAATAGGCATTTATTTAGTGCTTACTCTGTGCCAGGTACTATGCTAGGTTCTAGGGATACAAAGAAA
The DNA here is from genome assembly GCF_900497805.2 of Vombatus ursinus. Classification (NCBI taxonomy): domain Eukaryota; kingdom Metazoa; phylum Chordata; class Mammalia; order Diprotodontia; family Vombatidae; genus Vombatus; species Vombatus ursinus. The sequence continues at coordinate 8,600,543 of NW_020954642.1, forward strand.
GGCAAAAGTAGTCCTTACTCTCAGAGAACTCATATTCTAAAGGGGGAGACACAATACAAATCACTATGACTATACCAAATAGAAACAGGGTAATTTGGTAATCTTTGAAAGAAGGAACTAGCATTAAGGTATTTATGACCAACAAAAAATATGAGAAGTCTTTCTCTAAAATTTAATTTCTCTTGACTTTTATTTCACTTCAAATGTACTATCATCTTTCTTTTCCATGGAAAGGAATCTTGCAGAAAGTGTGGATTTAACAGAAATTTGAAGGAAGTCAGGAAAGGAAGGAGGCAGAAGGAGGAAGAGGATTCAATGTGGGCGGGGTTGGGGGGACAGCCAGTGCAAAGGCATTGAGCCAGATCGTAGAGCAATTGTACCAGAAAGAGGAAGGAGAATGCCATTACTGGATTGTAGAGCAAATGGAGGCAGTATGATGTAAAAAGATTGGAAAGGTATGAAGGGGCCAGATAGAGCATTTTAAAAGCAAATCAGAGGGAGAAAACCAGTACAGTTGTTTTAGTTTGTTTTGTGTTGCTTATAAAGAGGTGGCATGTTCAGAACTGTGCTTTAGGTAGACTGCTTTTCTAACTTAGTGGAGGGTAAACTGAAGTGAGCAGAGACCTGAGGCATGGAGATCACCAAATAGCCTGTTGTAATAGTCCAAGCATGACTAATGAGGAACTGAACTATGGTTGTGGCAGTGTGAGAGGAAGGAAAGGAATTTAGTATGAGAGATGTTGGAAATACAGAATAAACAGGAATTGGCGATAGATTGGATATGAAGAGGTGAGAGAAAGTAAGGAGTCAAGGATGATACCTAAGTTGTAAGCTTGGATGTCTGGGAGGATGATTATAGCCTCAACTATGATAAATGTACTTCTTTCTTCAAAGGATTGAAATGAGAAGCTTTATATGTTTTAAAGTACTAAAAAAGTGGAAGATAATATAGCACTATCACATAACACAACCATTGATTTATGTCATTTAACATTTTGTTTCACTAAAAAAGGTTCCTACTTTCATTCTTTAATTTGGAACACCACTTGATATTAGACTGTAAAATGGCCAAGTTACTTCTCAATCATTTCAGAGGAAATGTTAAAAAATATCTGAGAAAAATGATTGCTATATGTGTTGTTTGAAAGTTAAAAGACACATGCACAAACACACACACACACACACACATACACACACATTTACCCTGTGACCTAAATGTCAATTTTCACTTCTCCATAGAGCTTTAGCAATATACACCCAGCTGAAAATGAAAAAAAAACCAATGTACGAATAAAAATAAATTATATTGTAAATACTAAAGTGCTATACAAATGGTAGCTATGATGATGATGATGGTAATTAATTGAATATATTTTGGAAGGTGATAGTATAGAAGGAGTCCCCCCTGCCTTTTACTGCTCAAAAGAGATTTTGAAACCCTATTGCATATCACAAAGAAACAATGTTCGCCGTAAATTTCTATCTACCCTGGCACTTCTTTCACCCAAAACACACACACACACACATACACACACAGAGAAAGAAAGAGAGAGAGAGTTTACAAGTCATTTTAATATGAAAATAAAAAGAAAGTTGCATTCTGATGACAGTAATACAACATGGGCAATTTTATTGAAATAGAAAGCTAAGAACAAAAATACTCAATAATTATTTTATTGATGTGCAGAAATGAATTATTCATGCTCTCAAAGTATCTGTGGATAATTCTAATTACCTGCTTTTAAAGGATATGAGATCCACTGAAAATACATTAACAATTTTGATTGAACACCTGCTATCCAGTAGAACATAGCAAGCATCCAATCCCAAAGTGCTCTACATGTATGTATGTATGTGTGTGTGTGCACATGTGCATACATTATTCTGATTGATTGGTGAGTATAATATTGTTCATTAGATACTGTTTTATTTGGCCTTTGATATAATCTTTTGCTAGATCATCTGATGCAATAAAGGCACAATGCCAAGTGCTAGAGATAATTAGAAAATACTATTTTTCCACCTGTTTTTTATCGAATCTTTTTATTTGTGAATGCTAATGTGAGGGTAGAGGCTGTGCCCCTTCAGCATCTGTCATAATACCTGCACAAAGTCCTGATAATGGCAACAACTCAGTGACAACACCATTGTGTACAGATCAATGAATCTGGAACCAGAAGACTTGGATTTGAATTCTGGCTCAATCTCTTTTTAGATAGGAAAATAATTGAACCTGTGATTTTGCCAAGAGGGACTTCCCAGATGGGGAGACTTCCTCTACTATGCAAATTAGTACTTTCTCTGCAGTTTATAGTCTTAAAGAATCACCAGAGCACCTATATTTTATATGACTTACCCCAGATCATGTAGCCATATATTTCAAAGATGAGCTTTGGGCACAAGTCTTTCTGGCTTTAAGGTCACTACAAGGTCCTCACCTGTAAAAGAGTTTAAGAATGCTGATACAACCTATCTTCTGAGTTTGTTGTAAAAAAAAGCACATTTTTATCAATCAATAAACATTTATTAAGCATCTACTGTGTGTTAGGCACTGTGCTAAAAGGCTGAGGATAACAAAAAAAAAGATAAAAAACATTCCCTAATTCAAGGAACTCACTATTTAATGGGAGAGAAAACAAACAAACAAATATAGACAAACACATTTCATACAGGATAAATAAGAATTAACAAAGGGAAGGCACTAGAATTAAGAAAGGTCGGGGACTCTTCAGAGGGCAGAGCCAAGATGGTGGAATAAAGTAAGCATTTAGATGAGCTTTCTCAATATTTCACTCCAAAAATATTTTAAATACTGTTTCAAATTGAGTTCCGGAGTGGAATAGCCAAAAAAAGGTTAGAGTGAAACATTCTTCAATCCCAAGATGACTCAGAAGTTCAGAATGAAAGATCTGTGAAATGGTGGTGGGGGCTGACCTGAAGCCCATGTGGATGAAACATCAGTAGTGAGATAAGGTATTAGAAACAGAAATCACAGCAGCTTCAGAAGCTCTCAAACCAGAGACAGTAAGGGGACCTGGCAGCTGATCAGAAAGAGATTTACAGGGGACTCCTGTGATAGCATTGGATGCAGGACCAGAGGCTATTTGGCAATTCCAATGCTTATACCCACTTCTACAGCATAGTTCAAGAACTGAGAAGAGCACTTTCAGTAAAGAGGAAGCAGAAGCCCTGAGGGTCAGTATCACTTCTGGTCCCAAGGTATCAGAGATGCTGAGAAATAATATCAATTGTAATTACAGGAGATCAGGGGCCTTTCCATGTAAAATCTAGAGAGTAAACCAGTAGAACAATGACCACAACTCCCTCTGATCACACCACTTTGGAAGCAGCAAGAACTATCAAACCCCCAGAACTAGCTCTGAAAACAGAAGTGTGAAAGAAGCTTATATATCGAGATTGTACCCCATTCCCTTCATTCCAGGAACAGAGCCCAAATTTAAAATAAAGTTCAAAATCAAGGAAAAGGTTGCAAAAATAAGCAAACGATAGAAGAGTATCTGAGGATAAAAAAAAAACTGATGATAAAAAATGTCATCAGGAAAAAGTAACTTGGAAAATGGATCAAAGAGATAATTTAATATTTATTGAGCTACCTGAAAGTCACTTTCAATTAAAGAACCTAGATATCATATTTCAACAAATTATGAATAAAGATTTCCCTGATAACCTAGAAAACAAACAGCAAAATAGAAATGGAAAGAATTCACCAATCACCACCTAAAGGAGATCCCAAAATGATAACTCCTAGGAATGTTATAGCCAAATTCTAGTGCTCTCAGGTCAAAGAGAAAATATTTGAAGCAGCCAGAAAGAAAACATTCAAATACTATATAGTCACAGTCAGGATCACATAAAATTTAAGAGCTACCACAGTAAAGGAGAGGAGGGCTTGGAATATGATATTCCAAAGGGAAAAAGGGCTGGGATTACAACCAAGAATAACCTACCCAGCAAAACTGAGTCTAATCCTTCAAAGGATTAAATGGACAATTAATGAACCAGAGAATTTTCAAATATTCCTGATGAAAAGTCCAGAATGAAATAAAAAAAGTCTTGATTTTCAATACAAGACTCAAGAGAAAATAAAAAGACAAACATGAAAGAAAAATTATAAGGCACTCAATAAAGATGAACAGTTTACTTTTCTATATGGGAAAATGATACTTGTAATTTCTAAGAACTTGATCATTATTAAGGTGGTTAGAAGAATTCTATATAGAAAGAGGGTGCAGAAGCAAGCAATTATGTTGGAATACTGTAAAAACTATGGATAGATGAGAAAGAAGGATGCCCTAGGAGAAGGGAGAAAAAAGAAGAAAAATGGGGAAAATCATATCATATAAAATAGGTACACAAGAAGGAGCTTTTACAGCAGAGGGGCAAATGATGGGGGAGTGGGCAACACTTGATCTTCACGCACATTTAATTAGTTCAAAAAAGGAAATTAAATATATATATACTCAACTGGTAATAGAAATCTATCTTATCCAACAGGAAAGCAGGAGGGGAAGGAGGTGATGGGGATAAGGGAAAGCTAAGGTCATAAAAGGTCAGGAATATATAAGAAAGCAGTGGTCAGAAGAGAAATAGACTTTAGAGGAGGGGCAAGATGAAAACAAAGAGAAAGAGAAGGATAAATAAAAGAAAATAGGATAGAGGAAAATGCTAGTAATGGAGGAAAATGTTAGTAATTGTAATTGTGAATGTGACTGGGAAGAACTCACTCTCAAAACAGAAGTAGATATCACAAAGTATTACAAACAGCATCCAACCATATGTTCTTTACAAGAAACATGACAGAGTTACACACACAGAGAGAGAGAGAGAGAGAGAGAGAGAGAGAGAGAGAGAGAGAGAGAGAGAGAGAGAGAGAGATTGAATAAGTATTTGGAGCAGAATTTACTATGCTTCAGCTAGAATAAAAAATGCAGGGGTGGCTATCATGATCTCAGACAAAGCAAAAGCAAAATAAGACATAATTAAAAGAGATAAGCAGAGAAACTACATGTTGTAAAAATGAATCATAAACAATGAAATAATGTCAATACTAAACATAAATGCACCAAAGGATATAGTATCCAAATTCTTAGAGGAAAAATTGCGGAAGAAAATAGTAAAAATATACTAGTAGGAAACCTCAACTTTTCCCTCTCAGAGTTAAACATGAAATAAATAAGAAAGAAGTCAAGGAGATGAACAGAATCTTAGAAAAGTTAGATATGATAGACGTCTGGAGAAAATTGAATGGGAATAGAAAGGAGTATACTTTTTTTTCTTAGCCGTACATGGCAAATTCACAAAAAAAAGTCCATGTGTTAGAGTAAAAACTTCACAAACAAATGCAGAAAAAAAGTATTAAATGTATACTTTTCAGACCATAATGCAACCAAGTAGCATTTAATAAAGTGTCATAAAGGTATAGATTAAAATTAATTGGAAACAATAATCTAATGCTAAATAATGAATAGGACAAAGAAAAAAATCAGAAAAATAATCAATTTCATTAAAGAGAATGACAATGATGAAACAACACTCCTAACTTTGTGAGATGTAGTCAAAGCAAAAACGAATGTTAAAAATTGTTTTTAGGGAAGCTAGGTGCTGCAGTGGATAAAGCACCGGCCCTGGAGTCAGGAGGACCTAAGTTCAAATGTGACCTCAGATGCATAACACCCACCAGCTGTGTGCCCCTAGGCAAATCATTTAACCCTAATTGCCTTATCCCAAAAATAAAATTGTTGTTACATATAGTTAAGGAAAAATAAAATACTAAATCATTTTAAATGGAAGAAATAACAAAATAAAATAAAACAAAATCATATAAACCCTTTTAACCTTGATAAAAAGGAAAATAAAGTTCATTTAGTAGTATGACCTGTTCTTAATGAAAATAAAATGAAACAAAACAACTGAAGACAATATAAAATACTCAGGAGTCTACCTGCCAAGACAAATCTAGGGATTATATGATCACAATTACAAAATACTCTTCATATAAATAAAGATAGATCTAAACAATTCAAAAAAAAATGTTGTTCATGGGCGTGCTGAGCCAATATAATAAAAATAACACTTGTGCCTAAGTTAGTTTACTCATTCAAAGCCATACCAATCAAACTACCAAATAATTATTAAATGGAGCTGGAAAAATAATAGCAAAATTCATTTGGAAGAATAGAAGGTCAAGAATATCAAGAGAATCATTAAATAATTGTGAAGGAAGGTGGCCTAGCAGTACTAAATTTCAAATTATATTACAAAGTGGTCATCATCAAAATAATCTGATACTGACTAAAAAAATAGAGAATCAGTGGAACAGAATAGGCAAACAATGAATAATGGTAAATACTATAGTAATCTAGTGTTTGATAAACCCGAAGATCCAAGCTTTGGAAGTAAGAACTCCAAATTTAATAAAAATTGATGGGAAAATTGAAAAGCAATTTAGCAGAAATTAGGCATATAACAATATCTCAACACTGTGTACCAGCATAAGGTCAAAATGAATAAATGATTTAGGTATAAAGGGTGATATTGTAAGTAAATTAGAGGATTAATTTAGATGGAAAAAGATATAACTATCAGATCCATAGGTAAGGGAAGAGTTTATGACCAGACAAATGACAGAGAGGATCATGTGAAGTAAAATAGCTCATTTTGACTACCTGAAATAAAAAAAAAACTTCTGCATAAACAAAACTAATGAAGCCAAAATTAGAAGAAAAACAGGAAACTGGGAAAAAATTGCACCGTTTCTCTGATAAAGTTCTTAATTCTCAAACATATAGGGAACAGAGTCAAACTTAAAAAAAAGCCATTTCCCATTTTTGAAAAGTTTTGAAGTCAAATAGCATTTAAATGCCAATTAGTATTTTATTATAGATGTAATAAAGAATTTACTGGAGCTTTTTGATGAGGAGTTATATGTTCAGACCTGTGATTTAGGAATGTCATTTAGGCAGCTGTATGGTAACTGTTTTGGAGAGGAGAAAAGTGAATCAGTAGGCTATAACAACATCCCAATATTTTGACTTATTATGTATATTGAAAAATAGTTTTTATAGTAGGATTGACTATTTCTTCCAGCAGGGCCAGTTAGTCATCAGATCAAGATGGAGAAACTTGGGACTTAGGAGCTCAGCTAAGCCTTGGGTTTGGAACTCATCTGACATTACCTGAAAATTTGTGAAAGTTTGTAATTTCTTGGTTTCTGCTGTCTGGTCATTGTCTAGGGCCTTCACTCTTCATCAGAGTAATCCACTGTCTTCCTTCCTGTATTTTCTTTCCTCCAGAAAAAGAAAAAATAATAAAAAAAAACTAAGTTGTCTTAGACTAATCAGAAGTGATGAGGGTCTAAACAAGGAGGAGTGCTAATTTGAGAAGAGATGAGGACATGCAAGAGAGATGTTGTTGAGGTAAAATTCAAAACAATTGACAATGAATTTGATTGTGGGTTAAAGAAAGTTAAAAGTAGAGTATAATTCTAAGGTTATAAACTGTGTGACTAGAAAGATGGTGGTGACCTCAAAGTAACAGACATGTTAGAAATCAGAGAAAGTTTAGGTTGAAATATAATGAATTCTGTTGTGGATATATACAGTTTAAGATTCCTATAAGATATCCAGTTTGCAATGTCTTACTAAGTTTGTGGTGATGTGAGAATGGAATTCTGAAGAGAGAAGTTCTGGAAGTCGTATTAATAGATATGCTAATTCAATCTAAGGGAGGTGAGGTTTTTTACAAAAAGAATGAAATAGAAGAAAGAGAGGGAAGAAAGGGAGACAGAGTAAAAGAGACAGAGATAAGAGGCTTAATAAAAAAAAAAAAACACGTGACAGAGTCTTAGGAGGCGTTTAGGAAATAAGGCATAGTTGATGATCCAACAGAGAATACTAATGGGTCAACAGAATTAAGGAAATCCAAGAAGGAGCACACATATTAAAAGCCAAAGAGATGAGAATGTATAGAAGAAAAGGGTAGTCAACAATATCAAATGTTTCAGGTATCAAGAGAGATGAAAACTCAGAAAAGTACATCAGATTGGGGAATTAAAAGATTGTCAGGAAATTTAGAGGAATCGATTTGGCTGAGTGATGTCGAAGTTGAAAAGTAAGGAGATGAGAAGAGTAAGAGAAGTGACAACTTCTGATTTTTCTAATAGTTTGGCAATGAAAGAGAAAACAGATGCAGGATGACAAGTGGCCATTCAATCTTTGTTTGTTGAATACTTTCATGTACTCCTTCAAATACTAGAAGATTGCTATTATACCCTCCCCAACCGAGCTCACCACCAACCTTTAAGCCTAGTCTTCTCTGGGGTTACCCTCTCAAAAAAAAGTTTGAGGATAAAGAAGGAAATTGTATAGTCTCCTGGAATAGATAATAATGGGATTCAATGTGCCCTTGAAATATTGGACAAATATTTATATTACTTCCTGTGAGGTTAGAACTGATCCCTCTGAAACAAATTTTATCTGGCTTCACTTTGCATATAAATTCCTCTGTAATAGAACTTCAACCACTTGTGAAATAAATAAGTTTTGTCAAACTGTGCTGTAGAAAAATAATGTCATGATAAGACTTTTCTTCATTTCAATGCACTGACATTTATGTATTTTCTGAATTCTGTACTTTTTGCTATTCAATTTATAAGTCTAGCTCCTTTCCTCTACTTATACAAATGCATGAAGTAGCTATCATTTTATGAATTATATTTTTGTGTGATCACTTGTTTCTAGTAATTTTCAATGTAATTTTGGTGTGTTGCTTTAAAAGAATGGCAGTTTGCCACAGCATTGTGGTCAATGAGTTGCTAGATATGTGCTTCTCATGAGGTCCAAATAGTAGCTGACTACTAAAGTCAATCCTGAGTTGCATATGTACAAATCTGTCAAATTCAGATAATATCTGTATGAGCTTGGACAGATAGGTCATTTAACCTCCCTTGACTCAGTTTCTTCATCAATAATATCTAGGAGTTGAGTAAAGTACCTCTAAGTCTCTTTCCAATTGAAAATCTATGAAAAAAAAGAGAAAAATGTCACTTGCATACTTTTTGTGTGTGAATTAGTCATTTGTGGTATGTCATTTAGGATAACAGGTTTTAGTACTACTTTATTCTACCTGAGAAAATTCAGTTTGATTTAATGCCACAGAAATTGGGTCCCAGAGAGGTTGAATTTCTTTAAAAAAGTATGTAGTAATTAGGATAATTTGTCAACACTTCAATGAACCCTAATTCCAGTTGTATAGGTGGATGCTTTCCACATGCACCAGGAGAATTTTGGTTGCATTGGTTCAGTTTTGCAGCTAGTTATTAGAAAGCTTTAAAGCTTAATGATCTCATTCAGCTTTTCTCTCACCAACCTCCACACATTCAAATAAGAACAAGCAAACTTATTTACAGACTCATGAAAATGGGATCATTGCTGCTATAGAAACTATAGAGAATAGCCTCTTCCCTCCCAGGAACTGGTAAATACTCAAACCGCAGCCTACTTTACAGAAAAGATCCAAACTAGAGGAACATTGTTTCCTAGTATAGCTTACTTGTTGGTCTTCCTGCTTAAACTCTTGCCCCACTGCAGCCCGTTCTCTATTCAGCTGTCAAAGTGATCTTCCTAAAGTGCAGGTCTGACTTTGTCACTCCCTCTTTTCACCCCCCGCCACACACCAACAAAAAACAAAAATAAAAACTTCAGTGGCTCCCTATAACCTATAGAATCAAATAAAAAAATCCTATGTTTGACATTCAAAACCCTTCATAATCTGAATTCTTCCCTATCTTTCTATTATTTTTACCTACCATACCCCACGTATTCTTCAATCCAATGATCTTACCCTCTTTGCTGCTCCTCAAAGAAGATACTCCATCTCTAAACTCTGGGTATCTTCCCTGGCTGTCCTCCATTCCTGAAATTCTTTCTCTCCTATATCTACCTACTGACTTCCTTGGCTTGTTTCACGTCTCAGACAAAATCTCACCTTCTACACAAAGCCTTTCCCAATCCCACTTCCTTCTAGTACCTTCCCTCAGATGATTATTTCCAATTTATGCTAAATATTTTTATTTGTGCATAGTTATTTGCAAGGTGCCTCCCCCCTTAGATTGTATTGCAAATATTACTTTAGGATAGCATTTAAAAAAATTTAAGAACTACTAAAACAACAGACTTATTGACCTGTGTATACCTGTCCTTGAAAAATACAGTTCCTTTTAATAATACCTTGTTACCAGAACTTTTCCCAGAATCTTTTCTTATTCAATTTTTTTCAGTCAATATATTTCTTTTTTTTTTATATTCTTCCCCTTTCATTTGGTTAGATTTATTTACTTCCCTTAGGAAAGTTTGCACAGGACAAGGGAAAGGCAAAGAAAAAAGGATGCCTGTTCCCAAGTTGTTAATGTTTTCTCCCTCCTCAAATTGCCTTGTATTTGAAATGTATATGCCATTATTTGAATGTGCTTTATGACTCAGTTTGAGTGCATGCTCCTTAAGGAGTTTAGTTTGGGTCTTTATATCCCCAATACCAAACACATCATATGTCAGAAATGATTTTTGAATTGAATTATGTTCAGTTGCAGAATACAATGTGTTATTATTCATCATAATGTAAGATAAAATTGATAAGAAATGTTATTGCTTTACACAGAGCTTTGATTTTTTATTGACTAACATTTTTAGATATGAATTTTCCTTTAATTGTCTGGCCTCAAGATTGCTTTGGCTCAATGTCACAAGTTTTGATATACTTTGCTATTGTTATTTTTCTAAAAACATGTTATTTCTATGATTTATTCTTTGACCTACTCATTTTGGGAGTGTCATTCTTTAGTATCTTTTAAAGTATAAATCCCTTTCTTCAAACTGTCCTTAATTATTATTTTTTACTGCATTGAAGTCACAAAAGATTATGTATAACTGCTTTGCTTTTAGGCATTTGTTTTTGGGATATTTTGAGGGGTATTACTTAATGCATAAACGATTTTCCATGAAAACCTGAAAATCACAGTATTCATTACAATAACACTAGGTGGATGCTGCCCCAATGACAAATTTAGCTTGTTGTCAAATGAGATCATATTTATAAAAAGTATGGTACAGTTCCTGCCACATAGTAGGAGTTTAAACAATTCTTGTTTCTTTCCCCTTCCTTTCAGGAAAACAACACAAACAAACAAAAACATTCCAAAGAATTAGAATTGTTCAAAAGTAGAAAGCCTGCCTCTGGAAATGGTTGGTTTCTCTTCCTTGGAAATTTTTGATTAGTCAGTCAACTAATATTTATTAAGCACTTAGAAACTGTCAGACACTGTGTTAAGCCCTAGGCATTCAAAACAATCAAAAGAAAGAAGGAAATGTGAAAAGACTGTCCCTGCCCTCAAGAAGTTCACAGTCTAATGAAGAAGATGACATAAAAACAAGTTTGTACAAACAAGAAGTGTGTGTGTATGTGTGTGTGTGTGTGTGTGTGTGTGTGTGTGTGTGTGTGTGTGTGTGGTAATTTGGAAGTAATCTCAGAGATAAGGCACTAGCTTTAAGGGGGATCAGGAAAGATTTCTTGCAGAAGATGGAGTTTCTTGTTTGATCATTCAATCATTAAATTCTGTTTACTCCTTTACATATTTCAGGATCTTAGCTTCTTGGGAAAGTTTTTCTATTCTAAACTATTAAGTCTCTTTTTCACATGTACTAACTTCATTAATTTGTTTGTTTTAGTGTTCTCCTCCATTCTTTTATACATTGTGATATCTCAAGTCCTATTCATTCTTTTATCTGAGGGAATTATTTCAAATACATTTCCTTCTTCTGGGTTTCCTTTAATTCACAGTATTTTTTTTTTCTTAGGCAGTTGGGGTTGAGTGACTTGCCCAGGGTCACACAGCTAGTAAGTGTCAAGTGTTTGGTCTAAGGCCAAATTTGAACTCAGGCCCTCCTGACTTCAGGGCCAGTGATCTATCCACTGTGCAACCTAGCTGCCCCCATTGCTAAGAATACCTGACCAAGCAGGCTCTTAACATAGTAGTTTGGGGTATATTTCAGGAAAAAAATTCAGCTATAACTTTTAATCAAACAGAGAAAGATCTTGCAATTTGGGACCATCCACTGAAACACAAAGATGTGGTACTGAGAGTCAGATAATAGATAAAATGAAAAGAGTATCATACTGGGAATAGTGAGATGTGGATTACTGTTCTGCCTCAAATGAAGCTAGAATGAGGCAAGTGGGCCTTCATCAGCATAGAACAACTGACTTTAGCATACAGTTAGAAAGAATAATTGGCTAAAATAGAAAACTAGATGAGGACATCTTCTTTTCCAACTTGGCAGATACCTCCCAAGCCTAGTTTTGCTCTCATTTTAATATCCACAGCATTCCTAGTGCTGGAATCACTGGATTTTAGGGTCTCCATCACTGATCCCCAATTTGTAATGTATTTCATGTTGATTATTCCATTGCCAAAACATCACTTGTTATGGTTCTGGGGGCTACTATAAAGTTTATGACCTCATGAAATTCATTTCATCTCACTGGGCCTCAGTTTCTCATATATAACATGATATAGGTAGACTACCTATATTTAAGGTCACATCCACAATTATTACATTTATAAAAGTACATAATAATAGATTAAATGCCTTTATGTGAGTCCTGGGAATATGAAATTCATTGGAAACAAGTAGGAATGTTTTTTTAAAAAACATAGATTTAACAGAAGAGAAAGGAGGTAAGGCTCAAAATCAAGGAAGGAAAAGATAGATAGAATGAACAACAAAGACCCAGAGGTGGGAATTCTTAAATCGAAAGTGGATGAAAGATAACCTGCTTAGCCAGGAGGACTTGGAAAGGTTGGGACAAAATATTATTTGTCAGGGAGCCTGGACACAAACTTCAGAATATTGGTTTAGCAATACTAGACAATGGAAGGATAACTGCATTAGAGAGATTCATAATTTTTGAATGCACATATGACAAGTAAATGTATATTATAGTTATCATCATTTGTTGTATCTCCCTACAGCATTAGCCGGGTGATACATACAGAGAGTGGGTCTTATCTAGACTTCTTTACCAATGCTGAGCACAATTCTCTTCGCAATACAGACTAGAGAAGTAGTTAGGATGGACTCAGTTGAGAAAACCTAGGTTTGAATCCCATCTGTCACCATGAGGAAATCAATCAAACTTTCTGGGTCTCAGTTGCCTCATCTATAAAATGGGGATAATCAAACCTGTAATTTCTACCTCTTAGGGTTGTTGAGGTGCAAATGAACACACACACACACATACACACAGTGTTTTGCAGACTTGAATACTCTATAAACATCAAACATTAATAAGTGTTCATTGAATTTAAGTATGAAAATAAGGATAGTGTAATAAAAATGGTGTTTGAGATTCTAGTAGCAACCTTTGTAAGTCTATTTTACTTGCATTTTAAAGTCCTTAGAATATTCATGTAATTTCCATGTTCAATTTACCTTCAACCATTTTTGCATTATTCATCATGGGAATGCCTTATTGAAATACTCTTATAATATATATTATTAAATTAAATATTATACATATCTATTAACAATAGGTCAAATAAGCAATTAGTATTCATTGAGTGCCTACTATATGCCAGGTACTGTGTTAGATTCTAGTGATACAAAGATAAAAATGAAACATTCCTTTCTCTCAAGGACCTAACATTCTATGAAAGGAAAGAAAAAATAACATGTGTGTATACACTCATATATGTATATATAAAATGTATGTAAAGTAAATACAAGGTTGTTTACTTTTTAAAAAAAATTGGTATGGGAGGTGGAGGCATTAGCAGGTGGCAGGAAAAGGGATCAGACAAGACTTCCTTGATATTATTATCTCCAAACTTTTAAGGTTTGCAAGTTGTTGTTACTGCTGTTGTTGTTCAGTCAAGTTTAACTCTGTATGATCCCATTTGGAGATTTTTGGCTGGAATAGTTTGCAATTTCATTTTCTAGCTCATTTTACAGATTAGGAAATTGAGGTATACAGGGTTAAGATAAGTGGCTGAGGCTGGATTTAAACTCAAGTCCTCCTGATTCTAGGCACAACGTTCTGTCCTCTGCACCATCTAGCTGGCCCACTCCAACCCTAACCTCTATTTATTCCTTGTCACCCAATGATTAGACCACTGACTGCTTGAAGTATTAAATTCATTCATGCCAATATTCAATTTCATTAAATCAACATTACACTAAGAACCATAGATTATTAGAAAAGGAAAGAACCTTAAACCAATGCAGCCTAGAAATATAAGAAGTCTCAGAGTATGCCTGGTCTAATCATGCATGAATCTAAGGTAGAAGGGATTTATCCAACTATACAAACTATTAAGGGATAGAACTCAAATTCACTCACTCTAAGACCATCATTCTTTCCATTGTGCCGTAGTTCTTGTTGCTAGTATTCAAAACCAGAAAGCTAAAAGATTTAAATAGGTAGGTAGGTAGGTAGGTAGGTAGGTAGGCAGGTAGATAGATAGATAGATAGATAGATAGATAGATAGATAGATAGATAGATAGATAGATAGATAGATAGATAGATGTTAAAGGTAGAAATATAGATAGCTGATAAAGATGGGAATAGAACAGAGATATAAAAGTGAGAGAAATAGATAATAGTGAGATGGACAGACATACAAGACGGATGGATAGATAGATGATAAAGGTAAAGCTAGAAATAGAAATAACTGATGGTAATCAAGATAGAAATAGAAATATATTATAGATATAAAGAGAGAAATAAATGATAGATATGGCTATCTCAAAGATAATAAAAACAGTAACTTGTAAATGTTCATGGAAATTACTCAGATTTCATTAAACATATGAACAAGAAGAGATGATTGAGTTGAGTTCATTCTGTAGCACCAACAGGAAAACATTTAACACAGATAGTCTATTAGGCACCAAGAAGAGAATAGCTGACCTTCAATCGTCGGGGCTGGAGTATCTTTTGACATTTACTATGCTTAAGTTCTTTCTAACTATTGCTCTGTGGCCAAAAATGAATTCCCAAGTAGCTCTACAGAAATGTCAGTGTCAGGACACATCAGAGGAAACCACGCTCTTCTCTCCCCACCCCACCCTCCTCTAGGGAGGAACAGAATTGCTTCTTGGCCAATTGGGGTCAAAAAAAACAGAATCTTGGAAGTTAGGACAAGCTCCTTCGCCAAAGGGCTGTGAAAACTCTCTGCTTTTTTCTCTCCTCTTTTTACAGATTCCTTAGTACAGTATGAATAATAAATATAAGATGAATTCCACAGTAAAGTGCAGCTGAAATACAGACTGACCTAATGGAAAGAACACTGACTTTGAAGTCAAAAGACTTTAATTCAGACTGAACTCTGACACCTACTAGCTGCATGACCTTAAGCAAGTCATATAACCTCTCCAAGCCACAGATTTCCCAACTATAAAATCGACATAATCACCTCTCTGAAAAGGAAAAGTTATTCTCTTTTCTGCTTTGACCCAGATTCATAAGAGGCAAACACTGTATTCTCTGTGTCTAACAGTTCTGTCAAATCCTAGCATAGCCCCCCATATAAGATTTCTTCAGAGATAGGAAGAACAGAGGAATATAGAAACATGCAGCAAAAGCCACCTGGGAATGTGAGACCCCCAAAGCCATATTGAATCACTGCAATAAAACTCTAGTTAGTGCTTTCTTTCTCTTTTCCAAAGATGACATTTTTTGAAAATAAAAATAGCATCATTATAAACCAACACAATTCTAAAACGAAACTTTACTACCTTTAGCTTTTAAGTGCTGTCCAAAGGCAATTTCTATCATGTACTGAAAGAGGGAAAATACTCATGAGTATTAGACAAATAGATATGCAAGTTTATCAATCCATCTATTATGGTTATGTCTCATGTGTTGACATATAATGTATTATATATATATATATGTGTATGTATAATATGCATTATAGATTTAAAACTAGAAGGAGTCTTAGAGGACATGGAGTTAAACGTCCTCATTTTACAGATAAGCATTCTAAGGCCCGGTGAGTTTAAGTGACTTGTCCAGTTTCAAATAGCTTGTAAGTATCGGAGGCAGAATTCAAATATATGAGTATCAGTAAATCAGTCAGTAAATATTTATTAAGTGACTACTCTGTACCAGGAATATGTTAAGTGCTGGGCAGAAAAAGGAAATAAAAAAACAAAAAAAAGCAGTCCTTACCTTTATGAATCTTACCATTGAATAGGGGAAGATAACACAAAAAAGGAAGGTGAAAGGACAAGGTCATTGGGATAAGAGAAGATACCAGGGCAGGGACATGATGGAGTCTACTCCAAATGAGTACAACTGGTGAGAAATAATGAGATGTCTGTCCTGGGAGGCCTCTTTCAATGGAAACTTTTCCAGAAGATTTTTGTTCCACAACCCAGCTCTCTAAGCAGAGGTGAAAATAGATACTGAGGGTGCTGATGAGGTGTGAGTATTAAGGCTGACACAATTTGCAGGAAGATGAGTTTCCTGATGATGAGGTTTACTGGAGGCATTATTGAGTTTGGTGAAAAGGAGTACAGCTAGTGTCTCAATGGATAGATCCCTGGGCTTGGGGTCAATAGCTTTCTAGGAAAAGGGGAGAGTTTGAGAGCAGAAGATAAGACAGGTATTCTTTAACTCTACAGGCATAAAATTGATGAAAAAGAAGGTGTCCATAAATACCATCCATACATGAAGAATCAAAAGGATCGATACATTTAAGAAAAAAAAATACATGAGGAAACTCACATATGTGTGTAAAGTCAACTAGTTGACTCAGTGGATAGATATTTGAGCCTGGAGTCAAGAAACAATGTTCTCAGATGTATTCTCTTGGTCTTTCATTCATGGATGGGGTTTATAGAACCCTTTCTCTCTCTCTTAATTCCATGCCTATAAAGCTAAGGAAACTTTACCTTGTCCCCTGCTGTTCACATCCCGTTTACTACAAGAGCTATGTTTTTTGTTTTTTTTTTTTTTTTTACTACCCCAAGGTGAATATAGAAGCTCAGATTTGCAAAGGAATGCAGATGTCACCTAGTTCAAAATCTACCTAATACCTAAGCTGGAATATTCTTAGAATTGGCCACTTGTCCTCTACTTAAAGATATTCAGCAATGGGAGATACAATACCTCCCAAAATGATACATTCTACTTTTGGACAGAGATACTAGTTAAGAAATTTTTCATGGCAGTTAGATGGTACAATGACTAATGATTGGACATGTAGTGAGTAAAACTCTTATTTGAATTCTACTAGATGTGTGACTCTTGGCAAGTCCCTTAACCTCTCTCAGTTTTAACTTCTTCCTCTGTAAAATGGGGATAATAATCACAGCAGCTGCATAGGGTTGTTGGGTAGATCATGAACACCTTAAAATGGTTTATCAGAGGTTTCAAATTGTTCTGGGAACCACATTAAAGTGTAATTTGAAAATATTTGACAAAAATTTTTAAAAAAGAAAACAAAATGTTAATATGTGGTTTCCTAAGTCAGGGATGCTTATGTATGGTTTAATGGCCCTGTTTCTATTTGAAATTGACACCACTGTGCTAAACGAATACAATGCATAATTATTATTACTACTACCTTATACTGATTGAATCTGTCTCTCTGTATTATCCATTTATTGTCCCTTATTTTGTCTTCTGAGTCCAAAGAAAAAACATTGAGTCCTTCTTCCAAATAATAGCTTTTCAAAACACTGAAGACAGGTGTCATGCTCCTTCCTTTTCTCTTCTTCAATAGGCAAAGCATCCCTGGTTCTATAGCATGGTTTTCCAGTATGTATTCTGCACTGTACTAGCTGCTCTCCTTTTATGTGCCCCCATTTGTCAACATCCTTCATAAATTGTGACATCCAGAACTGAACAGAATGCCACAACTATTGGCTGATCAGAGCAAACTGCAACAAGACTATTAGATCCTTATTTCTGAAGACTGTGCTATTAATGTAACATTATACCACATTAACTTTTTTTAGGCTGCCATGTCATATTATTGACTCGTATCGAACTTTCAATCTACTAAAATGCCAAGGCTTTTTTCATTTGAGCTGTTGTCACATTTCTTCCATCCTACACTTGTATAGTTTGTTTCTATGAAATCAAATGCAGAACCTTTCTTTTTTCTGATTAGATTTCCTCTTATTAGATTTGGCTTGCTAAAATCTTTCTTTGGATCCTAATCCTCTGCCTATTAGCTTGCCCTCTATGCCTAGTGTTATCCACAAATTCGATAAACATAAAATCAATCCCTTCATTCCAGGCTTTGATAAAAAACATAGAAAAGAATCCTTCACTTTAGGGATTTAGGGACATGCCTACCCAACTTCTGGATCTGGACATCTCAGAATGAAAAAAAATGATCTCAAAGTTAAAAAGTATACCAAAAGCCACTTAGTCCAATTTGTAACTAAACTGATATCCACCTATAACTTTCTGGGAAGTGATTGCTGAGACTACCCCTGAAAATCTCCATTGAGTTGATAATCATTACCTCTCAAAATACTCCATTCCATTTCTTAAGAGTTTGAAAATCCCTAGAAAGTGCTTTTTTATATCATGCCAAAATCTGTTTTTGTATATTTTCTATTCATTATTATTAATTGAGTCAGCTGGGACCAAGAAGAACAAAGTGAATCAATACTTTACAAGACTACATTTCATATAATTGATGGTAACTAACATTTTAACCTAAGTCGTGAGTTTTTAACCTTTTTGTATGTGTCATAGATCCCACTGGCATTCTGGTTTAACCTATGGAGCTCTTCTCAGAATAATGTTTTAAATGCATAAAATAAAATATATAGGATTATGAAGGAAATTAATTTGATTGAACGTGTGTTTTTTTTAAAGTTCACAGTCTCTAGGTTAAGAACCTCTGTCTTAAGCCTTCTCTTCTCTAGGTCAAACAATTAATTTCCTTAAATTTGGAATGCTTTCTGGTATTGTATTTAATTTGTGTTCTATCTTCTGAATGTACTGTTACTTCTCAAATTCTATTCTTTTGTAAAATATGGCATCCAGAACTGAGCTTGATTCCCTACTGTATGACTACAGCCTTATCCTTTCCATAACTTAGATACTTGCCCCATGTGGGAAAAAGAGCAAGTACCCTACCCACTTCATTTGTCCCCAACTTATCTTTGCCCATGCAATATTAGTCCCTTGAGGGATGGAGGAAGAGGAAAGTTGGTGGATGAGTGTGACTTCCATCTCATACTGTGAAGGTTGGAATCTCTTGCTGTACCATCACCTGCCTAATCCCCAACCTTTAAAAGGAAGAGGAGAAGTTAAATAGGGTCTCCTATCTGATCATCTGACCATCTGATTTGTGATGTAATAGTTGTTTGCCTGATTTGCAGCTTCATCTAGGAATAGGAGAGGTAGCGTCCATTAAATGATGGACATTCTCACACTTGGTCATACCCTAAACATGCCAATGATTCTGAATTCATAACGGTCATCATCCAAACTCCATATCAATCCCCCACCTCCCAATCCCTCATGTCCTTCACTCTCAGCACTCTTGGCCAAATTCCCAAATACCAACTACCCCCCTCCATTATGCTTTCTTAAATGTCTGTTTAATAGACAATAAACTTCTCTTCATCCTAAAACTCTTTTCTATTCTCACTCCATCCATCTCCTACAAATCATGAAAATGTGAATCATTTACCCCCACAGTTTTTCTGGCCACCCTGTCCAGTACTTTCCAGTACCTTCACTCATTACTTTTGGTCAAAGTAGGGGGATTAGGATCTTCCTTATTCCCTATTGACACTTCTATTGCCCTTCCCTTGATCATTCAACTACTTTTCCTCATTTGACATCCATGATATCCATTTCTACCACCCAAAGAAAATCCTAGTGGTTGTTGTTTACAAACCTTCAGATTATCACCCTACCCTCCTCCATGATTTCAGTACCTGGCTCACATTTTTTTATCTCTTTCCCAATTCCTACCTTCATAACAGGGGACTTCAACATACATAATGTTATTAATTTATTTATTTTTAGTTTTCAACATATTGCTCCACCCCAAGACAGCATGTATTCTGAATACCCCTTCCCTAATCTGCCTTCTCTTCTTTCTCCACTCCTTCTCTTATCCCTTCCCCTTCTAATTTCCTGTGGGGCAGGATAGATTTCTATACCCCACCAACATACATATTGAATATCCTTCTGCCATCCTATTCACTCATTCTATTCAGGTTCTCAATCTACTCACTTCCCATGAGCTGCTCCTATACCCTACCTTAACCACACTCAAAAATGACCATATTCTTTATCACTGACAAATGCATGGCTTTCATGTTCAAGAAACTTCAAATCCCCTTTTATTACCACAATCTATTAGCTTTCTGCTTCTCTTTCTGACTTCCTTTACCAAACCCTACTGCTCTTCCACATCACAAGTCCAATCTCCTGACTCTTCATTTCTTTCCCAGGCATTTGGTGAACCTGTTAAACCCAACTCTGTCCTTTTCTCTTGATTCCTAGCCTGTTTATCATATTAGCAATTGCTTTCTGCCAAGCCTCAAAAAGACACCATCTGCTGCTTTCACTCTTTCATGCGAACTACTGAGTGCAGCTAGAGAAAATCATTGAATCACTGTATTATACTATAAATTCATGTTATACAATCTCAATTGGGCCCTCACTGCTCCTAGGCAATCCTTTTATACCTCCCTTATCAATTCACTGTAATATTCTTCACAGCAGCTCTTCCATAACTTTTCATTCCTCCTCAAACCCCTCCCCCACCATTGTTCCTCTTCCCTTTGCCCTCTCTAAGCTGAAAGGCTTAACTCATATTTTAAAAAGGTAAGGCCATCTGCTGTGGGCCTCCTCTCTTCCCCACTTTTTCATTTCATATCACTCATTTGATCTGCTGGATCTCTTCAACTACACCTATCTCATATGAAGAGGTGGCCCCACTCCCTAAAAAGGTGAATGTCCCTATTTCAGCATGCTATCCCATTCTTTCCCATGTCTTCCAACAGATTTCCACATCTGGTATCCCTTGTCTATCATATATCTTCAGTCTTTCCCTTTTGACTAGCTCTTTCTCAACCATCTAAAAATTTGTCCCATGTTTCCCCTATCCTGAAATAACCCTTACTTGATCTTTCCATCCCTGCCAACTATCATCCTATATCTCTTTTGCCCTTTGAGGACAAACTCCCTTAAAAAACCTTCTACAATATATGCCTATACTTTCTTAACCACTTAAAATCCAGCTTCTGACCTTACCATTCCACTGAAACTTCTCGCTTCAAAGTTATCAATGATTTCTTAATTAGCAAATCCAATGGCTCTTTTCAGTCCTTATGCTTCTTAACCTCTCTGCAGTATTTGACACTGGTGATCATCCTCTTCATCTTGACCCTGTTTTCTCTGGAGGTTTTCTCTACATCACTCTCTCTTGATTCTCTTAACTATCTGATTGTTCTTTCTCATTTTTATTTGCTGAATCCTCATACAAGTCATGTCCTCCAGCCTTAGATACTCCGTCAGGTACTGTTTTGGGTGTTCTTCTACCTCTATATTATTTCATTTGCTGTTGTCATCAGCTCCCATGAATTCCATTATGATTTCTATGCTGATTATTCTCAAGACTAGCAATGCTGCTGTAACCTCTCTTTTCATCTTCAGTTTTTCATCTCCAACTGCCTTTCAGACATCTAGAACCAGATTTTAAACTCAACATTTCCGAAGCTAAGTATTTTTATTTTAACTTGGAATATTTTATTTTAACTTTGGAATATTTTATTTTAACTTGGAGTATTTTTAACTGGTATTTTTATCTTGATTTTTCATTCAAACCCTCCCCAATTTTCTAACTTACCTGTTGCTGGAGATGGCTTCTCTATCATCTCAATCACTGAGCCTGCCAAACTAGATATCATCCTTGAATCCTTACTATTTCTCACCTTAGATCCAATATGTTGCCAAGACCTGTCAATTTCTCTTTTGCCACATTTCTCTAATATACTCTCTTATCTCCTCTAATAATTCCATCACTTTAGTTTAGTCCTTTATCACCTCAAACCTGGACTATTCCAAAAGTCCTTTGGTGGGCCTGCATGACCCAAATCTCTCCTCATTATAGTCCATTCTCCACTCAACTATCAAAATGTTTTCCCTAAAATGCAGGTCTACCATGTCACCTCTCCCCCACTACTAACTAAAATCCAGTGGCTCCCCGTCACCTCCAAGTTAAAATAAAATATCTTGTTTATTGTTCAAAATCCTTCCTAGCCTTTCTCATCTGTGTCTGCCCCCATGTTTCCAGATTTCTTACATCTTCCCACCAATCTTGTACTCTCCAGTTCAGTGATACTGGGCTCTGTACTATTGCATGAACCAGACAGATTTTTATACTCAAATCGCCTGTTTGAGCTAATCACAATATAAATAATATTCAAACATTGTCCTCCATACTCTCATCTTCCACTCTACTGTAAAAGCTCTTTTGTTTCTTTATTATATGAGATAATTTATCCTTCTCCCTTCCCTCTTCTGTCACTGCATCACTCTTTCTCACTTCTTATTTTTTTTTAGATATTATCCCACCATAGTCAACTCACAAACATGTCCTCTGTCTATGTATACTCCTTCCAACTACTCTAGTAATAATGAAGTTCTTAGGAGTTACAAGCATCATCTTCCCATGTACGGATGTAAATTGTTTAACCTTTTTAATCCCCCTATGGTTTCTTTTTCCCCCCATTTACTTTTTTGTTCTTCTCTTGAGCTTTATATTTGAAAGTCAAATTTTCTATTCAGTTTTGGTATTTTTATCTTGAATGCTTGAAAGTCCTCAATTTCATCAAATATCCATTCCCCCCCCCGAAGGATTATACTCAGCTTTGTTGGTGAGGTGATTCTTAGTTGTAATTCTCAATCCTTTGCCCTCTGGAATATTATATTCTAAACTCCTTGATCCTTTAATGTAGAAGGTGCTAAATCTTGTGTTATCCTGACTATGGTTCCATGATATTTAAATTGCTTCTTTTTGATTGTTTGCAAAATTTTCTCCTTGACCTCAGAGTTCTGGAATTTGGCTATAGTACTCCTGGAAGTATTCACTTTGGGATCATATTCAGGAGGTAATTGTTGGAATCTTTCAATTTCTATTTTATCCTTTGCTTCTAAGATATCAGGGTGGTTTCCCTCATAATTTGTTGAAATATGATGTTTAGCTCTTTTTTTTTTATCATGGCTTTCAGATAGTCTAATAATTCTTAAATTGTATCTCCTGGATCTATTTTTTCAGGTCAGTTGTTTTTCCAATGAGATATTTCACATTTTCTTCTATTATGTTTCCTTCTTTTGATTTTGTTTTATTGTTTTTTGATGTTTCATGGAATTATTAGCTTCTAGTTGACCATTTCTAATTTTTAAGGAATTTGTTTCTTCCATAAGTTACTGTAGCTCTTTTCATATTTGGCAAATCTACTTTTAAGGAGTTATATTCAATAATGAATTTTTATACCTCTTCTTCTACTTAGCCAATTGTGATTTTTAAGGAATTTTTTTCAGTGGATTTTTGTGCCTCTTTTTCCATTTGGTCTATTTTGTTTTTTAAGGTATTTTTTTTTCAATATTTTGTGCTTCCTTTACCAAGTTGTTGACCCATTTTCATGATTTTTTTGCATTATTCTTATTTCTTTTCCCAATTTTTCCTTTACTTCTCTTATTTGATTTTCAAACTCCTTTTTGGGCTCTTCCAGGAATGTTTTTGGGGAGTGGGGCTGAGAACAATTTATTTTTTTTTTTCGTTAAGGCTTTGGTGTAGCTGTTTTAACTTTGTTATCTTCTGAATTTTTGTTATCTTCTCTGTCACTAGAATAACTTTCTATGGTCAAGTTTTTGTTTTTGTTTTTATTTTTTTTTTGGTTTGTTTGTTTACTTATTTTTCCAGCCTATTTCTTAACATTTAACCTTATTCTAAAAATGAGTTCTGCTTCCTGGCTAGAGGGGACACCATACCAAGCTTCAAGTTTTTCATGCTCCTGTTTTCAGAGCTAGTTCTTGGGTACTGCAAGTTTTCAGTTCTTTCAGAGTGGTATGATTTAAGGAGAGGTGTGGTCACCATAAGTACTCTTTCCTGTCCTGCAACTGTGACTTGGATACCCACTCCTGCTATTCTGTCTCCTCATACTGAGACTGTGACCAGGAACCATGAAAAGACAATGCAGCAGAGTCCTGAACCCAGTGCCAGCAAAGAGTCCCTCGTAATCTGCTTCTGACCAATTGTCTGACCCCTTTACCATCTGTGTGCTGAGGGCACAGTAGTCCCTGCTGATTCAATTGCACCCAAGGCCTGCTTCAAGTTTGCCAGGACAAGGTCTGTGCTGAACTGTGCTCCACTCACCCCAGTGAACAAGATCTTTCCTGCTAATCTTTTAAATTGTCTTGGGTTGAAAAATAACTTCATCCCATCTTTTTGTTGGTTCTGCTGTTCCAGATTTCATTTTGATGTATGATTTTAAAGTTGTGTTTTTGTTTTTGTTTGATTGTTTGTTTGTTTTTGTTTTTTGAGGAAGGAGAGAGTTGAGTGAGTTCAGGTAATTCCCTGCCATTACTACACTATCTTAGCCCTATCTCCCAAAGTTGTAACCATAGAATGGCATGTTTCAATGATAGGAGTATTGCAGTGACTATGTGGTGAAGTCAAGGATTTCCAGGATCACACCTTTATTCTATACTTTACTCAATAACCTTAATTCAAGTCTTTCATCACTTTTCGTCTGGACTACTGTAATATCTTCTTCATAGGTCTCCCTGACTTCAGCCTTTCCCTTCTCCAATCTATCTTTTACATAGCTGTTAAAGTGATTTTCATAAATACAGGCTACTTCTGGTCTCAAAAACCTTAATTTTCTTCTTATTTCCTCTAGAGTAAAATAAAAGCTCTTTCTGGGAGCAGAAGTATAGTGGGGGTGCGGGTATCTAACATTCCTTACATATTTTTTTGTTTAGGTTTCCAGAATTGTTTTGCAGTATCTCTCTCTTCCCCCATCCTGCTACAACAAACCTCTAGAATGTATTCTACTCAAACTAACAAACTAAGCCCCAACTTTTTGTCTTCACATATGCTGTTTCCTATGTCTGGAAAGCTCTCCTTTCTCATTTCTTTGCCTCTTCAAATCCTAGCTGCCTTAAAGGCTCAGATCGTCTAGAAATTCCTATGTGAGACTTCTTGACATCTCTCAATTGATATTTTTCTTCACCTTAACAGAATAATTGAATTTGTATCGAAATATTTCTTATTTTTGTTTGCAATGCAATGCAAAATAAAGAAAAAAACATTATGGGTATCGCCAAAGAAATTTACCATCAAAAAAAAGATTGATAAGATTACTCAGTCAATAAATATTTGCTACACACCTACTATGTGCCAGGCACCATGCCAATTGCTAAGGATACAAAAAGCAAAAGACAGTCACTATCCTTAAGAAGCTTACAATCTTGTAGAGGAAGACATCAAGCAAACAATTATGCAAAAACAATCTGTATGTAGGACAAATAGGAAATAATTGAGAGAGGAAAAGGCACTAAAATTAAAGAAGGGTTGGGAAAGGTTTCCTGTAGAAAATGAGATTTTAGTTGGGACTTAAAGAAGGCCAGGAAAGCCAGTAGGTGGAGATAAGAAAAGAAAGCATTGACTGCATTGGTGACCATCAGAGCAAATGCCTAGAGGTAAGAGATAGAGTGTCTTTTTAGAGGAATATTAAAAAGGACAGTGTCACTGGATCAAAGAGTCTCTCATGAAGAGTAATGTACAATAAGCCCAGAAAGGTAGGAAGGGGATAGTTTGTGAACTGCTTTGAATTCCAGAGGATTTTACATATAATCCTGGAGCTATTGGAGTTCATTGAGTAAGAGAGTGACATGATCAGACTTGCACTTTAAAAAAATAACCTTAGTAGCTGAATGGATAATGAATTGGAGTGGGGAGAGAACTAAGGAAGGCAGACCCATAAGCAGATTATTGCAATAGTCCAGAGTGAGATGATGAGAGCCTGCACAAAAGTGCTGGCAGTATCAGAGGAGACAAGGTTGTATATTTGAGAGATGTTGAAAAAGTGAAATAAATAGTCTTTGGCAACATATTGGATATGAGGGGTGAGAGATAATAAAGTGAATTATCCATAATTATACCTTGATATAACTATCAGTTAATCTTAAACAGAAATTCCTACAACATTTGCTGCTTGGCTCAGTGATAATGGTGAAATATTTGGTTGAATGACTGTGGAAGACCCTACAGCCAGTAGTCACAAAGGGTTGGTGATTATCACCTCACATGATATGATATAACATGAAAGAAACCATGTAGTTGCCAACTAGCAATTAATCTAGTGCATTTCTTTCTTTGAAACAAACATTTGAGAGTCATTCTTTGCAAAATTGTTCTCTACTACCATACAAAGTTGGAGAAAAAAATTGTGGTAAACATACTTGTTACTCTCAGGATTCCAACTAGATTTGGAATGGCTGTGATTTCCTCTTCAAAAGTGATGGAAAAGTTCTCTTTTTTTTTCAAGAAAAAAGAAATAAGTAGTTTCATTTTTCAGTTGTTTTGGACAATGTAAACATGTTACATGCTCACAGGCTTAGAAAGTAAAACATCTCCTATAGCTCTCCTTGGCGGGGAAAGCATTTCATTGTCCTGCTACAGCTTAATAGACAAGCCAGTCTGGCTCAGCCAGGTGTGTAGACCCTGCCTTCACAAGAAGCAAAAAGTGACAAATTCAGCTATTTTTTGGTGGGGGGTTTATATTTATTTTCTTTGATCAGTGAACTGAAAGGTTATTCTGATGGTCCACTGAAGCCCATATGCAATATGGGAAGGAAAGGAGGGAGAATCTAGGAAGGGTAGTCACTTCTTTGTGCAAATACAGTCTATTTTGTTGTCAAGGACATTCAACCTTGCAATACATATGTGCTACAGACATTAGAGACAGGGTCAAAAGGAGCCAAGGAATCTTCAGTGTTTGATCTGGTAACACAGGATTGTCACTGCTCAGTCCTTTGTTACACACTAAGGCAAAGACTTTATGTACCATACAGTATAGACTTTATAAGTTAATAAACATTTATCCAGTGCCTCCTATGTACCAGGCCCTGTGTTAGGCTCTGAGAACACAAAGAAAGGTAAAGACAGTTGCTAATCTCAAGGAGTACAGAAACTAATGAAGAGATGAAGGCTCATGATAGAATCCTATGGGATAGCCATGGGTAGAGGACATGATCTCAACGAGGATCCACTGCGAGTGAGGAATGGTTTGAACTATGCATAGCACATTTAGAGGGTGGAGGTAGATGAGATGGCATTTGAATTAGAAACATTTGTCATATGTTTATTTCTCCCCAGACTGTGCTTATTATTCCACTTCTTCTAATAACTTTTTACACAGAGGTAGGGCCACCAAAGGAGCAAGATCAGAAGAAAAAGAAGCACTTTGTTGGAGGACACTTCATGCTGCTTTTAAGATGGACCCAACAAAGTTAGAGATAGGTGTCATAAATGCCAAACAAATCCTGTGTCTTATAAGAAAGAATATGGTGGCAGAAGAGTCATGAGTAGAATCTTTTTTATGCATGGAACAAGTACCAGAAAATGCATTTAGGATAAATTGTATAAACCATTCCTAGGTTAAGTGGGAAGATGACTTGGGTTAGATGAGGAACTTTTTTGATGTAAGTAAATATTGTTGATAACTGTGTGCTAAACTGTTGTTTCTAGACTGCTAAAGGACAGTAATCATTTTTAGCAGTTTCTAAATTTGATTCCCTGGGACAAAATCTTTTTCTCTCCACATGAGTTATGGCTCTGGGCAGTTATAAGCTTTCCATGACATGTAGAGAATGAGAGCCTAAGAAATACTTGGAAGAAAGAAAGGAAGGAAGGAAGGAAGGCAGGAAGGGAAAAAGGAAAGAAGGAAGCAAGGAAGGAAGGAAGGAAGGAAGGAAGGAAGGAAGGAAGGAAGGAAG
>NW_020954642.1:8628617-8685655 GCF_900497805.2 Vombatus ursinus
GAAGGAAGGAAGGAAGGAAGGAAGGAAGGAAGGAAGGAAGGAAGGAAAGAAGGAAGGAAGGAAGGAAGGAAGGAGAAAAGAAATACAGGAACCATACCTCAAATACCATTCAAATCACAATTATTAAAATAAACTAATCATTATAAAAACATTTGTGCATGACTTATTTTACATGACATATTAACTATTCTAGTTCTCATACACAGACACATGGAGAAAGCCCAAGAGAGACAGATATATGGATGATAGATCATTTCTTAAACAGTATGTCTCAGGTCCTATTCTATGTGAAGAGGTTAAAATACAAGCAAGTGAGAAAATTCTTGCTCTCAAAAAGTTGACATTCTAATGAATCTATACATAAAGGAAAGTTAGAAAATGGGGATGAGAAGATGAGATTAGGAGGGTACTGAAGGCTAGAAGGAAAGAGGAAAAGAAGCCTAGAGAGTAGATCTGGGGGGAGAAATATAGCAAAATGGAACATGCTTACAGGCAAAGTTTCTTGTGTTCACATCTTGCCTTTAATTTTCACTTGTGGTGGTGGAGCCATGGTGTTGGAGAAAAGGCAGCTGCTCACCTAAGCTCTCCTCCATATCCCTCCAAACACCTTTAAATAATGCCATAAAATAATTTCTGGAAGAATGGAACCCACAAAAGGATGGGGTGAAATAATTTTCCAGTCAAAGACAACTTAGAAGTTCAGTAGGAAAGGTCTGTTACACCTGGGTGAGAATGGAGCACCGTCCAGCTTAAACTGTACCATCTTAGACCCAGTCCCAGAAAACCAGGAGCAAGCCTTGGAATGCACTGAGTCATCAGCAGCAGCTGCTGCTTCCAGGAGCTCTCAGTCCACAGATGTAAAGGGTCAAACAACTGGTCAGAAAGAGATTGTAGGGATCTCTTTGCTAGTATTGAGGCAGGACTCTGTTGCTTTACCCATACTTGGATCTGGGTCACACTTCACTGTGGCAGTCCCAGGGCAAAGGGGAGCACAAGAACACCAGAGCTTGTAGCCAGAGTGGAACAGGGCCTCTCTTCACAGTAACAGGGCAGAAAAGAGTTCTTGTGCTCACTAACATACCAGAGCACAGGTCAGAAGAGTAGTAAACACACTTCTCCTTAGATCACACCACCTTGTAAGAACTGAAAACTTCCAAGTCCCTAGAAATATCTCTGAAAACAGTTGCATGAATCCCCTGAAGCTTGAGACAGTGCTCTCTCCACCCAGGAAGTAGAACCTTACTTTAACAAAGAGTTAAAAGTCAGGAAATAGGCTGGGGGAATGAGAAAACAATAGAAAAAATGCTGACCAAAGAAAGTTACTATGGTGGCAAGGAAAATCAAAATATACACTTAGAAGAAGAAAAGAAAGTCAAAGCTCCTATATCCAAAGCCTCCAAGAAAAACATGCATTGGTCTCAGGCCATGGAAGAGCTCAAAAGGGATTTTGAATATCAAGTAAGAAAGGTAGAGGAAAGATTGACAGGAGAAATGAGATTGGTGCAAGAAAATCATGAAAAACAAGTTAAGAGCTTGGTAAAGGAAACAAAAAATATCAAAGAAAATAACACTTTAAAAAAAAGATTAGGCCATCTTAACTTCTTTCTTGTTTATTTTGTGGTTAGATTTATCTATTTTGCTGTCTATTTCCTCCTATAACTTCCTGAACTTCTCCTCTAAGAATTTGGATGCTATACCACTTGGTGCATATATGTTTAGTAATGATATTACTTCATTGTCTATGGTGCCTTTTAGCAGGATGTAGTTTCCTTCCTTATCTCTTTTGATAATATCTATTTTTACTTTTGCTTTGTCTGAGATCAGGATTGCTATACCTGCTTTTTTTTTTTCCTTCAGCTGACACGTAATATATTCTGCTCCAACCTTTTACCTTTACCCTGTATGTGTCACTCTTTTTCAAATGTGTTTCCTGTAAACAACATATTGTAAGATTATGGTTTTTAATACATTCTGCTATATTAAGGAAGTGAATAGAACATTAGAAAAGATAGGTATGATAGACCTCTGGAGAAAACTGTCTCATTTCTAAGACATATAGAGAATTAAGTCAAATTTATAAGAATACAAGTAATTTCTCCAATGGATAAATGGTCAAAGAATATGAACAGGCAGTTCTCAGATGAAGAAATTAAAGCCATCTATAGTCATATGAAAAAATGCTTTAAATCACTATTGATTAGATAAATGCAAATCAAAACAACTCTGAGGTACCACATCCTACCTATCAGATTGGCCAAGATGAAAAAAACAAGAAAATGATAAATGTTGGAGAAGATGTGGGAAAATTGGAACATTAATGAATTGTTGGTGGAGTTGTAAAATGATCCAACCATTTTGGAGAGCAATTTGGAACTATGCCCAAAGGGCTATAAAAATGTGCATACCCTTTGACCCAGCAATAGCACTTCTAGGGCTATATCCCAAAGAGATCATACAAATGGGAAAAAGACCCACATGTACAAAACATATTCATAGCAGCTCTTTTTGTTGTGACAAAGAATTGGAAATTGAGAAGATGTCCATCAATTGGGGAATGGCTGGGCAAGTTGTGGTATATGAATGTAATGGAATACTGTTGTGCTATAAGAAATGATGAACAGGCTGACTTCAGAAAAACCTGGAAAGACTTGTATGGTCTGGTACTAAGTGAAGTGAGCAGAACCAAGGGAATGGTATACACAATTGCAGTCACATTGTGCTATGACTAATATTGATAAACCACCCTTCCCAGCAATACAAGGATCTAAGGCATCTCCAGAGGCCTCGTGATGGAAAGTGCTATCCACATCCAAAGAAAGATCTATGGAATTTGAATGCAGGTTGAAGCATACTATTTGCTATTTTTATTTCTCTTCTGTTGAGTTTTGTTTCCTCTTTCTTCTGGTTCCCCTGACTGGTTCTAATTCTTCCTTACAACATCACTAATGCGAAAATATGCTTAATAGGAATGTATATGTATAGCCTATATCAGATTGCGCGCTGTCTTGGGGAAGGTGGTGGGGAGGAAGGGGGAGAAAAATTTTAAACTCAAAAGCATATGGAAGTGATTGCTGATAAATCAAAATAAATTAATAAAAAATAATTTTAATTTAATTAAAAAAAAAGATTAGACCAAATGGTAAAAGAGGCAGAAAAGCCAATGAGGAGAAGAATGCCTTAAAAAGCAAAATTGGCCAAATGGAAAAAGAGGCACAAAAATACACTGAAAAAAAACTCTTTAAAAAGTGGATTAGGTCAAATAGGAAAGGAGGTACAGAAGTTCACTGAAGAAAATAATTCTTTAAAAATTATAATTGAGCAAATGGAAGCTAATAACTTTATGAGAAATCAAGAAATAATAAAACAAAAACAAAAGAATGAAAAAAATAGAAGACTATGTGAAATATCTCATTGGGGAAAAATGACCTGGAAAATACATCCAGGAAAGATAGTTTAAGAATTATTGGATTACCTGAAAACCATAATCAAAACATGAGCCTAGACATCATTTTTCAGGAAATTATCAAGGACAATTGCCCTGATATTCTGAGGTACCACCCCATACCTTCTAGATTGGGTAATAGGACAGAAAAAGAAAAATGAAACATTAATACATGGTTGGTGGAGTTGTAAAATGATTCAATCATTATGTAGAACAATTTGGATTTATGCCCAAAGGGATCTAAAACCATGCATACTCTTTGACCTAGCAATATCACTACTAGATCTATATCACAAAAGAGATAAAAAAAGGAAAAGGACCCACATGTACAAAAATATGTACAGCAACTCTTTTCTGAAGGCAAGAATTGGAAACTGAAGGGACATTCATCAATTGGGGAATGGCTGAACAAATTGTGGCTGTGACTATAATGGAATACTGTTGTGCTATAAGAAATAATGAGCAGGATGCTCTCAGAAAAACCTGGAAAGACTTACATGAGCTAATGCAAAGTGAAATGTACTGTGTACAAAGTAAAAAAAAAATATTGTAAGATGATTGGCTATGAATGACTTAGCTGTTCTCAGCAATATAATGATCCAAGCCACATCTGAAGGACTTAAGATGATAAATACTATCCATCCCCAAAGAAAGAACTGATGGTGTCTGAATACAGATTGAAATGTACTTAAAAAAAATTATTTTTCTTCAGGCATTTGTTTGGGGGGAGGAGGTCTATGTTTTACTTCACAACATAAATAATATGGAAATGTTTCAAATGACTACACATTTATAATCTATATTTAATTGCTTGCCTTCTCAATGAAGGGGGTGTGGGTGGGGAGGGAGGAAGGGAAAGAATTCAGAACTCAGAGCTTTAAAAATGAATGCTAAAATTGTTTTTACATGTAATTAGGGAAAAAAATACTAAATAAATTTTAAACAAAGGTTTAGGCAGTTTTGAAAAAAAATACTTGTTGCTAAAGCTGGATAAAGCATATAATTTCTATAGTTATTAGACAACTCCCTAAGAATTAGCTACTAAGTCATAGAGAAGTTATGATTTGTGGAGAGAATTCCCTATTGCTGAAATCCCTAATATACTCATAGTCCTCAAAAGAGGAAGGAACCCTAGAGTTTATCTAATTAAATACCCATATTCTACAGATTAAATAAAATGAGATCAACACACACCTAAAACCACAAAGATAGCAAATGATATGATTCAACTTTAGTTTATCTGACAAAAAAAATACAGTATTTTCTTTACTATTCCAACCTGCCTTGGTGATTAAAAGATGTTTCCTTTTGATTCAATTAAATAAGAGCTTAGTAAGAATTTGTTTTGTGCCTAACACAGAATATTCTATCTTAATTGTTTCTATTATCAAATTATATAATATATGTGTGTGTATATATAAATACACATGTGTATATATGTATGTATGTACTTTTGTGTATATATATATATACAGATGCACAGACACAGACACACACTATATATGTGTATCTATATACATACATACATACATATATATATATGAATTGCTTTGAAAACTTTAAAATGCTATATAAAGGTGGTGGTTGCAGGCTTTTTTTAATGTCATTGCATGGATAATATTTACGCTTTGCTGGTCAGACATTACATCGTTTGTCTCTAGATCCTATTCATACATTTATTTCATCTTTTACAGGCTTCTAATTTATAGATTTGGTATCATGGAGGTAAAATAGTATGTGTGGATGTAGGCAGAAGATAAGATCCTATAATAGCTGAAAACAAAAGCTTAGCCCCCCAGTAGGCACAAACGCTGAGGTCCGCAAAAACATTCAAATCTATTTCATCTTGCTGCCACTGAATTAAAAATGAGGTTGCGTAAGGACTGTGAGTGTTGAGAAGAGTGAAGCAATTTCAAGTGACAGAGTTCAAAGGCAGTGGTTATGCATTTCTAAATTGGCACTGAATCTCCTTTGGAAATATTTTGCACTTAGTAAGGTGGCTATCACAACTGAACTCTTTCTTTCTTTCTTGAGAAAATTGAGAATGGTCCATCTACTGAAATGAGTTTGGAGATAAATCCTAGGGTGTTACAAAGAATTCTGGGTATATTGTCTGCTAATGAGTTGGCTATTCTGCTTTAATTTTAAGTAACCCACTAAAAAGTAAAAAAGAGTTCAAGTGACATTATTTGAGATTTTGAATAAATTCTCTTCAAGTCATTACTACTTGAGGATAAATGAAAACTATCTAAAGAAAGAACATAATTGATTATTTCCTACTGAATAAAAATGACATAAATAGAACTTATTTTTAAACTGCTTGCTTCATCAGCAAAGTGAAATAAATACTTGTGCATAAACTCCCAAAGAGATAGTGCTTTCTTGGCACAATGCGTTGTTCCTGTTATATCTTTGGGCTCAACCTCGCAAACCTTCACAGTGGGAGAGGTCTGATACTAAAATTCTGTTGTGCAGCTTTGAATGAGCCAAAAGGTCAGTACTGGTTTTCCCTACTGCATGTGCCAGAATTCAAACTCCTGGATACTATAAAAAAAAAAAATGATCACAGACTATGAGAAATTCAGGCTCAGGATGACATAACCTCAATTGCTTTCCTGACCAATTTGCTGAGGGGATTGACTGGCTACTTACAACAAAGATGGACAAAAGCAAAATGCTTAGGGATCATTGAGGCCTTTGAAGCTAGGCAACATGGTGTCCTCTGCAACAATCTGACATCACCCCCTTTCTGCCATCTCCTCCCTTAACAAGACAATTTCATAGACCGATCTCAGGTACCAGAAGATCATAAAGGCATAGATTTTGAGCTGAAAGCAGCTAGGAAATCAATTAATGTAATGACTTAATTTTACTGAAGAGGATATTGAGACCTAGGAACCTTAAGTAACATGCCAAAATTTACATAAGTAAAAAGTGAAAGAGATAGCATTTGAACCTAGGTCCTCTGAGTACAGGTCTAGAACCTATTCATTTCTCAATGTTTTGCCAATGCCAAATTTAATGGTACGGCCCCAATGCACTAGGCAACTGAACATATGCAGAAGCATTTGAGGAATTTCTGGGAGTAATTTCCCAGTAGTATTTCCTGACCCCACATACTAACTGTGTGGCTTCTCTGTTGCACTAATAGTTAATAGTGATGTGAAATAGGTTCCTCAGATGTTTCCAAATTATCTGCCATGATCATAGGAATACAATGTTGAAATAGTCTTAGGCTCTACTTCTTACTGACATTTAGTATGATAATTCCCAGAAGACATTGTGTTGTAGTGGAAACAAGAGGAGACCTGAGTTCATGTCCTCGTTCCTGAATCTATTATCTAGATGACCATGAACAATTCATATAATTTTCTAAGTTTCAAGTTTGTGGTTTTTAAAAGTAGGCCTACAAGGTTGCTAAGTGAAAGCTCAGACTAGAATGATTGCCCTCTGATATGTAGATGCAATACCTTTTCTAAGTCCTCCATTAAAGTCCTGCTCTAATTTCTCATTATAGCATGGAGGTAGCCTTGGCCTTTTTAAAGGGTAAGCTAGCACAGGCCAAATGCTGTTAGACTTCCTTAAATTGAACAAGCTTTGAAAGCATGCCCAGGAGCCACAGGTTAAATGTAGTGTGAGGACCAGCTTAACTAAGCTTTGAAGCTCGTTAATAGAAAAATGACCAACCATGAGATAAACACATTTTCCACCTCAACCCATTGTAGCCATATCAAAGTGTCCATCTGTATCATTCACAAGAGAACCCATATAACATTCCTATTATCAATCATTTCGTTTCATGGAAATATGTGTGTGTGTGTGTGTGTGCATCAAATCAAATGTGTTTGTGTGTATAAAATGCTTTACAAACCCTAAAACACTTTATATAAAGTTATCTGTATATAGTAACTTAGCCATTATTATAAAATAAATTAACTTTCCAGAAGGAGGAAAGTTATTCCTCCACTTCCAGCAAAGATTAACTATATAATGGTCTAGGAATATGAACCATTCAGTAGATGATTAAATCCTGTAGGTACCTAGTCTTGAATGTTTTACAAAGAAGTAACAGCAACACTTAAATTCTCAAAATGGAGTTAAACATTCATCTGGTCAGTTGACAATTATAAGGTAATGGTGGAACACAACTCCTTTTTCCTTACAAGTCTAACAAGCCTATGCTTTTTGAGTCATCCTGCAAGTATACAACACTACAATTATAATGAGTTGCAAGGATCCAAGAGGAGGCCACTCTACATACAAGTAAAGCAGGTAGTATCTTAGGGGTATAGCTTGCAGAGTGACTCTGACGGGTCCTTGTGTCTCAAATTACATCCATACCAAAACCCTTGCCTCATATCCAGAAATCCAAACTTTCCTGATTTTGGGTAAAATATCTAAGAATCCTTGTTTTTTTGCCTAAAATACAAAGGCTACTGAGAGAGGTAACACTTTAAGATAATGTCAACTATTATCAGCTTTGCAAGTATGTTTTAAGACATGATTGGCTGATGTAATTATTTGAAATTAATTATTTATCTGGAGATCACCTGAATACATGGAGCTTGACAGAGGGTTAATGGGGTTAGAATAGAATGACATTATTTGGGTGATTATTTATCTTGGCATTAGTCATGGTGAAATTAAAGTTAATAATGTTATATTTGTATAATGTATAATGATTTATTAATTTAGCAATAAGCTCAAATATTCAATTGATTTGTGAGTCTTTCCATCAGGGTAGATCACAAACCATCCATCCCTTCCCATCCTACATGACTCTTCTCCATATTTTCCCAAAAGTTTGCCAAAGGTGGTCTGTCCAAGGTTTTGGAGACCTTTTTTATTTGCTCCTGGCATTGTTAGGGTACCAGCATAGCACTTTAACTATATACCTGTTATCACTCCCATGTTGTTACCCCACCTTCTCTTTCTCTTAAGTAGTGTTCATTGCATATTCCACCTCATAAGTTTTATAGTGCTATCATAACCAATAGTAGAACATAAACTCCTTACCAGAAGAGAATGTTTTGCCTTTTGTCAATGTATTTCCTAGCAATATTCCAGTAGGTGAGTAATAAAC
This sequence comes from Vombatus ursinus, assembly GCF_900497805.2. Taxonomy (NCBI): domain Eukaryota; kingdom Metazoa; phylum Chordata; class Mammalia; order Diprotodontia; family Vombatidae; genus Vombatus; species Vombatus ursinus. The sequence goes on from NW_020954642.1 coordinate 8,637,143, forward strand.
ACTTGTTCAATTGAATATAATTAATCAATAGGGAGTCACAAGTCAACTGGTGGAGGACTAAGAATAGGATGAAAACTTTAGTGGAAAACCTATTTGGTAGAAAAAGTTAAAATCTAGGATAACAACACTCTCCTCCCCCTTCCTGATAATTACAAGCATAGTAGTTTTTGAAATGCTGATGATTGTGGCTTAATCATGAAAAAATGCTATGCATATCCTCATGCTCATTCACAAGGTCTCAGAGATTATAGCTGGCATAGCAAATTCCTTGGGCAGTTGATTAACATTGAATTCAGCACTGCATAATCTATACCTGAGGTGTGATAAAGTATACTCTGATAACTAGCAAACGATTTAAGTCTCTGGGTTATTCTGGTGACCCAGGGATCTATGACTTCTGGGTGATAGAATTCCAGGACTGATAGCATGCAGCTCAGGGAAGTTTTAAGGGAGAAAAGGAGTCAAGCCAACTTGGGTCATAAGGAACCTGAGGGAAATCACTTACTAGCTTAAAATAGTGGTGAAATCAAACAGAGAAGAAGCCAAAAAGTAGAGACAAGAGACTAGAAACTGTCATACCCAGCAAACAAAAATGGATTTTTATTTTATTTCTGATGTATATGACATTGCTACTTAATCTTTAACTATCAAAAACTGTCATTCATGCTACAACCATGAAAACTAAAACTCTGATGACACCACAAAGGTTGGATGAGATATAGGCTTTGTAAAGGCTAAGCCAGTGTTATAAGACATATAAGTGTTATGAGACACATGACACCAAGCAGGAAAAATTTTGATTTTAGACTTGGTGAAATAGATTGGACATCTTTGGAACAAACATGAACTGAACTATGTGTAGAAATGCCTAACATTTATGACATCTGCAAGTAATTAGGACAATTACTAGGCTTAAAGGGAAGGCTTTGCCTAAAGAAAAGGAGTGAATGAGAGCATAATCCAAAGGCTGGGTCTTTTTTGGAATCTGAGAAAGTCTGAGATGGAAGCAAGGATCCAGCAGCTAGAGTAAAGAGTGCAAAACAGCGGTCTATAAAGAGATAAAGAAAAAAAAAGTAATAGGCATTTTTAAACACCTGCTATGTGCCAGGCACTGTGCTAAGCTATTAAAAATATTTCATTGATCCTCACCATATCCCTGTGAGGTAGATGCTATCATTATCTCTATTTCATAGTTCAGAAAACTGAGGCAGACAGAGGTTAAGTGGTTTGTCCTGTTGTAACACAGCTAATAATTGTATGAGGCCAAATTTTAATGCAGGTTTCCTGATCCTAGGCCTAGAGCTCCATCCACTGCACCACCTAACCAGTAACCAAGGTTATCAAAAGTTTTCGTGTAATGACTCCATGTCTGAAGAAGTCTTTAACTTCAGCCCTCGGGGGAGGCAGGAAGGAGTGGCAAATAGTTAATTATAGCAGGATGAATTTATGAGGAAGTAGATGTAGTAGACGAGTGAAGTGAGAAGGACTTTTCAGTGAATTACCTGAATAAAATTGCCAATACTATGAAACTCATGGCACTGTGGGGTAGCACACAGACTTTACTTGAATATATGTGTGTTATGCTACAAAGAAATGAATATACATTCATGGTAGTGGAGATAGTTTTTATTTTTCTGTTATGATATGTGTGATATTGTATAAAGAGGTTTTAGGTGAACATTTTCCTGGTGGGGGAGATGAGCCATGAATCTTGAAAGGTAGTGCACAGAAGTGTTTGAGTCCTTGTTAATGTGGAGATTGAATTTCTTGAAAGCATAGAGATTAGAAGTCACTGGGAAAGGGTTGAAGGGGTTCTAGCTTTGAAGTCAAGAGGAAAAGAGTTTGAGGGTTGAGTTAATAGGGAATGAAGAGGAATTGGGATTTCTTCTCAGTAATGAAATGGCAGTTACCTACTGGGCAAGACCAGTCAAAGATGATCATTAGATGGGAGAGTTGAATAGTTTATCTCTGAGAGTTCTGTGCTTGAAGGATATGATCAAATTAAAGTGATGGTTGGGTAGATACTGTGTCCTATATGCTTAACTATTTCTGTGTATTTGTGATCTCATCAATGTGGTTCTTTGGGAGCACAGATCACAACCCATCCACGTCATGTCATTTTCTGAGTCTGAAAGTTGGAAGGGCCTAAAGAGAGATCTAATCCAGTCTAAATATCAAAAGAACACCTAGTATAATATATTTGACAAATAGACTCAAAGATGTTTCCTGAACACCTCCAAAAAAGGAGAAACCCACCAAAACCCACATTGGTACAATTCCTTTTAATTTTGTCATGAACTTTTCTTTCACATCAAGCCCAAATTTTCTTCTTTGCAAATTAAATTCGTTGTTCCACGATTCTCTTTAATGACAAACAGATCAAGTCCATCCTTCCTCTGCATAACAGTTTGTCAAATATTTGACATGAACTATCATTTCCTCCATAACTCTTACCTTCTACTCTTATTTGTACACTAAAAATAGTTGTGTAATATACATTCCTTTTTTGTATATTTTGGTTGCTGAAAGGGGCAGAAAAAGAATGTTTCTGGGCATAAAACTGATAAAAATACACTTGTAAAGAAACATTGTAACAGATAAAATGTAGAGACACACAACCTTTTAGGAGGACTATATAGAGAGCTATCCCTCACATGCATGTACTAAGATCTGTATGAGATCAGAGATTACTGAGGTAGCAATGGCTTCAGGACATTGTGGTCCCACTGTTCATTTCAATGTGACTATTTTTAGAGCTTGGAGCTCATAACTGACAAGGCTGTAAATCAAATAACTATTTGGGGATTACAAGAAGATTAAACAAGGATTGTTGAGTTCATAAATGACAAAAATGGATTTTGTAAGATTTATCTCATAAGAGAAAGATGAGTCACTAAACATCAGGAGGCCTTGGTCTGAGACATTGGGAGTAGTGAAAGTGTCAGCTGTGAAGGAGTTGAATGTGTAGAAGCAAGCAGGAAGTCAACAGACAAAGTTTTATCTGCTGTGCTTAAAGCATTTTGATTGGGAGAATGGCATTACTTTGGAGAGGAGGCATTGTTTCTCTGCCTTAAATAGAATCTCCCCACTCTCATCCATTGTCCATTCAGCTCTCAAATGGATATTGCTAAACTATACATCACAATATCTGTCTCTTCTTTCTCTCCACTTGATAAACAGCACTGGCTCCTTTTCACCTCTAGGATCTGACATAAACTCATTTAAACTTTAAAGCCCTTCATAAGCTGGCCCTTTTCTACCTTTTCTACCTAGAAATTTTTATACCTGACTCACATCTACACACTATGAAATCCAGTATCACTGGCCTCTCTGCTGTTACTAACCTGTGTATGTGAAACTCTATCTCCTGACTCCAGAGAATTTCAATGATTTTTCATATGCCTAGAGCTTTTTCTCTCTTTACCTTCATCTTTGGGCTTTTCTGACTTTCTTCATGTCTCAGTGAAACCTGACCATCTTGGAGAAGCTTTTTTTTTTTCCTAGTTCTCCTTAATTTCAGTACCTCCCTCTGAGTTTACCTCCAATTTACCTGTTTAAATCATGTTTCTACATAGTTGTTTGCTTATTCTTTCTTTCCCCTACTAGGCTGTGAGCTGCATGAGAGCATAGGCTGTTTTTGCCTCAATTTGTATCCCTAGAATGTAACACCTAGGACTTAGCAGGTGCTTAATAAATGCTTGTTAACTTCACTTGACTTAACTTTGAGGAATGACTGTAGAAAAGGGAAGGATGGCCACTGGGAGCTTCAGTGGGATAAAATTTACACTTGCCACTCTTTGAATGTAATGCTCTCTACTGTCATTTTTATTTTGAGAGAGGGAAAACACCTAAGAAGTGCCTGGTTGCTCTCCATTTTAACCTCTGGTTTCATAGGGGAAAGTAAAAGTGTGTGGCCACTTCCAGGGTTCCATATCCCTTAGAAGGATAGTGTGACACTGGTTTATATGTAGAATGTCATAAATTGCTTTCCCTGGCTTTTGTTTTGTATTAAGTAACTTTGATATTATGGTAATTCTTGTTTTTGCCTTATCATTGTTTAAATATCTACTTAAGAGCTAACGGTGTCATGATGACTGGCTTTGTGCAAATGTACAAATCATCTCCCCTCCAAACTAAATAAAATAAAAAAGAAAACAGGATTATCCCTAAGACCCTAAGAGATTTTTTTTTTCACTCAAATTGTAGCTCTGTGTTGATAGTGCATCTCTGGTAACTAGAGCTGATAATATGAGGGCAGGTTGAGTTAACCAAGTCAGGCAAGAGAGTTAAAGAAGAATCATCCCATGTCTGGGTGCTGCATTTGTTTTGTTCATTCATTCATAAATGTGAATATTTTTTCTTCTTCTATTTCATTTACTCCTTATTTCCAACTCAAGTTCTTGGGTATGGCATTCCTAAAGCAATTGGCCATGATTTAAGTTTTCACATTGGATTCTACTGCTATTTCTTACAGCTAAATATGTCCAATTGATGTTCAGTTGTCGTTAGCATAAACATGCCCATTCCCTTCAACCAATAAAGAAATGAGTATATTCGATGAATTCTATACTATACTTGTCCACATTTTTCCATAGATCCTATAAAGAAGATTCACTCAACAAACTAATGATCTTCATCTTGAACACTTTATGCTTTTCTTTACCTTTTTTTTTTTTTTTTACAAAGGGGTATTGTGTGAGGTCTGGGTTGTTTTGTCTACTAGCTTTCATTCTATCCACATGACCAACCCATATCTTTTTTATCATAAAGTTTATTGATAATATCCCTTTTTGAATCCAGAGCATCCTTAGAAAAGAGCAGCAGCCAGCTTGAAGCCACCATTTACCTCTTCATTTACTATGTGCTGTGTATGTGTGTGTGTGTCTGTGTGTGTGTGTGTGAGTGTGTGTGTGTCTGTGTGTGTGTTTGATTTTATTGTATTTTCTTTGGTCATAGTGCTGGACTGACTAAGAGGAAATGGTGATTATAAGAGTGATGATGAGGATGCTCTTAGGGCATTCCATTTACCTTTTAGACAGCTCTAAGTGGAAAAAGTACTCATCCAGCCTGAATATGTTTCTCTCCATCTTTCACACATTGTTGCAAGTTCCATTCTTGACCAAGAATAACAAATATTCCTATTCATACCCCTCAAGCATTTTAAGGTTGCTGTGGCTTCCATCTCTTAACATTCCTCCCATCCCCTTACTGGATAACAGCCCTCTTCCACAATGATGCAAATTCCCCCAACTTACATAAGGTTTTCACTAACTCAAGCAAAGTACAGTCTCCAAAGCCAGACCTGGTGGGGGCTGATGTTGGAAGTAGACACGGTGGGAAATGGACCATACAGAGGGATGCACTGAATTATTAACATTAGGGTAGTAAATAAAAAGTTTAAGTGTAAAAAAGAATAATATTAGTTGGAAATGAATTAAACTGATCTCCTTTCTATACATTTTGGGGTCAGATTTTGTCATGTAAGTCCTCAATTCTTCAGACATTGCCTCTTATCCTCATGCCTGTTCTCTCAGGTCACATTATGCCAATTCCTCAAACACTGTGGAATCTGTATATATAGCAATTATACCTTCTATTTTACATAATTCCCTTCTAGCTTCTTATACCTACTCTTAATTTCATGGTGAATCCTATATGTAAAAATCATTTTTAATTTAGTGAAAGTATTTGGTTTGAGGATTGGGAAAATTTTAAAATTATATCAAGGCAGAGATTTCATTAACATGCAAGTCTATCTCATATTTTCCATACTGTAAAATGTTGAAGGGCTGCTTCTGTATTAACAAAATTGTCAAATGAATTTAATTGTGATCATCTTTAAAATCTAAATTATACGGTGATACCCTAGAACTTAGCAGTAATGTTTAAAAGTAAAAGAAAAATAACATTATAAAGCAAAGCTTTCCAATGCAGCTGTGGAAAACCCTATTTTAGCCTGCTGGTCCCATCTATTTGAATGGTGACAGCAGACATATGTGTTTAGAGTACAGAATTCAGAACGGGCCTCAGCTGCTCCAGCCAGAGGGTCATTTTAACTCATAATAGGGGAAAAAAAAGCAGAGCTGAAGGAAAATCAGAGCAGATGAGCACTAGGTGCAGTCCTTGGCTCCTAGCTAATAATGAAGCATCTACAGAGAGAACTGAGAAACTGGAAATGAGAGGAGTCCAAATTAAGGAGCACTAGTAGCATCTTTAAAGAGACCAATATTGATCAGGAAGAATGAGTTGGCTCTTCTCTGCACAATGATTAAGTACATGCTGCCTATTTGCAGTATGCTCAAAATGGAAACATTTAACACCATTTTTTAAAAGATTCAATAGGAGCAAGAGTAAATAAATCTTCAATTGTCTTTAACTAGTAATCATAATAAAATAGTACATTTATGTAGCATGTTACGGTTTACAAAGCTCTTGGATATATTGTACCAATCCATCCTTACAATAAACCTAGAAGATGAATACTATTGCTATTATCCTCATTTTAGAGATGAGGAAACCATGGCTCAGAGAGGTTAATCAACTTTCCTAGAGTAGTAAGTAAATGAGATCAGATTAAAAAACAGGTTATGTGGCAGTTCAATTCTAACATTTTACCTACTGTGAAATATTGATTTTCTTGAGTGTTGTATTTTGATATATGCACTTTATTCTTTCTCCCCCTCCCTCCTCTCTCTTGTCATGTTTCTGTGTCACATTTTGGTAATTCTCACATTATTTTACACTTTTTCATTATTATTTTTTTTTAACTCAATGCTTATATAATTAAATGCATTTAGAATTTAATCAGAATAGGGAACTGCTGGTGAGGGAATTCTCTACACTAAAGCAGATGAAAATCTTAATGGATAAGTACTAGATTGTTATTCCAGGAATATAAAAGTCCAGTGACTTGACCCAGGTCACATTAGAATAAAGATCATGGATTATGATTGTAAGGAAATGTAGAGATCGTTTTCTTTTATAGATAAGGAAACTCAAGCCCAGAGAGGGTGTTTGACTTGTTCAAGGTCACATAGTTAGTTACATGTCAAAGACAGGATTTGAACCTGTATTCCCTAACTCCAAATTCAATATTCATTCTACACAATCACAACTCATTCAATGTCTTTTGTTGCTTATGCATGCATACATGTATGCATATGTGTATATGCTTTTATACATATATAATACTTGTTGATGTAGAGACACAAATAAATACACGCATTTCATTATATAAAAGGTATCACATTTTGTTCACAATGAATGTGACTAATGTGTCACAAGTCTTAGTATTCCCATTTTTTAGATGAAGAAGCTAAAACTAAGGTAGATTAAGTGATTTGCCCATGATCACACCATTAATAAGTCAGAAGCACTATTGGAACTCAGCATTTTTTTTTACTCCTAGCCAAGCATTCCACCCTCTCTGCTATCCTGCCTCAACATCAATAAAATATTTGTTTAAATAATTTGAACTATTACCAAGTAAAATGGATTGCTTCTGAGAGTATCAGTCCCTGCCATGCATATGTCCTCATATGAAATGAAGATGATTACTTGCCTGTAATATCATTTAAGAAATTACTGCTTCATGTACAGGTTGGACTAAATCACACTTGAAATGCTTTCAAACATTTGTCATTCTAAAATATATGTGATGTGTATGGGTATACACACACACACACATACACACACACACATATAAATATATATGTATATGTTGCACCTGTGTGCATGTATGTTGCATGTGTACATACACAAATACATATATGTATGTCATATTGTATTATATGTGTATATATACATATATATATACACATATATATCGTGTATTTCAGAATCACAGGTGTTTGAAGGCACCTCAAGGGTGACTTTGTCCAACTTGCATATACAAAAACACTTGAAATGCCTTCAAACATTTGTTATTCTAAAATATATGTGATGTGTGTGGGTACACACGCACACACACACACACAAACATGCATACATACATATATACATACATACATACATATATAGGTATATGTTGCACCTGTGTGTTGCATATGCACATACACAAATACATATATGTATGTTATATTGTATAATACACATATATATCATGTATTTCAGAATCACAAGTCTTTAAAGGTACCTCAAGGGTGACTTTGTCCAACCTGCATATACAAAAACACATATACATGCATGCATGCACATATATATATATATATGTATACACACGTATACATGCATATGCACATATATGTACCTATATACATATATATAATATATTTTTTGTGTTGACACACTCACATGTATGGTACTAAATTTGACCGTTCAGACTACCTTGGAGTTCAATTGTAATATAAATGTCAAATGGACTTCCGCCATGTATTGCTATGCACTGTGTTGCTATGACAACTTACAGCAATTAAGAACCTTTCTATTTTAACTTTCAGCTTCTGAGGACTTGGCATCCTTCTGCATTCAATCCTACTAGGAGAAGGACATGCCTTGAAAACAGAAAGCAGAGTATGCGCAAGGTCATTTGGGTAATATGATTCTCCTCTACTATCTTTCTTCAAGAAAACACTTTTGTTTGCTGAAAGATTTCTTAACTTGGTACCATATCAGAGATATATTGTGGTATAATAGAAAATATAAAGGTATGGAAATCAGGAGAGAACTGGAAGTGAATCTAAGTTCTGATATATTACCATTGTGACAATGGACAAGTAACCTGACCTTTTGAGTCTCAGTTTACTAATAAGAAAATAGATAATATATTTATTTGTGAATATGTGCATACATATATGTGTATATATGGCAAATCACTCCAGTATCTTTCGCAAGAAAAGACCAACTGGGTTCAGGAAGAGTTGGACACAAGTAAAAAATGACTGAACAACAAACATACACATGTACATATACAATCACACACATATATACATAAGTATGTATGAGACAGAGTAAATCCAAAATTCATTTTAAGATATGATAATTAAGATGATTTACCAGTTTTTATTACTACAAAATGGTTCAATGGCATTTGAAAGGGATAGAAAATATGAGAGAAACTTTAACATAAATATATCATCATATCATATAACATAACATAACATAACATATCCTACTATATTGCATAGTATCTTATTGTATCATATTATATCATATCATATCATGTCATCATATAATATAATACCATACCATACCATGTCATATTTCCAAGTTAATTTTTCTTCCTTTCTCACCTCAAAACTTGATGTCATCTTCTCCTCTCACTAATTTTCCCCCAGTGTCTGACAATGAAGTGCTACTTGTCTTTGCCAAAGGCAACCTTTCCATATATGTGCTTTATATTTTCCCTGATTGGCTTATAAAACAAATTGTCCTCTTTGTCATTCTTTTTCTCTCTCTTATTTTCAACCTCTTCATATTTCCTGTTCCCTTTCCTATTGCCTTCAAATATGCCCAAATCTCTACCATCCTTAAAAAAAACATAAAGTATCCAATAGATGATTATTCCTTCAAAATATCATTTCTATTTCTCTTCCCTTTCTCAAAGTTTTTTAAAGCTATCCACACTGAATGACTTCTGCTCCTCTCACACTTAGCAATACTGCTTTTGACCTAATCATTTGACTGAATCAAAGTTACCAATGATCTCTTAAAAAAAAATTATAGGGGGTGGAGTCAAGATGGCAGAGAAAGGGAAGTGAATCTCCTGATCTCTCAACAAAACCCCTCTGACCACCTTTAAATAATATCATCAAAGAATTCCTGGAGCAGCTGAACCTACAAAAACACAGAGTAAAACAATTTTCCAGCCAAAGACAACTTAGAAAGTCAGCAGGAAAGTCCTGTCACAGCTGGGTAAGAGTGGACCACAGTCTGTCACAGTCTGCACAACATAGACCTGGCCCCATCAAACAAGGAGTAGGCTATGGGAGACACTGAATCCGCAGTGGCAGTACCCACTTTCAGAACTCTCAGCCCACAGATAGTAAGAGGGTTGAAAAACTCATCAGAAGGAGATTACAGGGATCTCTTTACTAGCACTAGGTCAGGACTCTGTTGCTTTGCCCATACTCAGATCTGGGTTGGTCACAGCTCTGGATGGCAGTTCCAGGTGAGAAGGAACACGATCACAGCAGACCTTGAAGCCACAGTAGAGCAGGGACAGTAATGAGAAGAAAAAGAGTGCTTATGGTCCCTCATAGACCAGAACACAGGCCAGAAGACTAGTAAACACACCTCTCCTTAGCTCATACCACCTTGGAAGACTGAAAGCTTACAGGTCCCTAGAAATATATCTGAAAACAGTTACACAAATCACCCGAAGCTTGGGACAGTGCTCTCTCCACCTGAAAACAGAACCCTACTTTAACAAAGAGTTAAAAGTCAAGAAATAAGCTGGGAAAATGAGAAAACAACAGAAAAAATGTTCTGGCCATAAAAGATTGCTATGTTGACAAGGAAGATCAAAGCACACACTCAGAAGAAGAAAACAAAGTCAATGTTCCTACGTACAAAACCACCAAGAAAAAAAATGAATTGGCTATGGAACAGTTTAAAAAAGATTTTGAAAATCAAGTAACAGAGGTAGAGAACAAATTGGCAAGAGAAATAAAAGTAGTACAAGAAAATCATAAAATATGAGTCAACAGTTCGGTAAAGGAAACACAAAAAACACTGAAAAAAAAAACACCTTAAAAATACACTAGGCCAAATGGTAAAAGAGATACAAAAAGCCAATGAGGAGAACAATGCCTTAAAAAGCAGAATTGGCCAAATGGAAAAAAAAAAGGTACAAATGCTCATTGAAGACAATAATTTCTTAAAAATTAGAATTGAGTAAATGGAACCTGATGACTTCATGGGAAAACAGGAAGCAATAAAACAAAATCAAAATAATGAAGGAAAAAAAGAAGACAGTGTGAAATATCTCATTGAAAAAACAACTGACTTGGACATTAGATCTAGGAGAGATAATTTAATAATTATTAGTCTACCTGAAAGCCATAATAAAAAAGAGCCTAGATATAATATTTCAAGAAATCATCAAGGAAACCTTCTCTGATATTCTAGAACCTGAGGGTAGAATAGAAATTGAAAGAATCCACTGATCCCCTCCTGAAAGAGATCCCAAAATGAAAACTCCCAGGAATATGATAGCAAAATTTGAGAGCTCCCAGGTGAAGGAGAAAATATTGTAAACAGCCAGAAAGAAATAATTCAAGTATTGTGGAGATATAGGCAGGATGACACAAGATTTAGCAATTTCTACATTAAAGGATCAGAGGACTTGGACTATTATATTACAGAGGACAAGGGAGCTAGGATTACAACCAAGAATCAATCACCTACCCAGCAAAACTGAGGGTAATCCTTCAGGGGAAAAGTGGATATGTAATGAAATAGAGAACTTTCAAAGCATTCTTGATGAAAAGAACGGAGCTGAATAGAAAATTTGACTTTCAAATACAAGACTGAAGAGAAGTATAAAAAGTAAACAAGAAAGGGAAATCATAAGAGACTTAAAAAGATTGAATGTTTACATTCTTATATGGGAAGATGGCATTTGTAATTCAGAAGAACTTTCTCATTGTTAGAGCAGTGAGAAGGAGTACATATAGACCAAAGCATGGGTGTGAGTTGAATACAAAGGAATGATTTCTAAAAAAATAAAATAAAATAAAACAAAATAAAATTAAGGGGTGAGAAAGTAATGTGCTGGGATAAATGGAAAGGGAGAGGTAGAATGGAGTAAATTATCTCACATGAAAGAAGCGAGAAAAAGTTTTTACAGTGGAGGGGAAAAAAGGGGAAAGTGAGAGGGAGAGAAGGAACCTTACTCTCATCAGAATTAACTGAATGAAGGAATAACATACACACTCAATTAAGTATAGAAATCTATTTAACTCTAAAAGAATGCAGGATGAAAAAGGGATAAGAAAAGATGGGGGGATAGAAGGGAGGGCAGATGTGGGAAGGGGTAGTCAGAAACGAAACACTTTTGAGGAGGTGCAGGATGAAAGGAGAAAGAGAAGAGAATAAATGGGGGTTGTCAGAACAGGATGGAGAGAAATACATTTACCAATAGTAACTGTGAAAAAAATGAAGCAAATTTATCTGATTAAGGCCTTATTTCTCAAACATATAGAGAACTGAGTCAAATTTATAACAATAAAAGCCATTCCACAAGTGATAAATGATCAAAAGATACAGTTTTCAGATGAAGAAATCAAAGCTACCTTTAGCCATATTAAAAGTGTTCTAACTCACTATTGAATGGAGAAATGCAAATTAAAAATTAAAACCTCATGTCTTCTAGATTGGCTAATAGGATAGAAAAGGAAAATGACAAATGTTGGAGGGGATGTGGGAAAAATGAGACATTAAGGTGCTATTGGTGGAGTTGTGAACTGATTCAACCATTCTTTAGAGAAATTTGAAACCATGCCCAAAAGGCTACAAAACCATGTACACTCTTTGACCTAGCAATACCACTGTTAGATTTGTATTACAAAATAGATAAAACAGGAAAAAGTATCTATAGGTACAAAAAAAATATTTATAGCAGCTCTTTTTGTTATGGCAAAGGACTGGATATTGAGGGAATGCTCATCAATTGGGGAATGGCTGAACAAATTGTGACTGTGATTATGATGGAATATTATCGTGCTATAAAAATGATGAGCAGGATGTCCTCAGACAAACCTGAAAAGGCTTACATGATCTAATAAAAAGTGAAATGTACTGTGTATAAAGTAACAGCAATATTGTAAGATGATCAGCTGTGAATGACTTAGCTATTTTCAAGACAACTCTCCAAGACAACTCTCCAAGACAACTCTGAAGGGATTATGATGAAAAATGCTATCCAACCCCAGAGAAAGAGCTCATGGTATCTGAAAACAGATTGAAGCATACTTTTTTTTACTTTCTTTCTTTTTCTTGAGGTTCATTTGTTTGTTTGTTTTTTGGCGAGAGGTCTATTTTTTTCACAATAGAATTAATATGGAAATATTTTGCATGATTACACATGTTTAACCTGTACTGAATTACTTGCCTTCTCAATAACAGGGTGGGAGGGAAGAAAGGAGAGAATTTGAAACTTAAAGTTTTAAAAAGAAATATTGAATATTATTTTTACATAAGGAAAAATAAAATATTAAATAAATTTTAAAATATTTATTTTATTCTGAACTTAAGAAATAAAAGAAGCATTTCCATAACATGGTAGGATAGGGAAAAAATGATGATTGTAAAATCTTAAAATCTATTATGTACAAATTCTTATTTCTTTTAAGTATATAATAAATTTGTCATGTAATTTTCTTTTTTGTTCCTTTATTTCTTCTCTCCTGCCTGCTCTAGAGATAGCTACTGTTAGACACAAATGTGTGTGTGTGTGTATGTGTGTGTGTGTGTGTGTGTTTGCCCATAAAACCATTGTATATATACTTCTATTTATCAGTTCTTTCTCTGTATGCAGATAATGTGTTCATGTGTCCTTTGCAGTTAATTTGGGTATTTATAATAGCAAAAATAATTTATTCCCTCAAAGTTGTTCTTAAAAAATATTGCTGTTGCTGCATACAATATTCTTTTGGTTCTGCTCATTTCACTCTTCACTATTTTGTGCAAGTTCATCCATGTTTTTCTAAGATAATCGATCTCATCATTTCTTGTACCACAGTAGTATTGCATCACAATCATATACCACTGCTTGTTTAGCCATTCCCCAATTGACAGGCATCCCTGCAATTTCCAGCTCTTTGCCACCAAAAAGTGAGCTGGTATAAATGTTTTAGAACATATAGGTTATTTTCCTTTCCCCCTAATAACCCTGGAAAACAGATCTAGTCATGTTAAATGTTAATGTTAAAAATTATCTTTACATGTAATTGGAAAAAATAAAACACTATTAAGGAAAAAAAAAAGATTATCACAAAGGCTTCTCTGCCTCCAGTCTTTCTCTACTTTGGTCCATCCTCCAAACTGATGCCAAAATAATTTTCTTCAAGTGTAGATCTAATTACTTTACTTCCTTACTCAAGAAAATCAAGTGGCTCCCTATTGTTTCTAAGATTAAACATAATTTTTTTTTGTTTAGCATTTAAAGCCCTTTATGACCTTACCAAACCTGTGTTGGGAGTAAACATTTCAAGAGACAAAGTTTCTGGGTATTAATAATCAATTTATTAACTAGGCTAGCCAATAATTAATAAATTAATGGGCATTGGTTTTTCTTGATAACCAAAGACAATGATACAGAGTCCTGCATCTTCTTAAATTTCCCACTGTCTTCCTGACAGCACATTATTGGGCCCTTCCCTACCAGGAAAAAGTCACCCTAATTGATTTATACTTAAGGAGGAGGTGGGTTAACAGTCTTCAGTTCCTTCTGCTGAGATCTGTGGCTTGATCATCAGACTCAACAGACTGTAGCAATTGGACCATCCCTACCAGTTCATATCTCATTTAGTTTCTCCTTCATTAGTTAGTCACTCTAAACTCTATTGAAGGAGAACAAGGAGCAAGATTTTATTTGTCTTGGGAAGGATCTCACCCAAATTGGATCCTCTTTATGCCATAGACAGAAATCAGGTTTCCCAGTGGAGTAGGGCCTTGCCCAGATATCTTTAGCAGAATGTCTAGAGATAAGCTGGAATGCCTATGACATTTTCCAGCAAAGGAGGGTCCTCTTCCCAAATTAGCCTTTTAACAGATAAGGGAATATTACAAATTATTATTAATAATCAAAAGGTATAGCATCAAAATTAAGTTATCTACCCTGTTTTAACCCTATTGGCAGTACCATTTCTGTCTTTGAACTAGTTATCTCCCAAATATGGAATTCTACTAATTGATTCATCTCTAAACAGAAAAGTTAAGGACATAGATGGGTAAACAAATTATATACTTATTATGGTTCCATGAATAGAATAACTCTATTTCTTTTTCTTGTCTTTGTAACAATGATTTTCTAGTGGTATCATTTTAACATTGTTTAAGATTCAGTTTTATCAGTCATATTTTCTGTTAGGATCATTTGTGCACTTTCCTTACATCTGCTTCACAGAGCCTCTCCTTTTTTTTTTAGTGTATTATTTGTTCACTTCTAATCCTTTTATTTTTAAAATTTGTATTTTAAATTTTCTTCCTCCCTTCCATCTTTCCCTCCTTGAGAAGGCAAACAATACTATATTGATTATACATGTGAAATCATGTAAAACAAATTTCCAAGTTAGCCACGTTGCCAAAAACAGCAAGAAAAATAAAGAAAATGAAATACAATTTTACTTTAATTTGAACTCAGCACTCATCAGTTCTGTCTCTGAAAGTGGATAGCATATTTTTATCATGAGTCCTTCAAAATTGTCTCAGATCATTGTAATGACCAGAGTAGCTAAGTCTTTCATAATTGATCATCATTACAATGTTGCTGTTACAGTGTAAAATGTTCTCTTGGTTCTGGTCACTTCATTTTGCCTCAGTTCTCTTCTTAGGCTTTTCTAAACCATCTTTCTCATCATTTCTCTTAGCACAATAGTGTTCCATCACTATCATATGCTACAACCTGTTAAGCCATTTTCCTACTGATGGGCATCCCCTCAATTTCTAATTCTTTGTCACCACACACACACACACACACACACACACACACACATGCACACGAGGTAGTATAATTTTTTTTGGACATATAGGTACTTTTCCTATTTCTTTGATCTCTTTGGGATTTCATACTTGGTAGTGCTATTGGTGGGTCAAAGGGTGTGTACTTTTATAGCCCTTTGGTCATAGTACCTAAATGTTTTCCAGAATAGTTGAATCAGTTTGCAGCTTTACCAACAGTGCATTAGTATCCCTATACCTTTCTTGCTTCAAGATAAAATTCAAATATCACCTCCCACTTGAAGCCTGTCCCCTGATATCCCTACTGGCTAGTGCATTGTATGGTAAACTACCCTGTAGTTACTATTTTGCAATGATTTTTAATTTTTTTCTTTATGCTTATTATTTTTATAATCATGAATACTTATTATTACTGGCATTAGATGTGAGCTTCCTATGACCAGGGATTGTTTCAATCATTTATTTTTATCTCTAGCACATAGCACACTAACCATATAGCAGACACCTAAAACCTGTAAATTATTGGTTAATTGAATACTGCCTATGACCACAGGCAAGTCACTAAAACTAGATTAATTTCTGTTTCCTTATATATAAAATAAGTGCCAGTAAACTAGATAACTTTTCAAGGTGCTTCAAATTGTATATCTCTGATACATGATCCACAATGTATGTAGTAAGGTATGATGTGTATTCCAAAGAAAGCTGGATTTCTATGATAACTAGAAGATGTGAAGCAAAACAAAACAAAAAAAAAGGAGCTTAATTGAATTGATTTTATATTAAATTATTTCACTGATCCTTATATCAACACTAGAAGGTAGATAATGTGAATGTAATTTTATACAACTTAAATTTAAGTAAACTAACAAGAAAGAGTTTAATTGATTCACCCAAAGTCACACAGGTAGCATTCTATGAATTGTTTACCAATATAGGCCTGGAAAATAATTACAAAAATTACCACACAAAATTTTTGTAGATAATTTCAAAGATTTCTTTCCATTCAAATTAAGTTGTTTAACCCATTTTTAAAATCATCATTGCTCTCTACATCTTTGTCACTTAGAATTTTCTTGTCATTCTTTTCTTACCTGACGCATGAGGTAGTGAATTTCCCATCTCTAATGACCACTTGTCAGGGAGTGCAGGATCATATGTTCACAGCTGGAAAGAAGGTCATCTAGTCTAAATCCCTCAGTTTTCCAGAGGAGGAAATTGAGGACCAGAAAGGTTAAATGATTTTCAAAAGGTCACAAAGGTAGCAAGTAGAATATCCTGCATTGGAATGCATGTCTTCTGGCTCTAAATCTGTGTTTTATTCCCCTATAACATGATGTAGAGGTTCTGTTTTCTAAGTTTTGGTTGGAATATATGAGCACTGAGATACC
Source organism: Vombatus ursinus (assembly GCF_900497805.2). NCBI lineage: Eukaryota > Metazoa > Chordata > Mammalia > Diprotodontia > Vombatidae > Vombatus > Vombatus ursinus. The sequence continues at coordinate 8,654,155 of NW_020954642.1, forward strand.
TTCCAACTCAGATAATATTATTTCATGATACTTCTATTTTATTTATGATCATTCCATTTTTAATTTCTCAAGGAGTCACTGATGTAAAGGAATGATAAATTTGTACAGAAATAATCAGCTTCAGTTCTTCTAGAAGCCATTAGAATAAATTGTAAGCTTAATCGATGAAACAGAAATTGGGAAAACTGGTTATTAGTCACTAAGGCTGAGTCCTTCCTACCCTGACAAAAACACTCCATTATTCTGTCATGCATCTTTATCAGATTCCAGTTGTGTTAATGGTTATCAAGAGCCTCACTAGGAAAAGACATATATGTACTTTGGCAAGGTTCATAATGTTTTCAACCTTGGGATCAAATTTACATTTCCTATGTATTACTTTATACTAGAGACATTGGGTATTACTGGAGCACAAATGACCAGACATATCACAAAATTAGTATCTATAATAACAGAGAGACTGAAATTTTATTTCTTTTTTTAAAGAACATTTTATTTACATATTTTGACTTTATATTCCTTACATTTACTGGTCTATTTAATGTCCTTTTTTCCCATACCAGGTTAACAGGACTACCAGCCTGGGTTTGTTGTCTGTTTTTTTAAAGCTTGGGACTCCATTACTCAGTGAAGAATCCAAAGAGAACTTTCCTGTGTAAAATGCAATTTTTCAGCTATATTTAAAAAATACTCTTTATTGAACCTCCCTATCTGTTATTTCCTAGGCTGTAATCTACTATCTTACAGTGCTACATGAGCTATGCCCAAGAGTCAGACTTATTTAGAATATATAGATGAATAAATAAATAGTAGTAGTAGTAGTAGCTTACCTTTATAAATTACCTACTTTCTGCCATGCTCTGCTAAGCACTTTACAATTGTTAATCTCATTTGATCCTCACAACAATCCTGGGAAGTAGATGTTATTACTACCCGCATTTTAGAAATATACAAACTGAGGCAGAGGTTAACTGCTTTGCCCAGAGTCACACAGCTAGTAAGCATCTGATGATAGGTTTTAACCATGTCTTCCTGACTCCAGGTTCAGCTTGCTATCCAATGTACTACCTAACTAAACAAATGAAGAAATGCAGGAATGAAAAGTATTTACTATCTGCAAAGCACTGTGACAAGTGTTTAGGATCTAAATAGAAAAGCAAGTCTATCTCCTCTCTAGAGAAACTCACTTTGTGTACAAAGGGCAGAAAAGACATGGAAGGTTTCAGCTGCAATTCAGATGGGAAAGTCCCATTGTGCAACAGCAAAGGAGATGCTAACGCTTCTACTTTAATGCCATGTGTACTGCTAAAATTGTGTCAGTTTCTGTTGTTGAACCATGTGGCATTGCCAAGGATTTTATAGATGATAACTTCTCTTTCTGAGCTTTCAGTAATGGTGGCTGAAACACTTCTAGGATCAGTTTCCAGGCTGCATCTCCACAGAAGTTGCTTGCCAGGATAATGACAGAGGGCACTAGATTGGAAACAATGCTACTCTCAAGGATCTTAGGTTTCAGGGTACTGTGCTGCCTCCATCAGTCTGAGGGGAAATCATGGTCAAGGTGGTGGTGGCGGTGATTTGACTTGTCTGGTACATGGTACCTCCTGCCTTTCCCTCAAGGTGCCCTGCTTCTTCATATAGGCTGGATTGTCTCTCCTTTGTGCGGCAGGTAGTTAACAGTTGATGAGGATGACTAGACCTTTCTCCACTGGATTTACTTTACAAAATAATGAGTTTGAGGGCTCCGGTTAGGAGAAAAAAAAAACTTGTGGTCAGGTGTTATTTATTGCCACTTCCAGGGCTCTTGTGCCTATCTATCTGTTCATGGCAGTTGCTCAGAAGTTTTTGCTGATGAGGAACGTGGGTCATTCTTGTCACAAATGAAATTGATAAGGACTAAGATAATAAATCTGAGCATACTGATTTATTAGCAAGGTTAGCAATTGTCAATCAGTTGGGTCCAAGATGTCATCAGTTAGATACAAGGACAAGATTTGGGAGTTTATAGAGCTTCCTTATAATCAATAGTGAGGAACCAATCAGTTTACAAAATCATGAGTAACATGGGTAACATGTGCATTCTCTCTTCTGATTAGCAAGAGTTTTATAAGTTGGTTTTTTTTTTTTGGTTATTTCCAGAACATACTACAAACATCCTGAAACATTATTTGGTTATCACGAAAAAAATGCCACAAGATGTATGGAACAATTTTTGATTAGTGCCTCAGTACTCCAGTTTGTTAGAATTGTCTTAACATCTTAATTCTCCATAATCATGTATTTTATATCAAAGCAAATCCTAGCTCACAAAATACTAAAAAAAATATGTAAAGAATCAAACAAAATGGAGCTAATTTTGTATTTCACAGTTATACCTTTTGATCATTTATCTAAAGCTATTAGCATAAGGCTCATTGTCTATTTTTTCATTGCTTAATATTTAGAATTGATATTTTGAACCATCACTAGGTTTTTATGAGATAATTTTGAACAGGCTTTGGTACAATAAGCAATATAGCATCTAAGACAAGGGAGAAAAAAATAAAAACAACTATGAGAACTAGAATGACAAGAACCTGATTTGATTATGGTGGTCGATAAACCAAGAAGAGAGGAATAAGAGTCCCACTATGGCATATAATAAATTCTTTTCTTCACAATTGTCCTCCTTTTGGGCTTTACCAAGTGTAACATTCTCATAGTAGTGAAAGCATACTTATAGAAGCAGAAAAGCTGTGTGAAGGTATCGAACAGTTTTTTAAAATAACCTGAATCAATAGAAATTATCCCTTTTATTGTCTATCTTTTTTAAAGTTTGATTTAAGGAGGGATAGGTGGTCAGATTGGTAATAAACTTATCACAGTGTTCCATAGGCAGAGGGCTTAATTTGAATAAGTCATGTAGACAAACACTGTTAAGTAGATTCTATAAATACAAGTTACAGATTAAACTTTGTTTAGAATTCAAGGAAATTTGAAGTAAAAATACATTAATAAACAGTAATTATCAATTCACCCCTCAGTCCCAAGGTCGATTTAATCACATTTGTAGCTTAAGTCCCAGTCATCTCAGGTAATTTTCTGGTCCTTGGAAACATCTCCCCTTAGATGTTCTGTAGTAGATCTTGTTCTCAGGACAGTTCTGAAGGGGTGACTCCTACTAGCAGATCTGTTTCTTTAACAAGACTCAATACAATTTAATACAGTCTTCTAAATTTAGTGCAATATTAATGACAGAGACTTCAGGATGGGAAAATAATTTCATTTTATTTATAATAATACAATTTCATATGTTTATCATTCATCCAGCTTTGAGAATTTATCATTAACCCATTAAAAATTTGGAAAGTCAATCATAAACACACATACATACATACATACATATATATATTCCTAATTAGAAAAAATAGAAAAATTGTATATCTTTCTCTTCCCATATCATCCTGAAACGCTGAGATACTTCAAGGATCTAATCTTATACATGAATATATTATCTGATTTTAGTAGCCCACAATAGGTTTTATGATTCCTTTGACACTTTTTAAGATGTTTTATGTAACTGGTATAGAACATAAACCAAAAGTAAAATATGGGTGTAAATAAGGGCATTGTTATGTTTTTAAATTATGGATGTTGAAAAAAATCTTCTTGATTATTTTTAAGTTTTATTCTGTTTGTAATATAAGACTATAAGGAAGTTGATGACAGGCCTAAGGACTTGTTTACTTAGTTGAAAACAGCAAGAATCAGAGATGTCTCAGTATTACTCTATTGATTAATAATCATGGTATTACAAAAACAAAATAAAACAAATAAAAAAAGAACCTTTTACAGTTCACCTGCACTAATTATAGAAATTTGCTATGTAAGGCAAATAGAGTAACATGGTTAACAGGCAAAAAAAAAAAAAAGACTTCACTTTAGTTCTTTGATTCCAAGCAAGAGTCATATTTGGCAGTTAATCATGTAGCAAAGTTCCACATTATTAACAGGTTGTAAGCCATGCTCACAATTAACCAGGTGGAATTTTTTTCTGTTCTGAAAGGAAATAGCACAATAGGAAAACTTAGCCAAGACTCTTACCTTAACCAGTCAAAGTCATCCCCTGATGCTAAACATATATCTGTAGCAGTCCTCAGACTGCAGTCCCTTTGTGTAGTGCATGGCTTTCCCCTTGAATAGTGGCCTTTTGGCTTCATGATAATCCAGACAATCATACTTGAAACTAATACTTAGAACAACATTCAATTACAATCCCATGAGACTTAACCTCAAATAGCAAAATTTCACTAATCACAGCTTGGGCTAGGTTATTATTATTCCTCTCATGTTCCTAACAGTTAATTATATTCTGGAGTTCCTCAAATGCAGTGAATAGTTGGCTCAAAACCCCCTAGAAGAATTTTACTACATACTAAATTTTAACAGACACAATTTCATATTTTTAAAGTAACAAATAATAAACGCACTCTTTTACTGTTATAAAATTCCCCACTATGGCTAGGAGAGGTCCTGGTTCCTCAGACTTCAGAATGTTACATGTGGTCAGCAGAACTGTTTAGATCTTATGACCCAGCCCAAGTAGGCAGTCCAAAGGAGTTTCATAACAAGGATAACTTAAAGGTTCTGTGCTATTTTTCTCCCTACAGTAAATTATTAAATGTTTAACAATTTTCAAATATTTATGACAATTTTGACAGTTCAATTAAGAACCTAACGGCATTAGGATTAAATAAGAAACACTGTTAGTTTAAGGGAGAAGTTGCTAGCAAGTAGAAGAATTTCTTGAAGATACCACAACTTCCCTTTTTAATCAAACAATAGTTCATCAAATTTCACATTATAAGAAAATATTTAAAAAATATTACCAGTCAGATAGTATTAATTTAGTCTAATACATTTCCAAATTATTTTTTGACCAAAACCCAGTAGAGAGTAATCCAGTACAAAGCAATTACATTCACTTAAAGAAGTGATAATAATAATAACAATAGTTAACATTTATATCATGCTTACCATATGCCTGACTCTTTCTGATTTTTAAAGCTTACTTTAAAGAGTTTCAGAGCCTTGCTCTGAAGGGCTTCTTCTTCTGTAGTACTTTAAAATGTTTGAGTTTTAATTTTCTATTTGTTATTTGAATTTCTTTAATGTATCAGTATAACAACTAACATCATATCACAGGGCAGTTTTAAATAATAAGACTCGTATTCTCCTTTATGAGACTTAAATCTTGAAGTGGAGGAGCATTACTACAGAAATTTTGTCCAATTTTTTACCCTCTACACAGACAGGTTCTGTGTTAAGCACTTCACATTTATTATCTCTTTTGCGAATTAGAGAACTGTAGTAGACAAAGGTGAAGTAACATTAAGTTCTAATTCATCACAATTTTCCTAATTGTAAATGATATTACACAATTCAGTCTAAGGACAATACTTCAAGGAAATCAAATTTGGACTCACAATTTCAAATTTGATGAAATAAAAACCTCTTTACAAAAATTTCAAAACTCTTTACTTTCAAACACTCATACTCAGTGTAAACAGATTCCTCAGATCTGTTTACCTCCACTATTTTCTTGAGTCTATCTCAACTTATTTCTCAGTCATAGTCTTAATATAACATTTCATTGCATAATCTATTTTAATTTGGGTGACTTTATTAATTTACCTAAATAATTGAATTTTGTTATGTCATTTTATATTAGTTTTAGTTCTATGTATTCTCAACCTCCAGGAAGGGAAGAGAGATTATTAGCACTTAATCTGATTACTCCAAAAATCTACTAAGATTTTTTTAGTAGTTACAGAAACATGCAAACCCTTTTTTTATTTTGTTTGTTTGTTTGTTTGTTTTGTAGGCAATTGGGGTTAAGTGACTTGCCCAGGGTCACATAGCTAGTAAGTGTCAAGTGTTTGGTCTGAGGCCGGATTTGAACTCAAGTCCTCCTGACTTCAGGGCCAGTGCTCTATCCACTGCGCCACCTAGCTGCCCCCCAAACCCTTTTTTCTAAAACTGTGCCATGCATTTTCTTCAGACTAGGGACAAAGATTCCCTCTCTTTTTATCTCTGTCTCTTCTCTGTCTTTCCATCTTGCAAGAGTCAGAAATGTAGAGAGACACTATCTGTCTGATGACTTGCAGAGTTTATAATTTTACATTCTTCTTCTTTGGTTGATGATGCTATAGGAAAAAGGCATTTTCATACAGAATATATAATTATATGACAAAACCAACACATCAAAAAAGATAATTCACAATTTTCTGAGAGCTTAAAATTTGATTGAAAGTCCTTTCTTTAGACCAAATGTGGGACTCATCCAGGTTTTTGTGTCTTAGACTAATTGTCAAACTCTTTTTCTTTCTTTATTTCTTTCTTTTTAGTTATCATTGGCCAAAATGAATAATGTTATTATAGATGACTTTTACCAGAGAATTGGATGATAATCAAAATGAATTGAGGGGAAAAAACCTTGCTTTCCACAGAATTAAGTTATGCTAAATCTTTCTGATTAATAGATTGAATCCATGGGTGCCCTTTTGTTCTTATTCCTTAAGACCCATTTTTTTTTCCTTTCTGAACAGGAAATTTTTTAATAAGATGTCCCTTTTATAGCAATGTAAATACTCATGAATTACTGATGATGTCTGAGCAGTAATGAAAATAATCTGCATTTTTGTTTCAGTTTAGCCTTTTCTTTGTTTCTTCCTTCATGTACATATTGGGGAATTTTTTTTAGTTTGCTTGTGCTTATTCATGCTATCCAGGGCAACCTTTGTGGAATTAATTGCATATTTCTGGCATGGCTTGGTTAACAAATGTTGGAATTAATGATTCTAGTATTTCTTGGATTGATTGGATCTAACCCTGCATATTGCTTAGCATTTTTATACAACCTGTCATAAAAGAAGATTGAAATTTCATTTTTCTCTTGAAAAGTTTCTTCGAATTTGAGTCACCTGATATAATCAGCTGGGTTTTTCAAGTCTTGTAAAGACCAATTAGGGATACTCTCTGAGCTGGCAGGTATAATAGTCACAGGGTTTTCATTAAATTTAGGAGTATCTCTCCTCCAAGTGGAGAGATCAGAGGGACTAAAGGGTTGCTAGAACTTTAAAGGTACCATATTTCTTGGCTGGAATAATCATGTATAAACATTTCTTAGACAGGAAAGGGACCCATGCTGGTGCCTCACATTCAAAAGAAATAAAATCTCTTACTACAGTGAAGGGAGAGTAAAATGTGTAAAAGGAGAAACTGAAGAGGTAAAAGACAGAATATGATAAATAAGAGTGGGTCTCTAGGAAGTGATGAGCATGACACTTTAGACAGGGCATCCACGCAAAATCAAAAGTTCATTTGCTAGGAGTGAGGTTGCTCAGTGGCCAAGCTTAATTAAAAATGTGATAACTTAAAAGTGATAAATTTAAGTCAGAATAATTTATCAGTTTATTATTTTGCAATTTTGAACCAAATTTTACACAACTTAACAACAACTAATTTAATAATAGCTAGTTTAATGACAATTTAATAATAGCATACATTTTTGTCATTCCTTGGTTAAGTTGGAAGTTTCCCTTGGCCCCAAAATATGAGAAGATTTCTGGGGCAGGGGGTTGCTTCATTATGCTGTTATCAGAACCCATCCTTTCCTTTACTTATTAAAGGGGTTCTCTTAAGGAATTCTTTTATGTATAATATAGATAGATTCTGCTTCCTATTGAAAGAATGGATTTCCCCTACTTATAGAAGAAATGGTCTCTTTCACTTATAGAAAGAATTCCCTAGATTCTTCTACTTACAAAAGGGATGGATTCCCTTCTCCAACCTATAACAGGGATAGCACCAACTGTATTCTATTTAAGGGATTAGAGGCTTATCTGTTCAGAGAAATTTGAAATTGAGGTCAAGGGGATGTCTGATCCTTGGGGCAGCCCTTTATGGAGAAGTTCCTTTGTGAAAAATTGAATAGAGCATGCTCTTGGTAGTTCCTCAAAGAGGCTGTTTCAGGGGCCAGAGTTTCTCACTCAAGGCCCATCTGGGTCACCAGTTATGATGAAGGAAGTTGAAAAAGACTGAGGCAACACAAAGTGAACATACTGATTTATTAGCAAGACTAGTAATGGCAAAGCAATCAGATCTAAGACCTTCTCAGTTGGTACAAGGACATCATTTAGGAGTTTACAGATCTTTCTTTTAATCAGTGATGAGGAACAATTCAGTTTAAATAATCTTGAGTAACATGGGTGTTCTCTCTTCTGATTGGCTAGAGTTTTACAAATTTTGTGATTATCTCCAGAATATCCTGGAACCTGCTATAAACATACTGGAACATTGTGTGGTTGTTACAAGAAATACTGCAAGATGCACAGAACATCTTGTGGTCAGCACCCTATTATCCACTTCTCAAAATTGTCTCCACATCTTAATTCCCCATAATCAGATAGTCTACCACAGGAGCTTATATAACTATTTAGTTTCGTATGATATAGTTCTGCCTTTGAATTATTTGGTGCCATATACCAGTGGACCTTTTTGAGTCAAAAGTCATAAGAATTGTATTCAGTTTATTAGCATAATTTAAAATTGTTTTCCAGAATAATTGCATTAATTGACAACTCCACTAACATTTTATTGGTGTGCCTTTCTTTCCATAATCCCTCCAACATTTGCTATTGTAATAGGAATGCACACACTTGTTTAATTTTTTTTTATTTTTTCTTAGCATTAATGATGCAGAACATGTTTCCCAATTGGTTGTTGCTATTTCAAAAATATTCAGAGTAATGGAATTTTTAAAATATCTTCTTAATAGGAATATGTTAAATTTAACAGCAACAATTAAGATATGTTCAAAATTTAGTCTTTTTGCTTTAAATTGATATTTTATTTTATTTGCAAAAAAGTGGGGAAAAGTTGGGAGGTGGGTGAATGCCAAAATCTCTCTCTTTAAGAATATTGTACTCTTTTCTTTGGAAGATGTATCTGGCTAGGTTAACTTTCCAGGATAGGCATAAAAAAGCAAGAAACCTATCTTACTGAAACTATATGAAGTAGGAACAGTGATAGACAAGAGTCATATTTGGTGTATGTGGTCAACAGTAATAAAGGCATCAGCAAAATTGACTTTTAAGACCAAACTTGGAAAGTTTATATCTGTAATAAATACAGCCATATGATAATAGCCCATGAATATTATTCTAAATAACCTGGTATAAATATCATAATAAGTAGGAAAAGTTATCAGTGCTTTTTTTAATAAAAAGTCATAAAAATGGTCATTCTCCATGGGGTGCTTGGTACGAAACAATGTATCTGTGATTGAGAAGGTGAAATAACCTTTTAAGGAACAATAGTAGTCTAATACAAGCATTAAATTTTCAAAAAAATAACCAGTTGACTCTGTGATCAAAATATAGCTTTTGTCAGTATATGTTCCAAAATACAAAGAAGATTCCAACAGAAAATAATTGCTGTCTGAAAATAAAACAATAAAGCACTGAAAACATTCTCTCCCAAGTTTCACACTTTGTGTATAGTTTATTTATTGATATATATACCCCTGCTCTTCTTTATTAAATTTTAGTAAATGAATAAAATTATTTAGTACCCATTATTGATTAGATACTGTGGGCCACAAAGATAGTTTCATAGATTTGGTGCTTAAATGAACCTTAAGAGGTAAAATACACTAACCCACTGATTTTGATTAAAAGATTAAGTCCAGAAAGCCCAATGCAGAACAGGTAGAAAATGACAGAGCTGGGATAAATCAGTAGACTTACTTTAAACCTTCTGAGTCAGAAAGACCTAGTAAAAATCCCACCTTTGATAATTACTGAGTTACCTTCACAAATCAAATTATGTGTGTATATACATATGTATGTATGTGCATATACACATGTATGTATAATGCATAAATATACACATGTGTACCAACACATTTATACATGCATATACAGACATATTTACCTACACAAATGTGTGTGCATAATATATCCTTTCTCTCAGCCTGAGTTTCCTCATTTGTAGAATAGAGGTGATAATAGTACCCACCTTACAGAGTTGATATGTTATCAACATATATATCAACGTATATCAATATATCGACATATCATCAGTTGATATATTATCGACAGTAATAATATACATGAGGCAATTTGCAAACCTTAAAGTGCTTCACCAATGTCATTTACTCCTTCCCTATCCACCTCAATGGTTACTGTGGACATTTTCTCCAGTGAGGTAGATTCTAATCTTCCCTAATTATTCATTGAGATATTAAGATTCTTTGGCAGAAATATGTGTACATAATGATATAGATAAAAATAGATGTGTGTGCAGAGAAACATTGTATATACCCATATAATATGAATGCATATACGCATACTATATGCATACAATGCAATTATAAGACATACATATCTACCCATATGTATAAATGTACATATATACAAGCCCACATGTGAACCTGTTTGGATGTATATATGATTTTGTATAAACATGTGTGTATACGTATGTTTTGTGTATATGTGTATATGCGTATATATGTATGTATGTGTACATATTTATATGTATGTGTGTAAACATACATACATACATATATACAGAGAGAGAGAGAGTCACCTTTCTGTTCATGAGCCTGTTAGTCAAACAAAAAGCATTGTAGTATTATAAGCAATGCCTTGTGTTGTGTGTAGGATAGTCTCAGTCGGATACTCCTAACACTGTCAGATTCATTGTTTTCAAACATTTCTTTTATCATGTTGCTCCTCTCCTTGAGAACCCACAATAGAGAGTATTTGTAACAATGAGAAAACCAACCTCAGTAAATTTAAATGAGTTTTAGAGAAGAGTGTGTAATAAAGTTGGGTATGTAAGACAGGGGTAGTTTGGAAGGTGCCTTGAAGGTGTGGAAGAAGAGTTTGTGGTTTATATGGTTCTCAGTTGAACACCTTTTGTAGTTTTTTAAGGAGAAGAGCAATGTGATCAAAGCAACATTTTCAAGAGGTGTATCTGAGACTGAAACTCACAACAAAAGGAATAGTGAAAGGATTGGGGCAAGAGCTCGAGCTACAAGATTCTTGCAGTAACTTACATATGAGTTTATGATAGCCTTCTCTAGGATGATCACATGTTCTTCAGTTAAGGATGGGACAACAATCAGATTTGGAGTGTCAGAGAGGGAAGGATAATTTAGCAATAATTATGACTAGTGGTCTTTATTGACCCCTTATAATGCTCAGATTTTATGATCCAATGATATTTTAATAATCAAAATAAAGAAGAGAGAAATGATAATAATTGACACTTTACATATATATCAAGTCACACAAATGCCACCCTTGCTCATGTCACAGATGATAAGAATAAGCAGGTATCTGATGCCAATAACAATGACCTAATCTGCAAGAGCATCATGGGGGCACACTAGGGCTATAAGTGAACTCAAAACATCTAAGCCTTTTTGGTGGCCCCAAGAAATCAGGTATATTGATGTCTTGGGCTATCATGTATAGTGGAAAGATCACTTAACCAGAACTCAGAAGACCTGGATTCAAGCTCTGGCTTTGGCATTTAACTGAAATGCATGCAGAGTTTTAATATTTGCAAAGCATTTTACATATATTACCTCACTCATGCCCCTAGTAGTCCTTGAGGCAGATACTATAGATATTATTACAGTACTTCTCCCACATCTCCATATGTGCTATCTCCAATACAGCCATTATATTCACTCCAATGCAAATGGAAACTTTGATTATGCCCCCTTGGAGACTGTGGCTTCGAAAAAACAGTTTTGGTTTTATCTTTGATTAGTTCTAGGCCTTCACAACACTTTGTGGACATTGACAATAATACCACCTTAAGTGTAATGAGGCCTCCCTCTCCAAATCCAACTTACTTTGTGTGTCCTTTTCCCATATTAAAATATAAGTTTTTAAGGCAAGAACAGATTTAATTGATTAATATGTGTAACAAGATAGCCTAGCACAGTGCCTGTCAACATAGAAAGTACTTAATTGTTACTCTATTATCTATATCTGCGTATCCATGTGTCTATGTATACATATCTATGTAATTATCTTTGCAACTCTCTATCTCTACATCTCTATCTCTAACTGACTTTCTGTTTGGCATTACTTTTGCACAGTGCAAATTTCTTGATGGAAATTTTCCTGTGTTCATCACAGGGAAAATCATAGGATTTTCTAGGAAAATTTATATACATATTCAAAAATGGATCATTAATGGCATTTTTGGGTTACATAATTGTGGATGCTTTGAGAAGAACATTAATGAGTTCTTGGCTAATTTTTTTTTGTAGTTTCAAAAAATATTTTAGTCAATTTTGATAATGATTTTCATGCAGCTCCATTAATTCTACTTAACTAATTTCCCATCACCACCACCACCAGCAACAGCAAAAAGTTGATCTTTCTTCACTCTTCTTATCCTCTTATCTGTGGAATCATAAATAACCTTTCTTTGATTTTTGCCTTACTAATCCTTGAAAATGTATTTTTCAGATAAAGTAAATTTTCACTATTTTGATACATTACCTTAAGATTTTTTCCCCATTAAATCAAGTTTATTGTGCAACAATGGTTAGAAAACTATTTAAGGACTGATTTCATGGGTTAGCTTTATAATTCTCTTTTAAGAGAGAGATTTTGTTTTGTCTTTTGTTTTTTTTCCCTTGAAATCAATACTTTATTTTTTTCTTCAGTGACTCATTTACAAATGAAGAATCAGTACTTGATATATCCAAATACTAATCCTACTAAAAGAATCATCACTTTTAAAATACCATAGCTATGACAAGAAACCATTCATACTTGTTGATTCTCAACAGAAGTTTTATGTTTTGAGCACATTTTTTCTGCCCTCTTAGAAACTCAAGTCACAGATGAGTAAATTGGCTTGACTATTCTCACAAAGCAACTATGTATTGGAGAAAGAATTTGAACTTAAGTCTTCATAACTGCAAGTTTAGATGTCTAGAGAGTTTATTTAACATCTTTGAGCCCTTCTTATTTGCAAAATATGACTAATATATAATCTGTCTACCTCATAGAGTTGCTGTTAAGAAATCTGTAAATCAATCACTATATAATGGTAAGTGATTAGTGACAGCTAAAGAATTTCCAGAGACTTTAGCAACCATTTAATTACCCTACCCTGTGCTGATTACCTCAGCAGGCCAGGGATCTCACTCTGTGGTTGAAATACACACACATACACACACACACACACACACACACATTTACAAAAACTTCTGCAAAGATGATTCCACTCAACATTAGTACATGGAATGTGCACACACTTACATACAACACAAAATCCAATTGACCTGAAAGATGAACAGATGTTTTGTGAGAGAATTCAGCAGGTATATCCAAATAGAAGCCCTGAGTGAAACAAGGCCAGGAAATAAAGGCCAGCTTACTGATGTTGGAGCTGAATACACATATTTCTTGGAAGCCACAGTGAAGGGGAATGTCATGAAGCTGTGTAGGTTTTGCAATCAAAACTACTCTAATCAACAAGCCTAGCAGTATCATGACAATGTGATTGCCACTTGCAAGAAAATGCCATGCTGTCATCATCAGTGCCTATGCTCCCACCATGATGAACCCTGATAAGGTCAAATAAAAATTGTATGAAGACCTAGAGGCTCTTATCATCAATGTGCCAAAAGAGAACAAGCTTAAAATTCTGGGAGACTTTAATGCAAGAGTGGGCTCAGACTACAAGACATGGCAGGGAGTGCTTGGGAGGAATGGAGCTGGAAACAATAGCAACGGTCATTTACAACTGAATATTTGTGCATCTCATGATCTTCTCATCATCAATGCTGTCTTCCATTTACCTAAACACAATAAAACTCTGTGGGAGCACCCTTGCTGGAAACATTTGCATTTAATAGACTATGTGACAGTAAGGAAAAGAAAGAGACAGGATGTGAGAATGAGAAAGGCAATGTATGTTGAAGAGTACTGGACTGATCACAGACTTATTCTCTCCAAGTTAAATATTCACATTCAACAAAAGTGGTGGCCCCAATGCAAAACAACTACCAGAAGTATTAATGTCAACAGACTAGAATACTTACTTGAGTGGAAACATGCTAACTTGGAGGGAAAGTTGAGCCAACACACAATTGACAACAGTGGAACAGAAAAGGTGTGGGCAGTTTTCAGAGATTTCGTGTACAGCACTGCATTTGCTCATCTGGATTAGAACATTAGTAGTCATCAAGACTGGTTTGATGAAACTGATGGGGGAAATTCAGAAGCTGCTAAATGAAAAACAAGAACTCTACAGGGTGTTTACCAGCATGAAAATTTACCCATCTCTAAGAAGGCAGCATTTAATTACATCAAAAGTAAAGTACAAAGGGGCAGCTAGGTGGCACAGTGGATAGAGCACTGGCCCTGAAGTCAGGAGCACCTGAGTTCAGATCTGGCTTCAGACCAAACTTACTAGCTGTGAGACCCTGAGCAAGTCACTTAACCCCAATTGCCCCTCCAAAAAAATGCAAGCAAAGCTTAGAGAGATGCAGGATTCTTGGTTCAGTAAGAAGGCAGATGCCATTCAGTTTTATGCTGATAATAATAATTCAAATCTTTTTTATGATGCCCTGAAGGCTATTTATGTGCCAAAGACCTATGTTGTATCTCAGCTACTTAGTGCTAATGGAGCCACATTGATTAGTGATAAGAACATGATCCTAAAGAGATGAGGCAAACAATTCCATAGTGTTCTCAACAGATCATTATCAATTAACGCTGAAGCCCTTGACCGTTTACCTCAGATTGAAGTCAAACTTTCCCTAGCTTAAGTTCCAAGTGAAGAAGATGTTTTAAATGCCATTAGGCTCCTTTTGCGTGGCAAAGCACCTGGTGCTGATTCTGTTCCAGCTGACATTTATAAGGTGGGAGGTCCATTGTTCATACAAAAGCTGAATGAAAATTTCTAGGTTATATGGCAAGAGGAGGTTATCCTGCAGGAGCTCGAGGATGCTTTCATTATTTGTCTCTATAAAGGTAAATGAAATAGATTGTCCTGTGACAATCACAAGGTGTGAAGGAGTTCTCTCTTGGTCATCGCTGGCAAGATTCTTGCCAGAGTCCTCCTCAACAGGCTAATTTTTCACCTGGAAGATGGTCATCTACCTGAGAGCCAGTGTGGCTTCAGAAAGGGCCAAGCTGATATGGTGTTTGCTGCTCAGCAACTCCAGGAGAAATGCTAAGAGAACAGAGATCTGTACACAACATTTATACATCTGACCAAGGCCTTTGATACAGTCAATCTTGAGGGCTTATGGAAAATTACGTCAAAATTTGATTGTTTGGAGTTTATTAGTCTCGTACATCAATTTCACAATGGCATGCTTACCCAGGTTCTGGATAATGGATGCTCCTCTCATGCTTTCCCAGTCACCAGTGGAATGAAACAAGGCTATGTAATTCCTCCCATGTTTTTAGCATGATGTTTTCAGCTTTGTTACCAATGAGGACAAACATGGCATCAAGGTCAGCTACCACATTGACAGTAAATTTTTTCAATTTGAAAAGGGTACAAGCCAAGACCAAAGTAGAGAAAGTGTTGGTTTATGATTTTTTTGTTTGCAGATGATTGGGCACTCAATGTAGCCTCTAAAGCTCAGATGAAACAAAGTTTGGATCATTTGTCTGCTGCTTGTGCTAATTTTGGCCTAACAACACCAAGAAAACACAGGTACTCCATCAGCCACCACACCACCCATACATGGAACCATTGGTTACAGCGAATGGAGAAGTTTTGAATGCTGTGGATAAGTTTGCTTACCTTGGCAGTATACTTTCTAGGGATGTACACATTGATAATGAGGTTGATACATGCATTGACAGAGCTAGTTCAATGTTTGGGAGGCACTGAAGGAATGTATGGGAGAGAGGAGGTATTTGATTGAGTACCAAGCTGAAGGTCTACAGAGCTGCTCTGCTGACATCATTGTTGTATACCTGTGTAACCTGAACAGTATACCAGTGCTATTCCAGGAAACTGAATTGCTTCCATTTGAATTGTCTTAGGAAGATTCTGAAGATCATCTGACTGGATAAGATACCAGAAACGGATGTCCTTTCTTGAACTAAACTGCCAGGCATTCAAATTCTACTTGCAGAGAGAGTGCAACTACAATGGGCTGGCCACATTGTTCAAATGTCAAATGTTTGCTTACCTAACAGGGCAAGCACTCACATGGTGGTCAGAAGAAGTAATACAAGGACACTCTCAAAGTCTCTCTTGAGAACTTCAGAATTGATTGTGTGACATGGGAGACACTGGCACGGGACTCCTCAACATGGCATGCACTCATCAGAGAAGGTGCTGTGCTCTATGAGCAAAGCTGAATCGAAGTAGATCAAAAGAAACATGAGATGTGCAAATTTAGAGAATCCACTCCAAATGTTCACATGGACTATTTCTGCCCAACCTGTGGTAGGGCATTCCAAGCTCATATTGGTTTGATCAACCACAGTCGGAAATATTTTAACTTAAGTCTAATAAAGTGATGTTGTTTTGGTCCTTTTCCAGAATGAAGGACAATGGCCACAACCAATTTGTAAATTAATCAATCACTATATAAATATAAGTGATTAGCAACAGCTAAAGAATTTGAAGGGACTTTAGAGACCATTTTATTCATGCCCTCTTTTTGCAAATGAGATAATATACATGAAATATCTTTCTGAAGTGATACATTTATTAATTCAACAGATGTTGACTATAGACAAGGTACATATGTTAATTGCTAGAGATTCAAATATAAAACAATACAATACCTGACCTCAAGAAGGTTATGTTCAATTGGAGGGAACAACATAAACATGGATACATACACACACACATACATACATACATACATACATACACACACACACACACATACATACATCTCTTGAGCTGAACTTTGTAGAAAGCTAGAGTTTTTAGAAGTCCAGGAGTGTCTTCCAGGCTTATCGAGGAGGGGGAGGGAGGCACTTGTGCTAAATTTTGGAAATTTAAGATGAAATGTTATGAATGGAAACAACAAATAGATCAGATTGGCCAGAAAATAGAGTGAATGAAGAAGAGTTATATACAAAAGCCTAGAAAGGTTGGCTAAAGCCAGCCTGCAAAGGGCTTTAAATGCCAAATGGAGGACCCTCTATTTTATTGTAAAACTAAAAGGAAGTCAGTGAAACTTCTTAAGAAAAGGAATGCCTGAGTCAAACCAATAACTTAAGAATATCTCGATTTGGGGCAGCTAGGTGGCACAGTGGATACAGCATCAGCCCTGGATTCAGGAGACCCTGAGTTCAAATCTTAACACAGACATATAACACTTACTAGCTGTGTAACCCTGGGCAAGTCACTTAACTCCATTGCCTAGGCAATATATATATATATATATAATCAATTTAAAAGTTATGTGAAGGAAGGATTAGAGATGAGAGAGAATATAGATCTAAAAACCAAATAAAAAAGTACTACATAAACTTAGGGAAGCTAGGTAATACACTAGATAGAGTACCAGGCCTGGAGTCAGTAAGACTCATCTTCCTGAGTTCAAATCTGGCCTGAGACACTTACTACCTACATGACCCTGGGCAAGCCCTATTTGTCTCAGTTTCCTCACATATAAAATGATCTGGAGAAGGAAGTGGCAAAACACTCTAGTATCCTTGCCAGGAAAACCCTGAATGGGATCAAAAATGGGGTCACAAAGAGTTGGACATGACTGAAATGAATGAACAACAATGTACTAATCTACACAAGAGGTAATGAGGAACCTAACTAGTGTAGTAGACTTGTCAGTGAAAAAGTTATATTGTAGAGGCAGAATCCTTAAGATCTGGCAATTCTTTACATACAGGGAATGACAGAAAGGAAAGGGTCAAGGATAAATCAAGAGTTGTGAATCCAGAAGACTGGAAGAATTTTACTACTCACTATTTAAAAAATAAAAAGGAAATGAAGATTTTGAGAGAGTGTTAATCAGCCAGTTAGCATAGTGAATACTAGTCAGGAAGACCTGAGTTTAAATCCATTTGCAAACATTTAATACTTGTGTGATCCTGGGCAAAATAGTTATCCTCTGTCTGCCTCAGTTTCCTGTACTATAATAAAGAGATAATAATAATATCAACCTTTCAGGATAACTTTGACAATCAAATGAGATAACATTTGTGAAGTGATTAGCACAGGCTCTGATACATTTCAGGCATTTAATAAATCATTTCTCCATGCTTCCTAGTGAATCTTGTAATAATAATAATAACAGATATTTCTAAATCACTTTCAAGTCTAAAAAAAAATTTTCTTAACAACTATCCTGTTAGAGCTTTAGGGTAAACTTAAAATGCACATCTTAGAAGAATTATAACTGAGAATTTGAGATGTCAAATGGCTTGCTACAACCACAGAGCTACAATAGGAAATGTAAGGATTTGAACTTGACTCCAGGTCTTTTGGATTCTAAGTCTAATGTTCTTCCCACTATGCCATAATGATTCTCTAGAGGTATCAGTGCTAGTCTGAGAATTTCTGCTTTATTCTCTAACAAAACAGAGCCCTCTGTCCTGAGGAAAATCTGTTCCTTTCAAGTATCTCTTGCAGGCATACTGCCAAGTCTTAGCGAGTTGCTATCAAGGGAATTACCATTCTTCCAGGTACCTGGGCTCCTTTGCTTCCTTTGCAAATCTTGTATATCTCTTTCCATATATACATATAGATAGATAGATATAGATACAGATATAGATATAGATATATAGATATAGATATATATCACACAGTCACAGAATTTGAGAGTTGGAAGAGATCTCAGTGGACATCTAGAAGTCTTCTTTCAATACTTTCTCTGTTATACCCTGTATCCAATCAGAATATTGGACTTACAGATTTATGTTAAACCTCTCTTGAATTTATCTGTCTTTCTACTCACAATACAACTACTCTAGCCTAGACCCTCATCATTTTCTGCCCTGACTATAACAACAGTTACTTAGCTATTCTTCTTGCCACCAACATCTAACAATATTAATGACACTGCCGCTGATATTACTATTACAGTTAGCATTTATATAGCACTTGAAAGTTTTCAAAATGCTTTCCATATGTTAACTTATTTGATACAGCATCAGACTGATATTTCTAAAGTAGAATTCTGACAATATCTATCCCGTGCTCAAGGAACTTCAGTGGCTCCCCATATACTTGGGGTAGAATACAATTTCCACCGACAGACATTTAAACAATGCCCTTTGTATTCTGTTCCCAGCCTGTCTCTTGATTTTGGTTATACATTACTCCACATTAAACACTCTCTATTCTGTAGTCAGACTGGATTCTTTGACATCTCCCATGCTATATATTCCAACTTCTGCCTATATTCCTTTCCACAAGCCTAGAATGTCCTCTTAACTCATCTGAACCTCTTTTCATCCCTCCCTCCCTTTAAGTCTCAGATCAAGTGCCATCCTCTTCAAGAATCCTTTCCTGTTTAATACCACCTTTTTATCACTGTGCAAGTATTTTGGATTAACATATAGTGTTTACATAACTATGACCATGATGTATTACCCCAGTAGAATGTAAGCTCCTTTAAGATGGGGACAGATTTATTTATTTATTTTTTGCTTCGCACCCTGAGGGACACGGTGCATAGTAAGGGCTTAAAAAATGCTTGTTGATGAGTACTTGGCTGTTGAGTCACAAACCACGGTAGGATTAACAACTGTTAAAAAATGATACTACCTCATTCCAAATAGAAAGTAGAGATTGTTATTTCTTCAATCAACTCAAGTATGATAGAATTCTTTTATCATCAACATTGTAATATGGGCTAGCTAGGTATGCAGTGGATAGAATGCCAGGCCTGAAATCAGAAAGACTCATCTTTATGAGTTCAAATCAGACCTAAGCTGTTAGAAACTATTAAAAAGGGAGTATTTATTGTGTGATGCACATTTAGATTGTGGAACAAATCAATTTTTTGCCAGTATAAAAGATAGCTATGATTAAAGAATGAGGCCTTAGATTTCTATTAGATTTTCCTTTTTGTTATAATAACAGACACTTGAGATCACTTGAGTGAAAACATTGCTTTCTATATTTATTCTCAAAGGTAGTTCAAAATTCTTGGAGGTTGGGGGAATTTATTTGATATTTTTTTTAATTATTTGATAACAACACATACTCTTTTTTGTTTTTGCTGTTTTTCAATCATTTCAGTTTGTCTGATTCTTCTTGTTTCCATTTGTTTTTGCAAAGATATTGGAGTGTTTTGCCATTTTCTTCTCCAGTTCATTTTACAGAAGAGGTAACTGAGGCAAATAGGGTTAAGTGACTTACACAAGGTCATACAGCTAGTAAGTAATCTTAGTCCTGATTTGAACACAGGGAGATGAATCTTCCTGACTTTGGGTCTGGCACTCTATCCACTGCACCACCTAACTAGCCCATATTATACTATTGATGATAAAAGAATTCTATCATACTTGAGTTGATTGAAGAAATAACAACCTCTACTTTCTATTTGCAATAAGGCAGTACCATCTATATTTTAGAGGATTAGCACTAAAAATGATGTTTTTACATACACAGGTTCCCATAAATCTCATTATGAAACTTTCTCCCCAGAGGTTGTATATTGTATAATAAAATCACCCATTTTCTATTTGGACTTAATATTGATTTCTGAAAATGTTCATAGAGGGTAATGTGTGTCAAACAGAATGTGCCCTTAGTAAAGTGAACTAATGACTGGGAACCCCATTGCATGATACCTGAGGAGGGTTATTAGCAGTGCTGGAAGCTGAGTACGATGAAAAATTAAATGACTGTCGCTTACAGGTGCAATTTATTATAGAAATTAAAATAAATTTGAACAGTGACTGGGATGTCATCTATCAGCTCTGAAAGGATTTGTTTTCCATGATTTATTTTCTGGTTGAGAAGAGCCAAGATGCCTTTCCAGGAAAAAAAATCTACTGCGTTCCATCTCTAATTGCTTGTGACCTCATTTGCTCTCAGGAGCCAGGATTTCAGCTGCCCTGGGGTAAGTTGTGGCGGGTGTGGTGAGGGAGGAAGGAGGAGCGGAATAGGGAGAGAATACATATCCCCAGAGTGAATAACTTGGTCTACAGCAGGTAATTTTTGGGGTGCCCAGAAATTTCTGTGGAAGATACAAACCAACCAATAATCTAAGAGCAATAAGCCTTTTTAAAATTAGAATATATTTTGCTTCATATAATGAATAAATATGTCATTTCAGAGAATAAGATGATGAGGAAAAGGGAAAAGGATAGGGGGAAAATGGATACTGCTGACATTACAGACATTCAGCAAGACAACCAGGTATTTGAATATGTATGACCCAGGCCATAGGTGCTATGATCTTTAGGTTTGGCAGGAGGAAGAAGATTGGATGCTAGATTCTAAGCATTTTTGTGCCCTGGCACCCAGGTTTTATCAGGTTCTCGGTCATCCTTCCAATTATTCAGTGTAGGACACCTGGGTTATTGTGCACATCAGATTCCTATGAAGATGGGGAAGAGGGTCAATTGCTTTACAAGTGTGACAGCACTCCTCATCTTAGAGCATACTTAATTGCCATTCTTAGCAACCATGTGGAAGCTTTGGATGAGCCCACTTCTTGTTATGTATGCCTCATCAATGATAACTTTGTATTGTGTAATGGTAGAACCCCCTATTTGATTACTGAGACAGAAAAGAAGACAGAAAGGTTTGCAACGGGAGATGACAAGTTCCATTGCTGACTGCTGAGCCAGGCCTTAATGGATGTACAAAAAAAAAAGTGCACGCTTCTCTTTGTTCCTTCAATCTTTTAATCATTGATGATTGCTTTGACCTGTGTCTGATGAGCTAGATGGAGAAGGGGCAATTGACTCCATGATGGAGGAAAGTGTGATGTCTCATTTGGGTGCTTTTGATTTGTTTCCTAAACATGGTGTCACAATGAAAGAAGGGCACAAAATATACAGATTGTGTGTGAGATAGATGGAAGTTCCCCAAAAGAAGGATTCAAGAAAAGAGACTCCAAGAGAAAGGGCATAGCAGAGGTACCAGGAAGAATAATTATCATCATCCTGACATTAAAAGCCCTCATTATTTGGCTGCTTTCTGCCTTAAATAAGTTCCTACTATTTCCTGATGAGTTCTGCAATATCTACAATCAGTTATAATTCACATTCTTCTTATACATATTTTTGCTTAACTATTTCTAAGACTTTGATTACTTTTTTAAACTGCCTGTAATGTCAGAACTTCCATCTTTATATATCCTTTTAGGTTTAAAAATCAGTCCTCATAGAGTCTCCCTTGATTATCCTGGTTAGAAGATACATTATTATTAGCTATTATAATATTTGCTTAGCCACTAATATTTTTTTAAATATAAAAATTGAGAAAAGGTCTAGAAACCATCTATCTTTCCCTTATCTAACTAAGCAAAATTAGAAGAGCAACAAGAAACACAATAAAAATAAAAACAGTTTTCCTGAAAATAAGGCAGTAGTTAAGCATTTAGTAAGTGCCAACTTTGTTCCAGGCACTGTTTTAAATGCTGGGGATACAAAGAAAGGCAAAAGACAATCCCTATCCTCAAGGTGCTTACAATCAAATAGGGGAGACAATATGCAAATAACTATGTGTAGACAAGCTGTACACAGGATAAACAGGAAATAAACAACAGAAAGAATTAGAATTAAGAGGTATTAGGAAAGGATTCCTATAGAAGATGGGATTTTAACTGGAACTTGAAGGAAGCCAGAGAAGGCAGAAAGTGGAGATAAGGAAAGAGACCATTTTAGGCATGGGGGAAAAGTGCCATGAGTTGGGGCATGGAGTATTTTGTTTGAGGAACTGCAAGCAGGCCAGTGTTAATAGAATGCAAAGTATCTGAAATAGAAGAAAATGTAAAATGATTGGAAAGAAGGTGGTAATGGAGCTAGGTTATGAAAGGCTTTAAATATCAAACATATTATTTTATATTTGACAAGAGGAAACCAGTGGAGTTTATTAAGGAAGGAAATTTGCTATACAATTCAATATTTCTGTTTCCTCAAACTCATCACCCTATCAGTGAAGAGGAGTTAATGCCAGGAATTAAAACTTAATAATTTTGTCCACCCCTATTGCACTCATTGAGTCATTTCTTTATTGATTCATTCAATAACCATTTATCAAGCTTATTTAGCAATGTCTTTACAGCTCAGATAACATTACCTTCATTACCATTTTGCTAGCTATTTGGAGTTTTTGCTGGACATACTATCTCACCTCTAAAATTTTAGCAAACTAGAAAGAAAGGATTTCTGTCTACCTCTCTGCAAATTTCCTTAGTATTTGTTCTTCTGCCTCATGAGGAATAGGAATTCAATAATACTCACTGAATACATAGAAGAATGAGTGAATAATTGCGGCTGGAGTATTTTCAGAGCTTACAGAAGACTGATAAAATTGGAATTCTGGCAGTAGCCTTACCTCTCTGGTGGCAGTATTGGGATGAGAGGAACAGAAGTTGAGGTAGCATGTAGAAATATTCTGAGTTATATAATTCAAGAGGAATACCTATAATTAAAGTTCCAAGCCTCTTGCAGGAGAACTGTTTTTAGCTCTGCATCATTAGACAGGTAGGAAAAAAAAGGAGGTAAGGTGGGAGGGCATATGTATATATGTGTATGTAGGTATGTATACACACACACACACATATGAGTCACTTGGACAACAAGGAAATCAAATCAGTCAAGAGTTAAAGAAATAATTCCAGGCTATTCACTGGAAAGGCAAATACTGAAGCTGAAACGACTACTTTTGTAAAACAATGAGAAGATGGGATTCATTGGAAAAGAATCTGATGCTGGGGGAAATTGAAAGCAAAAGGAAAAGGAGACAACAGAGGATGAGATTAATAGATAGTATCATGGAAACAATGAACATGAACTTGGACAGACTTTAAGAGAGAGTGGAGGATAGAAGGTCCTGTAGTGTAATGGTTCATGGCGTCATGAAGAGTTGGACATGACTGAATGACAGCAAATATGTGTATTTATATATGTGTTCATATACATATATACAATGTATTCAATTTCTATATAAATTGGTTTCTGGATCTTTTCATTAAAATGTGAATGTTTCAAAAACATTTCCTCAGTTTAAAGCTGTTCTATATCTATTATAATTAAACAAAACAATGTAAATTTTTACATATCCAGAAAAATCAATGATTATCTCTCTGGGATCATGCTTTCTTTTAAATGTTGATAATCCTGAATATCAATCTCTTAAAGTCAGCAGACAGCCCATCAATTTTTCTATTGTATTCCATTCAATTTTAGTAGTAGCCAATTAAATCCCAATTAAATACAATTTCTCCCTCTTAATTTAATTAATCCTCATCTCTATCAATAGCTTTCATTAATTTCAATTACTTTCAATAACCTTTCAATTAAATCCTTTTATCACTAATTCTTTTCCATAAATTTTAATCAGCTTCCGTTGAATGCATTTGATGGCCCTAAAACCAATACTGTATACATGATGTCAGGGTGTCTTCTGACTCAGGGGAACAGATATTTGGACTAATTTATACCATTTAAATCAATGTGGCACATTACAAGGCAAAAGAGAAGAGCAAAAGTCAATACTTTCAGAGGAAAGCCACTGCTAGGTTTGCAATTACTTTAACGGAATGCAACAAGCCTTTTTTTTTTTTTTTTAACAGTTTGTGTACAGCTCCACCATACCAGAAATGGTATTATGAAATATTTGGAATCAATAAATATAGAAACCCACCACTTTTGAAGATGGACTGAACATACTTTTCTAATTATTGAATTAATTCTGAAACATCTTAATATTTTTCACCACTCTTCACCCTATTTACTACTTGATTAAAATTGGTCTAGATAAATTTGCAGAAAGACATAAAAATCCAAGAGTTTTTTCCCCTTAAGACAAAATCAAACAAAAATGAAAATCAGAAATCCTTTTTTACCTAGTGGCAGGGTCTTATGAGTAGGCTAGTGCTGACCCCATTCTGTTTTTTTTAAACATGATATCTATGCTATATGAAAAAAAAATCAAATTTCTTTCTGCGATGTCAGTGAGAGAATAGGCAGGACTCAGAATGAGATAAATAGACCAGGAACAGCCATTTGCTAGCTTGATCTTTGACCCAACCCTTCATTATTTAGGCTTTGAGTGGAGGCATTTTGGAAAAAAAAAATAGGGATCATAGAATTATAGATTCAAAAGAATTATCAGAGATCATCATACCTGAGAATTAATCTTCTATAGCAATGGTCTCCAAATTTTTTGATCACTTCCCTAAAAAAAAGTTATTGATTACATACCTTTCATACTGCATCAATAATTGTTTATATTACACAACTTATAAATATAAATTTTCAAATATCTACAAAAAGTAAAACAAAATGATTTTAGAGTTAATAATGAGGCACTAATGTTTACTGGGCAGGGAGAAGCATGGTCAAAACTATACGATTTAGGAAAATCATTTTTTTAGCTGTGTAGCAGATGGACTGGAATGGGTAGAATACTATTGAAATAGTCTAGGTAAAATTGATGATGAATTCAATTGGACTCATAGATATGCAAGTTAAAAGAAGGGGATGTTACACAAAATAGGTTGCAGAATTTGAATTGACAAGATTTGGAAATGGATTGGATATGTAGATGAGGGAAAATGAGAAGTTAAGAATCATACAAAGAATCTGATATACACTATACATGTACAATCAAATTAAACATATTTCCACATTAGTCATGTTGTAAAAGACGAATCAGAACAGAAGGGGAAACCATGAGAAACAAAAAAAAAAAATGATATGCTTAGATCTGCATTCAGACTCCATTGTTCTTTCTCTGAATGTAGATAGTATTTTCCATAATGAGTCTTTCAGTATTGTTAGATAATTGTACTGCTGAGAAGAGCTAAGTCTGTCAAAGTTGGTCATTGCACAATGTTGCTGTTACCGTGTACAATATTGTGCTGGCTCTGCTCACTTCACTCAGCATCAATTCATGTAAGTCTTACCAGGTTTTTCCGAAATATGTGCACTCATCATTTCCTATAGAAGAATAGTATTCCATTACACTCATATACCACAACTTGTTCAGCCATTCCTCAATTGATAGGCATCCCCTCAATTTCCAATTCTCGGCCACCACAAAAAGAGCTGCTATAAATATTTTTGTACATGTGGGTCCTTTTCTCATTTGTATGATCTCTTTGGGATATAGACCTAGTAGTGGTATTGCTGGATCTAAGGGTATGCACAGTTTTATAACCCTGTGGGCATAGTTCCAAATTGCTCTCCAGAGTTGTTGGATCAGTTCACAACTCCACCAACAATGCATTAGGGTTCAAATTTCCCCAAATCTTTACCAACATCTATCATTTTCCTTTTTTGTCATGTTAGCCAATCTGATAGGTGTGATGTGGTACCTCAGAGTTGTTTTTATTTGCATTTGTCTAATTAATAGTGATTTAGAGCATTTTTATATGACTATAGATAGCTTTAACTTCTTCCTCTGAAAATTGCCTGTTCATATCCTTCGACCATTTATCAATTGGGGAATGACTTCCATTCTTATAAATGTGACTCATTCTTCTCTCTATTTTAGAAATGAGGCCTTTATCAGAGACACTGCCTGTACGAAGTGTTCCCCAGCTGTCTGATTTCCTTCTAATCTTGGTTGCATTGACTTTGTTTTTGCAAAAATTTTTTAATTTAATGTAATCAAAATTATTCATTTTGCATTTCATAATGCTCTCTATCTCTTGTTTGGTCATAAATTCTTCCCTTCTCCAGAGATCTGAGAGTTAAACTATTCTTTGTTCTCCTAATTTGCTTACATTATCACTCTTTATGTTTAAATCATGAACCCATTTTGACCTTATTTTGGTATAAAATGTAAGATGTAAACCTATGCCTAGCTTCTGTCATACAATTTTCCAGTTTTCCCAGAATTTTTTTGTCAAAATAGTGAGTTCTCATCACAGAAGCTGGTATGTTTGGGTTTATCAAACAGTAGATTACTATAGTCGTTGACTATAGTGTCTTGTACACCTAACCTATTCCACTGATCAACCTCTCCATTTCTTAGCCAGTACCAAATACTTTTGATAATTGAGGGCTTACATTTTAATAGGGGTAGACAAAATGTCTAAGGGAATGCTGGCCAGAAAAGAGTATTTTGGTAGTGTTGATTTCACTATTTTTCTCAGATCTAGATCTGGAAAACAGAGAAATAGATGAAAGAGAACTTAAAGATGTCAAGAGAGTGGCATAGTAGATATGGGTTTTTTGTTTAATATGATTGATACACACCAATAAAAATTCCAGGGTCTCTGGGTTGAGTCTGGAGTGTTAGAGATGATGATAATAATTAAGCCCATAGGATTTGATGAAGGTAAATAAGTTAGCCCATGTGATCTGACAAAGTCACCAAGTAAGAAAGTCTGCAGGGAAAACAAAGCCTTCAGGAATACCTACAGTAAGGGAGTGAGATGTGGATGATGCTCCAGAAAAGAAGACAAAATAAATTTTCAACATGGAGGAAAAGAACAAGGGCAGAATTTGTTTAGAGATAGACTATCCAGCAGATAAGAGTGTTCAATAGTATCAAATGTTGCAGAGGTCAAGAAGAATGAAGATTCAGAAAAGATCATTAGATTTGGCAATTAAGAAATAGCTGACATCTTCAATGAGAATGTCATGGAGACACATCTATGTTTATTCTACTCACAATTTCCCATTGAAAAATTAAAAGTATAATGTATTGGGGGGGGTGAGGAAAGAAGATCAGCAGCTTATTAATTGGCTATTGACATATAGTATAGAGTCCAACTGCTGTGGACCAGCAGCAACAGCAAGACCAACAAAAATAATGGAAAAATAATGAAAGAGTAGAGATTTTGGAAAAGAGAGGTGCTGAGAATTTCCCTTATATAATTGTTATGGGAACCTGGGTGTGAATAGGTAATAACTCTTCTATGTTTTCTCCTTTTCATTTACTTCACAGGATACAGTGCTGAAAAAATGAAAGAGAACAACCAAAAAGAGTGTTCAAGGGGGTGGTGTCTCTGTGTTAGAGATAAGTGAATGATTGCTTGGATAGGAGGGAGGTTGGATTTCAACTTGTCTTCCATTAGGGTCAAGCCACAGTCCCCTTCAGGGATTGCTCACCATATACCCCATCCCCCAAGTCTCCACTTAAAAATCGCTAGTTATAGCTAACTCAGCGAACTCCAGTACCTCCCTATTTCATCCACAATCAAATAATGCCCTTTAAACTGCCCCTCCAGTCTTCTAGTCTTCTTACACTTTATATATCATCATATACTCTATGGTCCAGTGGCATTAGCCTCTTTGCTCTTCTCTACACAGTTATCTTCAAGTTGACTCACCGATTAGATTGTGAAGTCCCAGAGTTCAGGGACTATCTTTTATCTTTCTCTGTATCCCCAGTTCTTAATGTGGTGCCTGGGATATAGTAGAAATTTATTATTTCTTTACTAACTGGCTCACTATCTTTTCAATTAATCCATTCTAGTTGAGGACTGGTATAATTGTTAGGAAGGTTTTGTTTGTTTGTTTTGTTTTGATTTTTTTTCACTTTGTATTAAGCTCAAATTTGCCTCTCAAAAATTCTAAACATTGGTCATAGTTGTGTCCTCTTGTGCTAAAAAAAAAAAAGATTCTTTAACTTTCCACATAAAATGTTTTCAAGTATTTAAAGATAGTTATCATATTGTTCCACCCCCAAGTCATCTCTTCTCCAGGCTAAACACCCCAAGGCCCTTCAATTAATCCTCGTGTGGAATTAATCTCCACTTATCTAACCATTTCTCTATTTGTTATTGCCATTTGGAAATATGCCATCTTGTTAGTTTCTTTCTTGTAATTTATTTCTCAGAAATGAACATGATAATCTGGATGTGATCTGATGAGAACAGAGAACTGCAGGGCCTTATTTTCCTTGTTTTGGTCACTGCAAATCTTTTTGAAAGCCCTTAAAGTTCCTGTTGATCAGAATTGGCTACCATGTCACACTGTTGACTAACATTGACTTGTTAGTTTCAAAAAATTCTAAGATTGTATTCTACTATGCCCAAAGTACAACCAAACTGTGCATACCCTTTGATCCAGTAATACCACTACTAGGTCTGTATCCCAAAGGAATTGTAAATAAGGGAAAAGGACTCACATGTACCAACATAATCACAGCAGCTCTTTTTGTGGTGGCCAAGAACTGGAAATTGAGGGAATGCCCATGAGGAATGACTGAACAAGTTATGGTATGTGAATGCAATGGAATACTCTTCTTCTATAAGAAATGATGAGCAGGCACATTTCAGAAAAACCTGGTAAGACATACATGAACTGATGCTGAGTAAGGTGAGCAGACCCAGGAGAATATCATACACAGCAAAACAACATTGTGCGATGACCAACTTTGACAGACTTAGTTCTTCTCAGAAACACAATGATCCAAGACAATTTCAAAGGCTCATGGTGGAAAATGCTAACAACATTCAGATAATGAACTACGGAGTCTGAATGCAGATTGAAGCATACTATTTTCACTTTTTTTTCTTTCTGGTGGTTTTTCACTTTTGTTCTAATTCTTTTTTCACAAAATGACTAATGCGTAAATATGTTTAACATGATTGTACATGTATAGCCTATATCAAATTGCTTACTGTCTTGGGGAAGGGGGAGGGAAGGAAGGGAGAGAAAAATTTGAAACTCAAAATTTTACAAAAATGAATATTGAAAACTATCTTTCCATGTAATTGGAAAAATAGTAATACTATAAAAAACATTCTAAGATCTTATTCATATGAAGACTGATGCTAAATACATTCATTTATATAAAATTTATATTCATTGTCTCATTTGATTCTCAAAATAATCTAATGAAGTACATAGTACAAGTATTTTTATACTCATTTTAACAGAAGAGAAAATGTGGTGAATTTATTTGTCCAAGACAGCTGGACATCTGACTAGTAAGACTTAAAATTTGAGCCCTAGAGTGTGTTTCCTTGACAGAAAAGGCATGTGGTTAAATAAAAAGAAAAGGAAGGAAGGAAAGAATGAGGGAGACTATTAGGTGGTACAGTGGATTGAGTTCCAGACCTGGAGGCAGAAAGACTCATCTCCCTGAGTTTAAAACAGGCCTAAGACATTTACTAGCTGTGACACGGGGCAGGTCACTCATTTGTCTCAGTTTCCTCATCTGTAAATTGAGTTGGAGAAAGAAATGGCAAAACATTTCAGTATCTTTGAAGAAAACCACAAGTGGGCTCACAAACAATGAGACACAATTGAAAAATTACTGAACAAAAGGTAATGACGTAATAAAAGTAATGAAGGTAGAAATGGAGATATAAAGGAAGGAAAGAAATTGTAATTTCATTCCTAAAGACTATTGGCATGTTCATTCTCATTATTCATGGAGATCAATGCTCTGCATCTCTTTTAAGGGTAGGACAGAGCTCTTGAGTGTGGGAGAGAGGAGAGCTCTTCATTTTTCTTCAGACCATCTTCAGACTCTCTTCAGGTCTCTTCAGGTTCAAGAGTCACTTGAATCTCATTGAGCTTGGCAGAAGGTTTGAGTGCTTTTGGTTTCTAGTTTAAAGAGAGAAGATGGAAGATGCCAAACCCATGTCAGTTTGCCAAAGCAAAAGACTCTGAGAAGAAGCCAACATGAGAGGAATTGGAATCTCCATCACATGCCTATCTCTAGCTTGCTGCAGTAGAGATTTTAGGAAACTTCCCCTTGGATGAGATTTAAGACTCTATTTAAGCAGGATTACTTCATTCCCAATGAAAGAGTACCTTCACTCTCTATTATCTGGTACATATTCTCACAGGTATACTTTCTCTGATTTCTATTTTGCTAACAGTTTGGGGAAAAAATGATATTCTTGGCTAAGCTCTATGTGTGTTCGTTGAGAACTGATATTTGGTGAGAGAGGGGTAATGCCTGGGATACAAGGGTTGGTGCCCTCCTTCTCCCATTAAAGAAACAACACTCAGAAGTTAGTTTGACCACGAAAACAATATTCCTTTAGGGAACAGATAGATATAAATCTAGTTTGGTACCCTGTTCTCTGAGGAAGGCAGAGAATATAAACTTCTGGTACCAACCTTCTATTTCCCCTCTAGGAGGGAATGAAAACCTCCCTAGAGAAGGGAGTGGGAGAAGAGGCTAAAAATGTCTATTCTGTCTCCCCTCAAGTCACATGACACCTCCATGCTACATTTGAAGGGACAGGCTTTGTAACAGAAAGAAGATAGATAGTAAGGAAGAAAAGAAGGAAAAAGGAAAGAAGAAGAGAGGAAGGAAGGAAGGAAGGAAGGAAGGAAGGAAGGAAGGAAGGAAGGAAGGAAGGAAGGAAGGAAGGAAGGAA